>NC_134050.1:6617611-6931421 GCF_965140245.1 Athene noctua | reverse complement strand
CAAAATGCCAGAAAGAATATGGAACAATTTCCCAGCAAATCTGCAGTAATTTTAACTAAAGACAAAAGAAATATATTCAATGAAAAATAAATTTATGTTAGGATCCAATCCAATCCATTTAATTACAAAGACATTTAAGGATTCACTTGTATCCCCCTACCAGGATGGTAAGAGATGTAGAATCTAGAAATATAGAGGCAAAACAAGACAGTAGCAAAAACTACACCACCTAATAAGAATATTAAAGTGCAAAAGGAAGCCCTCAAAAGTTTGGAGTACCCAGACCTTAAAGCTAACCATAGAATTATTGCTTCTTCCTTCTCTTCCTTGCCCCATTCCACTCAGAAAGAGTGGCTTTTTGCTGGAGCTTTTAAAAAATGTTCATCCTGGGGTAGACACCCAACAGGAACAGTTAAATTTTGTTACAGTTCAAAACACGAGATCATTTGCTTTTGATATGGGAAGTGTAAGAGAAGTGCTACTTATAAAGAACAATACAAGGACTGCTTATAAATTTACATTTCCTGGATAAAATAACACAGTTATCAGTCTGACACAAAAAACAGTGCACATTGTTCAGACTGGTATTGAATTAACAAAAGATTTAATCTAATTTCAAAATAAGGGAGCACGGTCTGGGACCAGAGTGAGAAAGGAAGGTTGAAGAGTTTTCTCTCTAGCTCTGCCAAATGACACAATGTTTGATCTAGATCAAGTATTTTGGACAATTTCACTGGTTTGTTCATTTCTCGGGTTTCATAAAACTTCATCCAGGTCCAAACTTTGTGAGTCGAGACCATCTATAATCAGCCAGTCCAGAAGTTCAGATCCAGACAACCTTATTTTATCAGGAAATTTGGATTTAGACCTGAACTTTCACACTGGGAATCAGCTTATGAAAGCCTTGAGAACCACAGTGAAAAGTGTTAATAACAAGTCCCATAAGACCCTACAAAACCTTCCCCATAGCCACGCTGGGATTTCACATCTTCAGCGGAGACAGCTATGACAGCAGAGTTCCATTCTGTTGCTCTCCTAGTTTAGATTCTGGCACCATCACTCACCCACATGGGCTGGAGTTTTCCTCCTCTGCTGGCTTTAACGCATCCACCAGGCAGCCCCGCTCAGCCTCAGCAAGTGGAGCTGTGAGAAAAGTTTCACTGGCTAAGCAGGGAAGGTAGCAGCTTGTGAAACCTTGTCGCATAAGCATACAAGCCCCTCACCAGAGCATTTTGTTCTGATGGATATCTAAAAAAACCATGTGGAATACTCTGAACACATTTATCTTCTTGGCCCTTTTGGTCTACTCCCCTCTTTCCCTCATCTCATTTCTCAACTTCCATGCTAGAATTTTTATCTTTGCTTTCCTCTGATTTATGCTTGTTATAAATCCCATTAATTAATTTATGTTGTGCTTATCATTGGCATTTCACATGAGAGATCTCATTTGTTTATTTCTATGATTACAGTTTGTTAAACTTCTCTACTTCGGTTTTCCACAATCCTATTTCTCAGATCTTTCTCTCTTCCTTTTGAATCCTGTTCCACAATACAGCATGTCCACCATTATCAGTCTCTGAAAATATTTTCATCTGCTTTGTTCAAAAGTTATTACACTTTTTCACTGACTGCAATACAGCTTGCTTGCTAACTTTTTCTTTCCCTTTGTGAATTATTCATTAAATTCTCCAATTTAACAAACATGTCTTGTGGGAAACTATTAGCTGAATTTTCTTACGTATATTTTAGACAATGAATTCATCATTAAGGATTCCTGTTGAGACTTGTTTCATATATTCAACAAAAACCTACATGCTGAAATTTAAGTCAGTTGATCACAGAAGTGACATTTATTTTCAATGACATGATGATGATCACGTTCCTAAAACAAGTTCCCTGCAATTTCACATTCAAAATCCAAATCCCATATCCTGCAATATTCTCTTAAGGTTTCCCATGTTAGTGAATAGTTTGTCATTAAATTAGTTTCCTACAATCATCACATAAAATGAGAGCAAAAGGTAAGTCTAATAAGATAGATTTTGATCACTGAAATAATATATATTCATGATTTCTTTTGCTTGCATTTGCTAAGTGAAAGCATTTCTGCCCTAAGCTATGAATAACGCTAGTGTCCTTAGCAAACTAAAAAAAAAAAAAAAAAGCAATATTCATTAGAAATATGACACAGTAATTTATTTATACATGACAACTTGCATAAGTGTGGCTTAGGCTTGTTCAGAAAAAAATAAAAAATGAATAGAGTTCAATATTGCACCAAAAGTCCACTTTGAAACCTATGCAGAAGTATATTACTGTTATTCTAAAAATTTAGTATCTGAAAGCAAGGCCTTAATCATAGGCTAAAATACAACTAATAACTATCTGTAAGAAGGGGAAGTTGTAATAAAGTCTAAATGGTCTTTGAAACTCAAAATGTAATATACCTTAATCAAAGTCTTAGAGGATAAAACCATCTTGTCTTTGTGCTGTGTAGCTACTTGTAAATTGTCGGAACCAAATGCAGTCCATGTTTTCATACCATTCTAAATAGTTTTACACGCAAATATCTGCAAACAGTGGTGAAGATTCTCCCTACAAACAGTAATTATCCTTGTAAATTACACCATTATACCAACCAATTAGTACACATACACTTCGCTACTGCAAACTAAATTGAAAAAGCAGTGCAACTAAAAGATTTGAAGGGTATAACTTAAAAGCTCTAATCTTGAAGAATTTAAAACAGTTCCTATTTTGCACCAAAGTAGTCTATTCATATTTTATCACAACATCATGAAGTGATTACCATCGATATTACAGCATCAAGACAATAAAATATTCTGGAAGTAACATATATATGTGTGCTACAGCCAATTTTCAAACTGAAACATCTTAGCAGTTTCAAGGCTTTAAAGACTACCTTCTGAGAGGGGAGCTGCTTGCAAAAATCTAAGGTTTCTTTAAAAAGCAAGTAGATTTTGGCCAAAATTTGCACAGGACTGTCTTTAAATTACCTTTCTGCACCATTCAGTAACTAGAACATAACTTAAGATATTAAAACCATTTGGGGCTTTAAAAAAATGCCTTCATGATAAAAAAAGTGACTAGTAAAGTTTTAACCTCATACAATCTGAAGCAGCTGGGGCAGGAACCTCACAAAATCAGATGTTTTAATGAGAGAAGCATCTTAGTTCCCATTATGAGAGGCATTTCTAGAGAAACAAATTGGTTTTCAAGGTGTTAGTGGTCTGATCACGTAAGTGGCTTTTCTGAAAGTCCTAGACATTCTTTGAAAGACCTGAACTCATCTTGTGCACAGAGACACACATTCCAGCTCTGATGATGCTAAACAAAAGCTGTTGCTCAATATTTTCAGTAAAAACTCTGCCCCTCGATCTGTCAGACACATACAACAGTCCCTTAATGCTTTCTAGTATCTCTTTTTGAAATCTTAGATTCAGAGGCCTGCTACTTGAGTAGCTTTTTCCACACTCCTGCAGGACAAGATGTGCTACGTGTCTGGATCACAGTGCAAGGGTGTCATCCAGAAAAGAGAGGTTCACTAGCATACCCTAGCACTAACTTATGCTGCACTTCTACTATACCGAATGATCAGGAAACTGTAAAACTGTCAAGAAAAGTTATGATCCCCCCAAGTCTCAAGGAGCTGCTCGACGGTGGGCGGGGAGCTGGGAACGAGCCTGTGTCGGCTCCGAGCACGGAGGCTGCTCAGTGTCACAGAGAGACACTTCTCCCTGCTAGGAAGCATCCATTGTGAAGCGGAACAAAGCTCTGCTGCCCATTGATTCACATCCAAGAGATTTCTACAATAAGAGCAACATTTTTCTCAATCAACAAGTGGTTGCAGAAGTCATCAGAACCAGCAGCGAGTGGAGGAATATCTTCCAGAGATGCTGCGAGTACAGACCACCACAGAGACAGTCATTATTCTGGGCTCTTCCTCTAAGTAGGCATCATGCACAGGTCTGAGGAAGTCTCCCTTTGCCCATAACCAAAGCACGCCCGCCCCGACAGATGACAAATGTGCTCACAGCAGCCCCAATGCCAGTGACTACCAGTGTGGGAGCTCACAGCTATTTCCTTGCCTTTTCTTTCTCCCTGTATCTTCCTTAGGACAGCAGCAGTGCCATGTGCAGCAGCTGCACTTCACCTTCCTACCTGCCACTGTGCAGCAGCAAACAGATTCAGTGAAATTCAAAAGGCCCTAAGGCAGATGTGGTCCCACAGCATTATAAGGATATATTGCAAAAAAAGAACTGTGCCAAGACTGCACAAACACAACATTACCTAGAGACCCAGCAGGCTTACAACTGTGATTTCAGATCCCCACCTCAAGGAATCATAGAGATTTGAAATCCTACCAAAACGTAGTAGCAAAAGTACAGTTAGAAGAAAGCGAGTTTATTTCTTAAGTGGTAACAATAAACTTGTGAACTGGCTCAAGTCACAATGCAGAATTGTTAGTGAGCCTAAACCAGATGGTATCTCATTTTTAGCTATAGGCAAAATGCCAAATGACATGACTAAATAGAAAAAAATCCCTATAGTATTGCATTTTTGTGCCTATTGAGCATGGAGACTGAAAGGCAGGAACATTTTTAATAACCTTTCTTTGACAAGCTTAAAGCCATTTAATGCTGAAGCCTGTCCTCGACATAAAGCCAAGAGAATAGGCCTCTAGAGAAAGCTCACTGCTGCACAGCTTCACCTCCCAGCAAAACACATTATGCAGCAAAGCCACATAATACTTATTTTCCATTAAAAAACCCAGACCCTCACCAGCTATCGCAGTAGTGACCTTTCAATCTAGGCTTCTATAGTATTTATTGGCTGAAAAGTTGTTTCTATGAATAGCAATTGTCTGGTTTAAAAACTAAAAATCTCTTTTCTGTTTCAGGCAACAGCATTTGTAAAGGCAATGGAGTTCAATGAAAAAGCAAAGATACCTAAAATAATCAAATGCCATGTACCAAGTAGCTTCTATGAGCGACTACTCGTATTTGCAGTGGTTTTGCCAATACAGCAGTTTCATCGGAGGACCTTAAAGTAATTCCAAGCACAAAGGCTCTCCACATGAAAGCGTTCCAGACATGAAGGTTTCATAACACCTTTGAGAAATACTTATATGACAGATGAGTAAATTAATTAAATAGTGGACCAGGCTCTGGACTTCGTTCTGGCCTGGTTTTTTGCTCCTTTGACAGCAGGAAGAGGCCAAGAAGCAGCTCAATCTTTCCATCCCAGGATTCACCTGGCACTGAGAAGTCTCCAGCTGGCCTAACTGGCACCTACTTAACACTCACCTGGAACAGGACATGGAGAGCTGTAGGGACACTGAAGCAGTACTACCCTACAGCAGCAATTTCCCCCTGGCAGATGGCCCGTTCAGGCTGGAAGGAGGAAGCCTGGATGAGAACAGCACCAAGACCACAATGATTTATTCCGGTACTCAGACCGGGATACAACTTGCTCCAGAACCTGAGAAATCCCATTTTTGTGACTTTCTGCTCTTACAAGATCTGCCTAGCAGATACAGGGAACAATTTAGAGATTTAGGCCAAAAAGACAATGTTTTGTCCAGATATTGCATGGCGCTTTTTTGGTAGGGCTAAAATAGCTCCGCACTTCATAGTCAGATAGAAAAACCTGACTCCTGAAAGTTTATGCAGTAGAATAAAAAAGAGAATCAAGGCGGATCAATATTAGGGGGATAAAAAGCTAAGAATACCATGGTCCAAATAAAGTAATATTGTAGACTGAAAGTCAGAATTAAATTTTGATTAGCATGTTGGGTTTTTCCCTAGTGTCATTTAAAGAAGCGATGCTGAATTCTGGACTAATTCAATCTCCACTGATTTAACAGAAAAATCAGTGTTGCCAAATCTTTAATTAATTATTTATTGTTTATTTGCTTATTTTTTAAAAAATAAAAATCTAAGCTCCTAGAGTCATTATATTAAAGTGAAATTTATTTTCTTTTTTTAAAGGATCTCAACCCTCTGGGTGTAGTGAAATGAAATAAATCTAAAGAACAGAAGCTGTAAGATTATAGCACAAAAGGGAAGTTGAAAAAAGAAAATTTATCAGCTTAAAATCCTTAGATGTTTAAGTCAAATTGATGATTTGGGGTCCAGATTGTAAATACCAAAGCTTCAACTGTTAGGCATTGTAATAAATATAAAATGGAACAGGATTTTGTTTATGCTGTGCATTTTATGCAGTTTATGTATTATTAATCACTCTACAAACATGGAATAGGGAATTCTCAGAAATAACCTGTTAAAATTGTTTTTTTCCCAGTACAGGGTCTAGTGTCACTCAGAACTAAATTAGTATTTTAGCAATCTCTCTGCTCCTTTGAGCTCCAGTTATTGGCACTTGTTTTGCCAATAGACTGTATTTGTTTTTCAAAGGTTCTAGTAAGAAAGAACATTTATATAGACGTTGGGCATTTCCCCTTTGCATTAAGGGTTTCATCTTGTCTCAGCTGTTTCATTTTCTTTTCAGCAGCCCACAGTGTCCCTGCTATAATAACGATGAGGTTCCCGTTCCGTCTGTTCCTTTTCATAAGGACATGAGGGCATTGAGGCTACTTTTATTCAGAGCTTACTGATCGCAGCGAGTGTTTCGTTTAACCCTTACTGTGTAAGTTAATAGGAAATCCAAAGAACCCCCTCTGCCCGCCCCCAAAGAAAGGAAAATCCTGCACAAAAGTTATCAATATATTTCTTTTGCGGTGTTGTTTCAGCCGCATGTGATAAGCCCTCTTGGTTCTGCCACACTGGATCAGAAAGAGCAGCATGTTTTACTTTTCAGTAAGAGTGAAAGGGATTTGAAATACCATTATGCATAAACAGAGGCAGCAGATTCTGATATAGCCCCTTTAATGTGAGCATACGTACAAGAAGTATGTTGTAATCAAATTGTTTTTCCACTTCAGTATATGTTACTGATCACTTTTTTCACTTGCTGTAGTGAAAACTGTAGCAGGTTATCAGTTTCAAATAACTGTGCTTTATTCTATTACTTCTAATTTGCCTTTTGATTCATGAAATTACATATGCATACTGCATCGCACAGGGTAATATGCAGAACCGCTCTTTAGAGATACCATCTTCTGTCTTTAAAAGTATCTTATAAAACAAGGTTTAATAATAAGCAGCACTCGTTTTTTCAAAAAAAAATAGATTATGCCATGCATGCTTATGATGTATTTAAATTTCTCAATATTATTAATGGTATCAACTAATATATTAATGGCTACATTGCCTTGTGATTGAGAAGTTGCTGTATCCTAATAAAATCATAGAAGGATTTGGGTTAGAAGGAAGGCACCTTTAAAGATCATTTAGTCCAAGCACCTTGCCATGGGCAAGGACAGCTTTCAGTAGGTCAGGTTGCTTAATAAACATAATAAAACTGCAAATCAGTGACAAAATGTATCCTCCTTAGCCCGATTCTGGATAATGTAGACTTCATAGGACATAGAATAAGAAATATCCTTACTCAAGCTGTGGAATGTCAGAAGAAGTTGTGACAGTAGGTCCAAAAGTTCATCGGACAGCACTCCCATTGCTGCAGATGCTATTCCACCGTGCAGGAGAGTGGCTGTCAGAGATGACGCACAGCAGACCAGTTGTACTTCCTGCCCCCACACATGCCCTGCTGCTCCAAACAATATTCATTTTACCTAGAACGGTGTTCCAGAAAGTTATTTAGCTCTATGTAACCTTCTTTTTGGAGACAGCAGTTCAACTAGTCCTTATTTAAATACCATGGGAGGTTTTATTAGAGGGAACTTGCATAACAACTGGTGTCCCGATGGGCATGGCAGCTCCCTTAATAGACTTATTTTCTCAATGGCTCTCATGGGTGAGAACATCAGCCCTTCAGCATCCTTATGGGTTCCAGACAAAGTGCCAAGTGGTTTGGAAGGCTCTGCTCTTCCATGTCTTTCCATTTTAAGCACGCTTCTCAACCTCCACCAGCATTAAAGCACAGCATGAAACTTATCACTGCTTGCTTTAGAAACAGGTTATTGCTCTCCTGCATTACCTGTCTTTCAACCCCTCTAAGATGCAGTTGCAGCATATTCACCATCATATCAGGAAGATTTAAGAAAAATCATCTACCTGGAAGTCTTAAAAACAATCCAAACCAACAAACAAAAACTTAAAATTTCTCGTACCTAGTAGAACTGGCAAGAACACAAAGAGTAACATAGCTGTTGCCAGTGACCTCATAAACAGTAACTGTTAAAGAGCAAGAAGGAATGGTATAAAAGATGGGCCAGGCTTGCACCCACCCTAAAAACTGATGAAATGACTTGGCAAGTAAGAGGAAGCATGACACAAACTCTGCAAACACTTTAATGCTTGCATACAGGAACTATAAGGAAGAATTTTGGCTCACAGCAACTCCCATTTCTGTGCAACCCTTTCATCCTTCCTTCTACAGAGGATAGGATAACAGGGACACAGTCCTGCCTCTAATGACATTAGGATTACAACAACAAAGAGATTAGCTTAGATTTCTATTTTTCTACATCTAAGGCATTCAGAGAACAATTTTCAAATATTAAAGGTATTGCAATTATCTATTTTTTCTTCTGTAATATTATAGGTGATTTATTTTTTCATGTTATTCAGATGTTATTTAATTTTTTGCAGTAAATTTGTTTCCTTTCCTCTTCAAAAAGTAAAGGATTGTCAAATACTTTTACTCCTTTGGGATTTCTTTTTTTTTCGAATATAAAATCTGTTGTTGCTGTATTGCACAGATAATGCCACAACAATGGAAAAGTCTGACAAATAAAGGTTTTTAAGAAGGTGCTTCACCTACCCTATTATTTTGGAGGCTCCAAAACTTCCCAATGAAGAATTTAAAAATATTGAAATTTTTTCTGGAACAAGAATCCAAGATAAATATCTTTGTATTGCTGAGTGATGACAAACCTTTTCTATCTCCTGGATTTCTGCATTATTTGTTTTCTTTCTAAAACAGATGCACCATGAGTATATGCTGCCTCAGACAATTCTCAATGGAAAAGAGTTGAAATGGCATGAGCTCTGTTCTCTACCTCCTGGAATATAAATCTGCATTAAAAGTTCATTTAGTCTGTTCACTTTAAGTATAAGGTACATGACAAAATATTCAGCAGTCAATCTGGTAATTGTATTAGATATCTTATATTCTCTCAAAATGGCCTATTCACCAATGTAGCTGGTTATGAATCTTAGAGTGATAAAACACAGAGCTAGACTCAAAACAAGTCTGAACACTGTATTTATTCATCATGTTTGATTATATATTGTACTGAAAAAGTTAAAAGGTTAAGAATCTTGAACCAAAACTTTAACTTCAGTCTTTCTTTACCCAAAGAGTACATGAAAAAGTTCAGATATACCCAACCTTTTCTCAGACCAAGCTGCTTCTTCCCTGAAGTTCTGACCTACAGGTCTATTCTTAATATAAACTTGCTATTCTTTCCCCTGAAAAAGCTGAATTATTGAATTTTTAGTCACCTGTGAATTTTTCTATTGTGAAAGAATCAATTATGCCTGTAGTTTAACCACAAGATAAATCAAAATTGTAATACTGCAGAATTTATGCCAGATTTTTACTGATAAGTTCAAAACTATAAATACAAATGCTACTACATGTTTTTAGTGCATTTTTGTACATTACTATGACTATATACCGAACCTGACAAGATATACCCAGAAAATACTGTTTTCTCAAATATTTCAGTCAAACAGGTCATCTCGTTAATTAACGGTATTTTTGTAACATTGAAGGATTCCAGATCATTTTGCAAAAAATTAATTTGAAGTCACAGCTCTCTAGGGAACAAGGAACATATTATCAACATTTTATTGGTTAAAAAACCAACAAACATTAACTGGTGTGTGATCTCTCAAAAATCCTGAAGAAGCAGAAGAAACCAACAGTCTTCACCTGTATTTAAAACTCAGTTATAAGAATAGAATTTCAACACTCTCAGAAACAGCCTAGTAGCTACCATACATGCTTATAAACCTTTGCTCAGCAGCTCCGCTAGTCACTGAACGGGCTTGCCACATGAAGTTATTTGTTTCCATGAATCCTTACACAAGTTATGGAACACCAAGAAAGAGCTGTTGGTATGAAACATCTCTGAACAATCACAGTTAATAAATTGCCCCGAAACCACGAGGGCACAGCATGAACAAAAAATTTACAGGTGTGGAACAGATTCTAGCACAGGGGGGGAATCAAACAAGTGGTGAATGGAATTTTCTCTACATTTGGCAGAATGTTTATAGAGAAAACACCATGGAAAGTGAGAAAAATTCAGAATACTGAATGTATTTTCCAAGTACCTGTGCCAAGAGTAGTAAAAATTTTGATTATTTACTGCATAAATGCTTGTCATATGTACAAGACCTATGTCAGGCCTAACGTGATTATATTAGTTTTAAGGATTATTATGCTGCAAGCATGAACCATTATTCTTTCCTGTTTACTTCAATCTGATAGATCATCTTATAAATATAGCAAATAGAATCAATTAAACTTACTGACAAATCATTATATCTAATAATGAACATAAAAATGAATGAATTTAATAAATGCATGAAAAAGTGGCTACATTTACTTACGGATATATACACAAATCAACTCAAAATAACTTTTTATATATAAACAGTAAACATTTCCTTAACCTGAAAACTAAAAATAAAAGCTATTTATGAATGAATTTTTAAGGTTGATGTTCCTTGGTTTTTATTCCAAAATGAAAATTAAACCAAATGGTGAGAACTGCCTATTTGCATTGTCTTTAGTCAATAGGTGCCATACGAATAAGAAGAGAGACATGCCTTGTGATGAAGCCAGAAGGGAACTACAACTGTCTGCAAAAAGCCTGGATGTCTATTCGTCAAAAGCAATGCTAGTCTATCTTTAGGTTTCCATAGAAAAATGAGATCAATACAGTACAAACTAAATCAAATTCTGCCCGAGTCAGAAGACTGACTGGCTGATAGAAGAAGGTTTTTCATATCTATAGTGCCTACAATTCATTTCTGTAATTCTGTGAATCAGCATATTATCAATATCAAGAGTTATGAAGTAGTGTTAAACCCAGGGATTGTTATGTGAAAGAACACCATTTGAGGGAGACGGGGAAGTGTACTTTGCTAGCAGATATCGTGAGTCTCCCAGATGTCTGAAAAGAAAGAATACATCATCAGTCAAAACAAAAGCCGGTTCATGAACTGCTAAACCAGAAACTGAATGCTCTTGACTTCATGCCAGAGAGGATGCAGTTCATCACAGTTCCACATACTTAATCTCTATCATTGTGCTCAATACTGTGAAACTTTAGAACAACTCTTCTGCCCCAAGGAGTTGATCATTAAAATTAACAAAAAGCAAGTCATGTAGACAATGCAGTTCAAAAATAACACACCATATTTTATGATATAGATGCACTAAAAAAAAAATGGAATTTTATATTCAAACTAAGCACTAAATTATAAGGGACCTTAAATCTGCAAAAGATGAAGATGCTCAATATTCTCTGATGTAGAAACATGCCAGCAGGCAAGTCCAAGGGAGTGATAATATGCAATTGCTGTTGATTTCAGCTACACGAGGATAACTCACAGCTACCTTCAAGCTATCCATCCTTAATGTTGTTTTGCCGAGTGTGTAAGTATTGCACAGGAAGTCATGATCTTAGCGTGCACAGAGCCTCTAGAAACAAGATTCTGTATTCCCCAGTTAGGGTGTCACCACTAAAAAGTCCACTAGACTATCCAGTAAGAACAGAAAAGTCATTTGTTATGGCACACTCCATAAAAGGCAGCTATCCTAAAGATTTCAGTGAACAAAAACTGGAAAGTACTCTGCTATATTTGAGCCTATAGCTAGCATTTTCTTGTTCCTTCACCAGCTCTTGCTATAAACCAGCAGCAAGAATGTGCATTTTATATATTTGCTCTGTACAAAGCAGAGTAGAGGATGACACAAGATAGTTTCACAGATCTCAGCTCACCAGCTATGAAAGGACAAATATGCTAGCAATCGTGAGGAAAAGAAAAAAAAAAAAAAAAAAGTATCCACAGGCCCTGCTTCCTTGACATCAGATTACTTCAACAAATAAAAAATTCTGATGCTATTCACATATTTTCCTTGGGTATAAACCATTCATAAACTGTGCGTTCACCCAGCTGCATGCCAGTGAGCTCATAATTTTAAGATGTTTGTACAAGCATAGTACAGCTGGGAATCTTAAAGTATTTATAATGCAGCTGAGAGATGAGGAGTTTTGAACAGTTATTTGTAAAGCTGCAGCCTGTCCAGAGAGATGCCAGACAAACATCCTTCAGTGGCTGTGTACCAGCCTAGCGGCAAAAAGAGTGAGCACAATGTTGGATTTCTGGAAGATGTAAGAGATTATTAATCTCTTTCAAAACGACTCAAACTTGAAAAATGTTCTACGTTGATACCTAAAAGCTCAAAAACATTTAAGACACTTTTGTGGTTTAAATTAATGTTCAATTATGATTTTATCCAAATAGAAACCTAGGCTGACATTTCCTTTTTTTATAAGTTCATTGACTCACATCAGGCCTGAGTTCAGTACTCAAACTTCAGAGTAGTAAAACAAACATGATACTAGTCTACACAAAGAACTTCCCCATATGCACTGCCACACTGGTTTCTAGTATAAGAGTATAGACAGAAATTGAACTGCAAACAGGTCACATTTATGCCAAACAGATACTGACTGGATATATATGGAAATGCCTGATACTTCAGCAAACAGTTTCATATTGCAAGTTATTTAAAAAGGGCATCAAAAACTCAATTACACTGAATAGTCTCCACAGTACATCTTAATACTTATTTCTAAAGGCCAAACTGTGCCATACCTAAATTCTTACATAAATTACTATAAACCTTTTGTTTCATTCTTTAAAAAATGGTGTGAAAGCCTGAGCTAGAAAGATACACAATGATTTCCTGGAAACGGAGAAATCCACAGCAGGTAAAAAAGAAAGAGTATCAGGCCTGACAGGGACTGCACCACAACACCATGTCCTACAATAACCCCCACACAGTGCTTTAGCTTAACAAGCCCTTTCATTTTTCACTTCCAAATGCCAAACTACTGCAGAATAATTACTATTCAGGTTTTCAATTTGACAGTTTTGTGGAAGAGGGAAAGGCTTAGCATGAACCATGTAAAGGCCAGAATCTCAAAATATGCCACAAAAATCAGACTCATGGATTTCAGTTTACACCCTTTTGAAAAACCGGGGCACTCAAACCACATCAGTTACTCTCAAAAGCTTTTCCCACTGTTGTTCATGAATTGTAACACCCACCCTAACCTAGTGACACAATTCCTAAGTTACAGTAAAAAAAATACACATATAGACAGTAACATATCACAGTCCTAAAAATGTATTTCCTGCTGTTGAAAGGTTTGGGACTATGAGTTTGTCTGCACAGTGGTACTCGAGATTTGCAAGATAAAGAGACAAGTGTGCAGCATTTTCTTATTATGGGTGCCAGCAGTTATCAGCTATGGATACATAATAATAACTTTACCAAAGAGGTTAATAGTGTGTCTGGCTGGCCAATAAATTGTCATTTCTGAATCCACCTTATTTTTCTGATGAAAACTACTGTGGACTTTCTGTGGAATAAAATCTCTGGTAGGATAAGTACACGGATTCTTGCAGCCCTTCTCTTTTCCCCTTCGTTCATGCTATTTTTGTACAAGTAGCACAGGTGGTTTGTCCATGAGCACTCTTCTCTCAGCATACCTAGGGATTATTCTTTAATTTTTACTTCATTTTCAATAGGTATTGAGCTTTCTTCCATTTGTTAGATCACTCTTCACAGGACAAAGGGTTCTTCCTTTTCTGATGTTCACTAAAAATCTCAATGCTTGCCAGCTTTAGGACGCCCACGTTGGCTCGACCCCTGACCACAGTGATCCTAGCAGAGTCTTGCTCACCAAAACGATGTTTTGGAAGGGAAGATAGGAGACAGACTTTGGAGCAATGTCTAAGCAATGTAAAACCCAATAGGCTGGGCTATGTTTGAAACTGTCCTATAATGATAAAGATATACTTCAGCCAACTAGCATTAAACAAAAGATATACCAAAACAGCTTCAAATATTTAAGGCACAACACTCTATTGGTATGCCTTGATATGTAAAAATGTTTTTTCACAAATTGTGTTAGCTTGTTAGCTCTGTCAGGTTACCATAATTCTAACATCCTGTTAAAAGGCAGGCTACCATCATTGAACCACACTCTTTGTCTAAATGTGGCAGACTAAGACAGTCTAAAAGTGCCAGTCGACTTTGGAACCATACCTTTCGACCCTGTTAAATTTGACTAGAACAGAACAATTGAAAGATAAATCCTACCGCTAGGAGCAATGTATCTAAATGACTATCCGTAGAGATTTTTGGAGCTGTATTTGTATAAAGCAGAGCTAAACTCTTAAGACTATACCAGCACAATTATCCCATGTTAACATTTTGATTACAGTGTAAGACTAGCTTTATATTACAATATTTTTTAAAAGATTCAACTTGAATTTTAAAAAAAATGGGAAAAGAAGTTAAGGGAAAAAAAACATAACCATGGAACTGAAGATGCACATCCTGCCTTAGACTGGTAGCATAAAGACCAAATCCCAAATAAGTTACTAGGATGTAAGATGTTAATAATTACCCTGGAGTACCTTGTGGGCACATGTCCTCTCACCCTATAATAAATACGACATAGCTTATCCCTTAACAAGTGAGCTAGTCTACCTCACATCTGAATAGGACGAGGCAAGCAAAGACGCAGTTGCCACAGGATATTTGCTCTAGAGCCACAGGAACTTGCTTAAGTGCCCATATCCCAACATCTGTTTATTGATGAGCCTTTAGATGCTGACTGAACAAGTGGCATGATATTTGAAGTTACATTTATGATAGCCAAGAGCAAACAGCCTTCATGGTGAAGATGATCCCTTCTTTGTTCCTAGTAGGAGTGTTCATATTGTAATAAATACACCACAAAAAATGTTCTTCCAATCTGTCCCAGTCAATGGTGTCAGTTGAAGATCCTAATGTAAATATATTTAATTATTGACTTTTACATAAAGTAAGATTTGTTCTTATGACCAGTGTTACTTATGCAAACAAAAGGCACATAAAAAGGCATGTAAAAAGGGCCCATGATTTATTTTGCACTGCAGTATCTGACCATTGTGCAATGAACTTAAGTTGTATTCCTTAATTCAGTGAGTAGTGTAGTTCACCACTCACTAAGACCAGTTCAGACAAAATTAAAAACATTTTTTACTGTTCAACAGAAAAGAAAGATACTACCTTAAACCTTCACTGGGCCAGATCATTAGTTAATATAGCTGTAGCCTGGCTGTGTTTGCTGCACCAGGGGTTGTTTTCCAACAGGTGAAGACTTTTCACTACATCTGTAATATATGACTTGTCCATACTTGGTTTGAGGAGGAGACTTAAGTTCCTGCTAAGCTTGATTCATCTGCACTGAAGTAAGCTACATCTGCAGAGCACAGCTCTTTGTGACAATGTGCATTCTATTATCAATATTGAAAGCATATAAAGTTCAATGCTCATTAGGTCTTTGTTTATAACATTCTTATGGACACATCTCTACTTCATATTAGCCTGGAAGTTCTCCAGTCATCTCACAGTGGTTTGTGTCCCAGCAGGACAGACCCTTCTGAAGCCCTCCAAAATTCTGATCTCAATCCTATTTAAAACAGCTGCAAACTGCCAGAGCCTTCTCATCAAGACTGCCCATAAACTGAACAGAGAAAACACTCCAGGAGTACCCAAAAGGCTTATTACGTTATGGCACCCGGATACAAAGGAAGTAATGTGGAAAAAAAAATACAATCTTGCAATCTGCCAATATCAAGAGGAAGCTGAAAATTGCAATCAGAATTGAGGAGAGATGCTTTATTTCACTATTGCAGACTTGAAATAAGTAACTGTGAATACTACCCACAAGTCCCACAGCTCAATGGACAGAATCCACAGGAACGGAATCCATAATGATCCAGCACTTAAACCTGTGAGGAATTCCAGAAAAACCCCAACAAAATGTGCATTTAGAGATCTCTTAGAACATGAAAAGCAAACACAGATGGCTTGAAAATGCCGAGGATTCCTCCAGTCTGACTAAGAGGAATTAGCCGCTCTGAACTGGTTCTCACTTTGCTCAGGAATTGCTCAAAGAACAATACCATAAAATTATGAAAAAGCGCAGAGGCAATCATTTCTGAAGATCACCAACAGGCATGCTGGCTTCTTCAAAAACGCAGCAATGCTACACTCTTCCAGCACAGCAAAACAGCTTTCCTGAAACAGCGCCCGGACCACAGCATTGACGGCACTAAATCTCTGCTCAGCACAAGCTGCTGCTTTCCTCCCCCTCCCCAGCAAACCTCGGCCCCCGGCAGGAAGATCAGCCACTCTGGCACCCACCTTTCCAGCATCAAAACTAAGCGGCATTCCAGCACGCAGGGTACACCTGACAGCTGCCCAGCAACTACAAATGGCTCAATGAGCTTCAACTTGTACGTTAAGAAACTGTTTGCTCCTAAGTTTTTGTCAACTTTATTTCAAAATGCAATTTCATGATATTTGCACTTCTAATAGTTAAACACCCTTCAGTTTTGGATTCGAAAAATATTTTTCAAGTATTGAAAGCTTAATAAAAATTTAATATAAAAATTATATATACTTCACTATCTCTATATAAATACGTGCAAAAATCCTCTCTGAAATGTTATAGAATTAATAAGGAAAATATTATGAGTTTAATAAAAAGTGCATTTAAAATTGCATAACTATATCCCTGTAGGCAAGTGGGAATATGAGGCCCTGACTGCATGGTCCCTCCATTCTGCTCAAGGGATTCTCATGTTACATGCAGCATTCCAAAAGCCTTGGCCCTTCTGCCTCTTAACCACTGCTGAATACCTCTTTGCTTTCATAGCCAGGAGAAGGAGTTTCTTTTTAGAGAAACTAAACTCTTTAAATCAGGGGATGCATCTTCATAAGCTCAAAGAACCGTAAGAATTTTTAAAAGCAACATGTAAAATTTTCAAATATAGATTTTAAAGGCAAATAACATTTTCATGTATCTACACACGGACTGATTTGCAAAGAGCTCCTGTATTCATGTGGGCACCCCAGCAGTTGGTTTTAAAACAGTTAAGAGCAATGCTCCCCACAGCTACCACATCTCTTCTGCAGAGCACCCTGCCATTAATCACCTTTATACTTCTTCATCTGTTACTCATGACAGCAAAGCTTGGAAACAGAAAAGATTTTTTCTTCTTCCCCCTCTTGTTACATTGCAGAGTGTGGCAATCTAGCACAAAGTCTGTATTTTAATCCATATCTTATTATGATTCAAGTAGTATGATATCTTAAGGAACAAGACCTTGCCACTGAAATAATTTCAGAGAACATCTTTATGAAAGTTATAACTTAGCAAAGCTGAACCATCAATCTTCCAAAATGTACTCAGGCAAAAGGTAATCAACTCTGTGTGTCATGTTAAAATAAGCAGAGAAGGAAACATTTTAATTAATGAACTTGAATGTTTTAATTCATCACGGGGCTTACAGAAAAAAAAAAAAAAAAAAAAGATGAATTACTGTTCTTGGTAAAGACCCCAAGGAAATAAAATAAACAACATTTGACAGAGCTCAATTTTCATTTGTCACTGAAATAATGAATACTAAAACAATAATTAAATGCCCTGAAGATTTCTATGGTAGCTGGTAATAACCATATCATGAACCACCTAGTAAATTTTTGCTTTAGGATTCCTTAGCTGTAGGTATGTTGGTTTAGTGGCCTGAAATAACTATGGTACAAACCCTCAATTATTTTCCTACTTGTATATTCACCATACACGGCTGCCTAGGGGGCTGCCTAGTGGGCCAGCAGTTCTGACACAAGGATCTGCTGCAGCTCTGCTACCACAATATCCTTTGACATTACCTTAAGCCGCACAGTTTTACTCCACTCTGTAGGTCAGGCCAGGTGACCTGAGGTATCTCGACCAAGCTAATAAGCCCTACCAACAGTTGGCTAAAGCTCAGCCTGTCCTAACAAGGGCTTTTTTCACACTTAGGAGCACACAAGGACCAAGCTTGTACAAGACCATGACCAGTATCCACAGGTGCATAGGTGCTCTGACACAGGGTGCTCCTCATGTCTCACTCCACAACACAACTGGGACCTTGAGGCTAGCTGAGCACCAACAGCACTGTTGCAATAGAAGTGACAGCAATGGAAAGAACAAGGAGGGAGAGAAAGGAAAAACCAAACCCAACATTTTGCTCACATCATCCTCTTGGCTTTATAGGAATGACAAAAATTTTTGCTTATGATAACTACTGGGTTTCACCATCAGTAATGAGGATGCAACTTTTCTGCCATGGCATTTACCTTCAGTAAAATGACTGTCACTTATTATTTATGCCATGTAAACATTAAGCTCTTGAAGGTTAGAACAGAAATCCTGCTTTCATGTTCTGACCAGCATAACTCAATAAGTGTATTCGAATTTTTTTTTTTAATAAGTTTATTCTGATGAATTAGATAACATTTGCGTGTCTGTAGCTGTGAAAAACTTAATCATAATGTACAGACTTTGCATATAAAAGTTTTATGAAAAGTAATGAAGCTGCTCTATTTAATGCTATACATACTTTTTGAATATTAAGTATATTTGCATAAATTCTTGAAAAATACCGTGCCAATTACTGCTTTCTACTTAAATAGTAGAGTAGCGAGGAATTGAAAGAATTTGAAGATGGATTTATATGTTGATTTACTCTTCATTCAAACAGAAATCCACCCTGGGAAGATACAAAAAGGCAAAGAAAGAAAATAGAGTTAGTATTGACTATAGTAATTTAAGAAATGACAAGAAGTCAACATAATAAAATAGGAGAAAGCTCAGCTACAGTGTTATAGCAGGATAGATTCAAATATATGAAATAATCTAAGTAATCCAAGTGTGAAATGTTAAGAACATATACAAAAAAGCCTGTGCATTTGTTGAATAATTAAACCATTCTTAAAAGCACAGTTCAATAATAAACTGCCACATAAGATCTCATTTTAATTCTAACTTAAATGTTTTAAGTGAGAATAAGGTGTGAATAGACCTTATGCTGCCTTTTGCACAAGATTAATTTCAGCCTTACAGCAAAATGTAGAGAGAAATTGGCATTCTTTAAAATGTCATCTTGCTCATCCCATTAGAGCCAGCCACCAGCTTCTGTTAAAAAAAAATATAAGAATCTACATCTAATCTTCTTTGCAGGTTTTTATTCATGGAGGAAAGGGAAAGTGTACATCTGTAGAATAATTAAACGGGTTAGAAAGAAAGTATAATGAGAATGACAGAAAAAAAGACATACTAGCATTGCGGGGGGGAGTAAAAAGGGTAAAGGAAAAAGTAAATGAAACGTGTTAGGTGCCCCCAGTGCCCCCACACAGAGCTGGGCAGTGCCCGCTTGCGGTCAGCCCCCAGCCCCCATTTCCTCTGCTCCTACCAGTGCCAGCCTCTCGCCCAGCACCAGAATGCCTTAGGGGTCCACCCCCATCACAGTCATCCCAAGTAGATGCTGAGTGGGACTGTCTTGGAAATCCCTCTTTCTCTGGCCCATGGTGCAGCAGGTCACCTATTCACACCTGGCTCAGCCTTTTGTATCCCCTGGGCTCCATAATTCCCCAGCTGATTCAATTCCCTTGGCTAACCTTCCCAGTAGCAGGGTAAAAACTGGCCCGAAAAAGGAGACACTTCTCATACAGAGTTTCTGCCATGTACAAATAGCATCCAACTGAAATGCAGTGAAGTCTAATTCTGATAAAAGCTCTGTATCTATAAACAGGTGTTCTCAACTCATTATACGTACCAGAACTGTTACCAATTACTTTTATCAGGGGGACTACAGAACTAGTAATCTGATTTTCCAGATCATAAAAACCACCCTGGATTGTACCAAAAATAATATCTGATTTATTCTCTCCTAGAATCCTTTTGTACTTGTGCCTGTGAATTCAGAGAGACTATTGCAAAAGATCAATGGAAATATTTTAGAACAGAATTTGAGTCAGATATGCAACTTGGCTCCAAATCTGTTTTTACTGAGATATTCTGACCCTCCTTATTTGATGTGGCAGAAAGAGCATGGTACTGTCCCAAAATACAGAGGTGGGGAAAAAAAAAAAAAAAAAACAACAAACAAACCACAACCCTGCAAAGAACTCATATATTTAGATGACCACCTGGGCAGTCCTATTCTGTAACACTTTAAGTCTGTACATTCTTTCATGTCAAAAGAACATGAACGAGGAACTTTGGACCCTAAGTCAATAGATATATTACTGTGACTCAACAGAGTCAGGATTTCACTTGCAATTTAAGTCTACATATTATTGTTTCCTGACATACAGTAACAAAAACCAGGAAACCTAATGAAAGCAGTTGCTTGCTGTTATTGGGGCTGGGAGTTTGAGCTATAAAGTCCTTTCCATACTGGTCTGTACCACTGACAGCAGAAGAAACAAGGTTCATGCTTAAGATTTCTTTTCTTTGAAGCATTGGTTATTTTACAAATGACAATTTCTGAACAGATATTAATAGATATTTCCTATAAATAAAGATCTACAACACAGGAGGAACCAGTGACCCTACCTGCTGATTTACGAAGCATTCAGGGTAGCACAAAAGTGTTAAAACATAATGAAAAACCCGAGGCCATTTATGTGAAGGAACACTCAAGAAATCAAGGCACAGAAATCAATGAAAAGACCACTAAGTTTCCATGGGGATTTTCACATACATCACTGAAATGGCATTAAATTCCTACAGCGTTATTCTCCTTACATCTCTATCACCAAAACTTCTTTGTGTTAAGAATACTGATGATAGGATGGCAAAATGTGTCTGTACAGTTACACACAATGCTAGCAAAGTAAATTATCTAACAAGTCCATAAATTAATGGTCAAATATTTCAAATAATCAGATAATATGGCTTATGGGAATAAGCATAATTTTATCATGTGCTAGATATTTAATATAATTTTTAAAAAACCCAAACCTGCCTTTTTCCCATTTTATTTGTGTAGAATTGAATTTCTCTGAATTTTTTTCCGAGACTGATGGTTATTGCAGAAAAATATAAAACAAATATGCTGTTGCTGACAGCAACCACCTACTGATTTTACAGCACGGAAAAGTTTCAGATTACAGTTACCGGAGAACAGCGCATGTGGGTGTGTTTGTTTAGGTGTGAGAGAAAGCTTAACTAATCAGTTGAAAGTTTACCAGCAAACACACCTAGTGCTATTAAATTCTTCTACAAATTTAATATAGCAGTAAAGGCGGGAAGATTTCACTTCAATCAGGTTACACCTATTTCAATTATTATAGTACAATAATGGTCAGAAATACAATTTAAAAATATAACTGTGAAACATGAATTTTAACAAGTGTCAATCCTGAAAGTCTTGAACAGATATTAAATCAATGTCTTGTGTCCCAGGCGGTTTCACTGCTCAAAAGGTGTGAAATGGAAGTAGACCTGGTTTCCTCTTTTATTTATTAGATCTATAGCTTTCTCAAGTCCTATCTTGTACAGTAAGAAGTATTTCTTCTAAATGGAAAACAAACAACTAACTTCCTTTTCAAATCATGAAATAGGACTTTAAAAACTGAAAAGGACTCAACTGAAGTGAGAGTAATAATGTACTTTTTAGAATAAGTATGAGCTGATTCAGCAAAACATAAAAGTTACCGTCTTTCAGCCTATCACATCTGAATGACTACATGACTAATTCCTAAAGACAGCCCAGCTTGTGCACTTTTGCAATGGGGTAATGTGAAAGAAGAAACTCCATTCCTTTCCAATGCTTTTCACCTAATCACAGTGTTTACTCATTTTCTAAACTGTCGGTTAGGAATAAAGTAAATACACTCTGAAGAGCATACTTGAAGAAAGCATAAAACAGTAATGCTGCCAAAAGAAACTGCTGCACATATCCCCCACAGCAGCCCTATGTTCTCACATATGTATCTTCTGCCTTTGCTCTAACACACACACTCTCAGGCTACAAGGTGATGCAGAATGGGAAAGGATTCCAGCAAAATCTAAGGTGCACCAGCCTAGCAGGGCCTCTCACCCACATAACAACACGACCACCCAAGCGCTTGGCCTCCTGCTAAGAGGGGGCAGGCGGGCCAGGCCACCTCCTGAAGCAGCAGTAAGGCTCCTAGGTCTGTGCAAGCATGGCATTACTGGGCTGGAAGCAGAGTTGATGGGAAGACCCATCCTCCAGGGCAAGAGAAGAGCTGGGCTGCTCCTCATGGGGACACAACAGGCTGCACAGAAAAGATACTAATGCTGCCACTTAGCTGGCACAACTCAGCACCCGGCAGCCAACTCCCAGGTGGACAGACAAGGTGTGTATCGCTGGCCTACTGCTGCCACATCTTGGCTCCAGCTCTCTAGCCTCAGCAGCAGACAACCCCGATACAGCAGAAAATCAGTCCTCTTGTCCTTTCATAGACCCCTGGATAGATTTATTGGTCTTGGTAAACTAGTTGCAAGAAGTCAAATTGTGCCAGTAGTTTTGTACCAGCAGGATGCTCTCAAAAAAGAAAGCCACCCCGCACCCCCCAAAACAAAGAAATAAAGCCCTAATGGAACAAAATGGTCCAGTAATGGTTTTGGAAGTGAACCAGTGGAGGTATTTGGAAAAATAATACAGGCTGCCCATGCAGAAATAAAAACTGATGGAACAGTAAAATGCCATCTCAGAAAATATATCTAAAATGATCATCTATTTTCTCTTTCAAGAAGCCTGATTCTAAACGGGTGTAACTTGTCATAGCTCTGCAGCAATTCCGTATTAGCTGAAAATTTGGTCCTTGAATCCTAGAAATTCATATCTGAGAAGAGATAGGAGAATGGAATTCCATATATGCCTGAGAACACCAGCATTTTGGCTAATAACAGAGCTGGTTTCTAATGCTGCATTTCATTAGTAAAGCTAAGGGAAAAAAATAAAAACCAGTGACTGCCCCATGAAAAATTAGGAGAGAAGTATTTTATAAACCTTTGTTAGTTTAGCTGTTATGAGGCTATTGCATAAGTACCCCATACTAATTTTATTGGCTCACAGCACATATAATTTGAAAGTATTATGTTACCTGCATAAACCATACATGTGGTTCAGCATGTCAGTGTAATCTGTCTGTGGGAACAGTAATGTATGGTTCTGGAATAGAGATGGTGTACATAAATTATGCAAGGTATTTTCTAATCCCCACAATATTTCAAGGAACGGGACAGCCATTATGTAACAAGAAATGTCTCCTACACCTTCCTGACAGACGGGACATGAACATTATTGCTTTTCCCTGTTCCTTCAGGGCAGGTCACTCTCTCAGTTCACTACAGTAATGTGCCACTAATTCTAAAGGCTTCATCATTCATTCAGATTTCAGCATTTCATTTTGGTGGAAAAGCTACCATTTTCCATTTGCTTCATATGAACTTAATTACTTTTTACCATAGGAGTGCCAAAGGAATAAGGAAGTTGCCTAGA
The DNA here is from genome assembly GCF_965140245.1 of Athene noctua. Classification (NCBI taxonomy): domain Eukaryota; kingdom Metazoa; phylum Chordata; class Aves; order Strigiformes; family Strigidae; genus Athene; species Athene noctua. The sequence continues at coordinate 6,907,713 of NC_134050.1, read as the reverse complement.
TGAAGTCCACAACAGTTCAAGTGATGAACAATTTTGTTGCTAATATCAAAAGGGTATTTGCTTTTTCTTAAAAGTTGCCTTGTAACTGCTGTGAAACATTTAAAACATCTTGTCTCATAATTAAGCAAGGACAGATTTGCAATGAGACCAAGAGATATAAATAGCTGCATCAAGCAACCAACTGCCACAAACTCCCTGTATCACTGCACAAGTCATTTGATTTCTCTGTACTTGAAGTTCTCCCTTCACTTGTAAGGGTGACAACGCCATTGTGTGCATTCTTCAGAGCTTAGTTCAATTAAAAGATATCACTTTTGGCTGATAACTGAAGTGAGTGCATTTTACATTTAAATATACATTTTCATAATGCAAAAACATGATTCTGCCATGAAAATGCTCTCACACTGATATTTTTCCTTAAAAAACACTTGTATGTCTAGAAGTACAGGCAGACCTACAGATTGAAATTTTGTAAAAAAGTATTTTAAAAAGTCTATCAAATAGCATGGCAACTCATATAAGAATATGAAAACCCTATTTTTACCATTACATTTCAAGAACTCTCTTCCTGTGACCAGTTGCCTTAGTTGGACCAAACCATTTTAGTTATGCTGTACTGTGGTGTACAACAGGCTAGGAAGAGGAGACTAGAAGAACCAACATTTCCAACTCTTGCAGTGACAATTCACACTACAGAATATAAAGCTAAATACAAAATGAAATGAAATCCAAAGGTCTCTTCTAATTCGTTGGAAAAAAGTTCCTTCCAGACCTTAATCAGTAGCTGAACTTTTTACCTCGAGTACATGTGCAATGTTCACCAAACACTGAAGTCATGATCTTCAGCGTAAAGAGCAAAATGCCACTGTGCCTGGAGCTTTTGTAGTGACAAGGATTCATCAGGTGTGTTACGATTGTGTGTCACAGCTGCCAAGATGATGAAAAACATTTGCATTTTAAGAGGCTCTGTATTTTAGGTTTATTTGGATATGCCTTCATGAAGGCTGGAGGAGGAAAAACTTAATCCAACATATGGGTTATTTTTCTGCAACTAGAAGACAGCAAAAATCTTTCTTTTACCTTTTATGGTTTTTATCTATTATTTTTAATTGTTGTTGGAAGAAAATGAAAAGATTAACCTAAGGACATCATTCCTACCAGCACACACTAATTCTAATTAGCCTCTGAGAATCAGAATACTTTTCAAACTGCCTCTTTTGCTAACCCATACATTGTTTTAAAATAATGATTTCTGGTTCAGCTAACCCATTTCTTGGGCCAACAGCATGGGATATAGATTTTGTTCCCCACCTCAGATACCTTTTAAATGGAGTAATAATTTGTTGCGCTCATCATACTCAAACAGCAATAGAGGAATAATACTCATGCTGTAATTTCTTCCAACTTATAACGCAAAAGTCAAAATATCCATTCTATAAATCATTGAGTTGATTTGCCATTGCTTATGACTCGTGGAATCTTCTCAGTCACTGCAAACTAGCAATAACCATGGTAATGTAGTTATGCCAGGTATTGCTGGCATTATACCTTTGCAAAGCAAATGTAAAAAGGACTGAACAAAGCGCATGGCAAAAGGAGACGGGATTCCATGAGCTCAAAGAGTTTAGAAGATCATCGTATCAGTTAAATTGTGGTAGAACAAAACCACATGCAAGTGTTTAGAGACTGCGCTCTAATACAACGCACACACACATACAGAGAAGAGGTCCAGTTCACTGAAGCATTACAAATCAAAATGCAATCACGTTCCTGTGTTTAAAGTGCTCTGTGAGGAACTGAAAGGTTAATGAGCAAGGTGGCTTTAATTGCTTTTTTCTAAATACCTGGCCTATAAACTGAACACAACTGCCTTTAAAAGCTCCATATTCCAAAATTTCTATAGTAAACTTTCTTCTGTTGGAATTTTCTATTCATGGCACTGGACTATAAATAGGGATATAATATCTTTAATAGGTTGCAGACATCATACTCTTTTCAAATATCCTGACTTTGCTAGAGGCTGTAATGACAACAGTGAAATAGCTTAGATACCACTGGGAGCAATTTGTCAGTGCAGTGTACAGGGGCCAGTGTTTTCCTGTTGTAATTAGCGGCCAGTGCATACTCACCATTACCTGAAGTTACTGTAGTAATTCCAGATTCAACCATATGTCCGCTGACTGGTGGAGTGTGCATGTGTCTACGTTTGGATAACACACCTTCTGTAAACTGTTCCTGTTAGTCCTTTGCAATTTATTTCATGTTTCCAATGACAGTCTTGAACTAGCAGTGTCAACGACATGTGGTTTTGACATTAATGAGAACACAGACAAGAATGATTTATGCCATTTTTCCCCCTTCTCAGATTGAACAGGTATAAACATTGTCATATGTAGAAAGTCATAGGACAAAGAGAAAGTTTTAGAAAACTTGACTTAGATGGAAGGTGTGGAGATGAGAGTTTTATGTTACCAGAGTTAACACCTTAGAAATCATTCTTCAGTTACTTAAAAGAAACAATTACTTATTCACATTATAAATTCCTTACATAGGAGCTCCTGCCCTACACATTTGTACGGTCTTTCAAAAATAAGTGCAGCATTTCTTCCTGCTTTGGTGGTGATATTGTCTGTTACATTTCACACCAAAATTCGTGCTCTATCTTGCTCAATTACAGTCAGTGACAAAAATCCAATTACATAAAAAAGAGGAAGTAGTATTAAGCCTGATCCAGATAAATCTTACTTTTTCACTTTTACTGGATGGACTCCAACAGCCTTAAACAACAATCACTTCAAAAGATTGCACCTGCAGCTTTCATCATTATGAGCCACGTGCTCTACACCACACTCACCATTAACAGGAGGTCAGGGTCATGGGGTGTGACAAACAGTAAGATTCAGAATTTCCCAGTGGGAAAGGGCACGTGCCCAAACAGTGCCCAACCACTATTTGGGTGTGATGCCCTGCTGTGCAGATAAACCAGGTTTTTTGTCAAACCAAAAGCACAAAAATGGGGCAACAGTGGCAGGAAGCAAGATGACAGCAGCTCATGCTCAGTAGTAGTGTTGCAGCACTGCGAACTCACTGCAGAACTCACACAGTGACCTCATGCTTCCCAAGCCAGTATCCTCTCCTGGCCTGTGCTGTGCGACCACACACTTCAGCCTTTCAGTTGACTCTGAAACAAAGAACAATATGTTGGCTCTAATAATAGTGGCAGAAGTCTTCTGGCAGTATAAACCATTTCTCCAGCTGTGTCTGTCTCCTTGGGCCTTGAACTATATCCACGTATTTACAGCAAATGGTTTGCAAGATGGATGATGACACATGCCCAGTTTAAGCCTGACCACTGTGCCACCTCTGGAGCTCACAGGCTTGCTACCAGCACAGAGCTGGGATCTTTGCCTCACACAGTAAGAACTCGTGCTTAAAAAAGCCCAAACAAAACCCACCACAACACTGTCAGTACCAACAGCAGGATCACACTCCCGCTCATCTCACAGGTCTGTGCTGCGTCCACGCTGTTAAATGCATCACCCAGGAACACGTGGCCTTGAACGCAGCCACACATCTTTGCAAACCTTACATCAGGAAGATCCAGAGTACCCAAATTCATAACAATAACCAATGTAATAAATTGTTGCTTCTTTGCTTATTTTTCTTTTTTTTTTTTTCCCCCCTAATCTTCACTTTTTCTCCTAACAAGCCATAGGATTTCATTTGCTTGGCCCTACTTTTAGCCAAAAAACTTTGCTTGAAATAAAAAAAGTGTATTTTAGGAAGACACCGAGTCTCTGCAAAGGATTGTAAGTAAGAAATGAAAACCACAAAAAGCACTGTTACATTTTTCCATTAAGTTGATAATCTTACCCTTACAGAAAACAGAATCTTTCTTTTAACTGTTTCAAGCTTTCACTTCCTGCTGCTGGGTCTGCTCTGTGTTTTTTGCGTCAAATGACAGTTTGGCACCCCATTTGAAGGTGTAGGGATTTTTATCAACGTTGAATTTTGGCTTGTGCAGTAACTTGTTACAAAACTCATTTAAAAATAGGACAAGCGTTTACTGGACTACTCCAGTAGTAGTAAGAAACTCTAGTTTCACATTACTGAAATTATTTTCTGCACAACGATCATCCTGGCATTCCCTTAATGTATATTATCTTTCAACCTGAACGGGTTTTTGTGCATATTTATGAGGAATAAAAGGGAAGGTGCTTGTTGCATGTGGGGGAAAGCAAACCTAATTAACTTGAAGCAAATAAACAAATGATGGGTCAGATTATTTCATGGGCAGAATCCAGCAAAAAGCATCTTCTTACACAAGAATGAGTCAAAAAAGATCTAGACAAATTAAATTATGACATTTTCTAGTTTATCACTTCCAACGCCTAAATATCCTTGCGCAGCTATTGAGACCCTTAGTTTCAAGTAGAAAATGTTCCTCCAAACCCACAAAAACTTCCAACTCGGCAGAATGCTAAGCACGTCCTCAGGAGCACCATCAACGCTTCTAGGATACAAACACAACAGCTTTGGTAGGACACAAACCCTGGTGGTGTTTCTGTAGGTAGGAAGAGAACTCCATCTGTTTTCTCAAGCATTTGGGCCAGACCAAGCACCTCACTGTCACTCTTAATATATTGTTAAATTTAGCTTTCCTTACACCTTATATTTTTATTATGTAGAAGAAATTTAAGCTTGAAGAGAGATACCATTTACAAGGCCAATTATAGAACATCTGAACTCAGCAATTTGCTCCTCGACATTAAGACTGATGAGGCTGTGAGAGAGAACAGTACACAATTTTTTGTCAATAGCATAATGATTTAAAAGGCTTTTCCCCAGGGCATGGCATCCTTTCCTAGCTGAAAGGGCAAGCTTAGGCTATCGCAACATTAAGCAGCTGATGAATGACTTTGTTTTCACACTTGTTTTAGGGATTGATCATGTCCAATTAATTCCTAGAAGAAATCAATTGTTCTTACCTAGCTCATTTACATTAATAAGAAAATATTCATTACTTCACTGCCTATAAGTATTGGAAATACAGGTTGCATTTACATTTCAGCCTGCTGGTATTTCAAGAAGATTCATTATCTCCTCCTATGAGAGCAAAACAAATAAACCCACACAATTCTTCCCAGTTATTCAGCATTAAAGTCAAGTATTTCACTAAGCATTTAACTGACAACTGGATCATATAACAATTAGTCTTGCACAGCTGGCTTGTTTTTATGGAACTATTTTTATCATACACAATAGTAAGCACACACATTTTCTTCCACTGCTAACTTTATGTTGAGAGAAGCACTGTGTACAGAAACTCAAGACCACAATTATGATTTCCTGTTCAGATAGTCATAAAGTCTAACGTGCCATAAGAAAAACAGGGCTACAAATGTGCAGGTAAAAGCAGTTCATATCATTTCATTCCTGGAAACGATCCTTAGGAAAACATTCAAGCTGAATCTTTGTGGTGGGATTTAAAACTCATGATGACTGCCAAAAACTTAAATAACGGTTTATCAGATGCTGGGATTAAACCTCTTTGTGAGCTACACACTATGAATAGCCCACGTCTGAGCATTCATCCTGGACTTTCTTCCCAAAGGGAGAAATATGATAGGAAGGTGCATTTCAAGACAAAATTCAGAATTTGATTGCTATATTCTCTGTTCAGTGCATACTGCTATCATTTCTGGTAAAATGTCCTAGTTAAGGGTTACAGTAAATTGATCACATAATACTATAGGAATTTATCATGTAATAGAAAAGGAATTTAAGAGCTGAATACCTAATATTATTAATAAAACAGGTCTGTGGATAAAGACAGTTAGGGGATACAGTTTATATTATTACCTGATCCTACATTAAATTAAAGAACTGGTAAAATCAGAACTGCAAGGACAAAATAGACTCTCAAAGGGATTTTTTCAATTGGAAACTTCTGAGTGGGTAGCACGACAGTGGGTATTTACTCCCTGCATCTCTTCTGTCTCTAGAAACAGCCCACAAGCTTGGCTCAGAAGTCCAAGCCCATCTGTGCAGAGAGACTCTGCTGCCACCCTCTGTGGTATCCGAGATGATTCAAAACTCTTAACTAAATAAAATGCCAACCACTCTAAAGATTTAGGGACAAATATCTCTAGTTGTGAGTTGACACAATGAAAAACTATTAGGATATAATTAAATACGGAAAGTAGTATCAGTAACTCTAAGGTATTGGCACACAAGGAATTAAAGCAGTGTTGGTACAAGAAGGACTTCAATATTGAAGCAGTAGCTACATTAACCATCTTAACATCTTTTGAGGCTACATTTGAAAAATTCTAAAAGATACTGCATCTTAACTCTGTTTATCTCTGGTCTAGTTCATTGCTACAGACATACTTTTTTTTCTGAGATGTTTAAAAAAAGTACATTGGGAAGGGACAACAAACGTAATTGTTTCTAGGTTGTCTACCATCCCTTAATCTGAAATTCAGCACAAGCACGTAACTGGTTAATGAAGAATGATGTGTTCAGTCAAAATAAGATTTAAACCATCATGAGAGACAGAATATTGAGAGCTTGTGAGAAGGTTTTATATTAATTAATAACTGATAAAAAGCTACTTTTCTTGACCATTCTAGTGATTTTCAAGTCGATTTTATACCAGAGCATATAGGATATTGCTCTTGTGCTCTCACCTCTGTGAGAGAAACCCCTACTTAAATAAGCACTGTTTCCTACCCTGCACACACAGCTACATTGCTCATTCACTACCTTAATATTCTGGCCTGTTAAACCATTGATCCAAGTGGTCATTAGGGAACACAGAGGCTGAGTGCTTTAGCAGAGCAGCCAGCATCAAATCAAGAGGGTTTTTTTTTTTGGGTTTTTTTTTTTTAAATCACAACACTCACAGGCCCAATGCTGTCCCCAGCAGTAGCAAAGCCACTCAGTTTTGGTGAAGGAAAAAATCTACCCTTTCTCCAGGGCCTTCAGAAGGGAGCAATTTTGTGTCTTTTCACCATCTCCACTTGCATTTTATTTATTTTTCTGTAACTCTGCCCATCAAACTAATTAAGCATCTCAGGCAGACGATTCCAATGCCAGTGCTTTTTGCTGTATTCTGCATGGCGATGGTGTAGGGCCTTCACTGACACACTGCAAGTGGTCATTCATCCAAGGAATAGAATTTATCTTTAAATCTTCCATTTCTCAGAAACAGCAGAACTAGTATTAGCCATACAGATTTAACTAAACTTTCTAGTTAAACAGGACCTGAAAATACTACTGCCATATGATCAAAATGTTAGTTTGCCTTCATCACCCAGAAAATATTCACTTGTGCACAAAACCAAAGCTAAACAAAAAAACGCCCACTCATCCACTCATTGTCACTGAAGAACAAGAACATTAGATCCTTATTCACCAAGTTGGAGGGTGGGGAAAAGAAACCTTGAGTGTAAAACAAGAATTCATCTCAATGCATTGTCAGACTTGACATTTTGAGACATGTTGATTTTAACATATGTTCTTTCAGACTCAATTGGGCTCATATTTTCATCTGAATGGTACCAATCTGCTTATATATTTTTCCAAAATGAACAATTTATTCTACACCATTTAATCCTTATTCCAGTATCTAGATACATACTGCAACTTAATAAAACATATAGTTGGTTTTCTTCTAGATTTTGCTTAGTAGGGTTATTACAAGGTCACAGACATTTTACAAGAAAAATAAGAAAAAAGCAACTTAGTATCCAGACATCTCCTAGTATATCACCTGCGGAGATTTACAGTACTGTAAAGCTAAAATATCTTCCTTGACTACTTTAAAGAAATAATAAGTGGTAGAAAAATGTATCTGTCTTAGCTATTATTGAACAAGCAAAATCCTGATTCACTTCACAAACCTTACCAATCTTCTGAAACAGGAATATAACAGTTGCTTCAATAATCATTTTAATAAAGAAAATAGCAGAGATCTGTTTCTCTTTATTAGTAAAAAAGGGAAGTGGGCAGCAGGGGAAGAGTCTGTGGTCTGTCATTTCTAGCATCATACTTCCCATGACAGTTGAGATTTTTTAGGTCAAGAGTTTGCAAGTTTGGTCTGCAAAACTCAGAATGCAAACATGAGCTGCAAATACATAAAGGGAGGAGGTTACAGACATCACACTTTTTTCTTTCCTGTTTACACTTTTATTAAAAATGGGAGTTCCAAAAAAATTTTAATTAAGTGTCATTTGCACGGGCTACCTGGCAAACTCAACAAGCATGCTGAAATAATAGGAGATGTGGACTGGTGCATTTACTTCAATAAATGCCATATGGATTTTGGAATTCCGTAATAATGGATCTGGCACCTCTTTATAATATATTTGAGACAGATTGGAACATTTTTGCAAAATTGCAATAACCAGGTGCTTCTGCCTCACTGAGGCTAAACCACCTTTTACTATTCAGGTTTCCCATAAGAAGGATGGAATAGGAAATCAAGTATACATGGTCTACATCAGCTCATGCCTTGCCTCCCCTCCATTATTACTTCTTTACTTTCTGAAGGTCACACTGAAGGGCCTATTACTTCCTAGCTATTCCAGTAGAAGATCCCACAGTTGCACTTAGCTAGTAAAAGGTGTAATGATACATTACTTGGAAAGAAGACATCTGTCTTCATAAACTGAATTTTATAAGAGAAAGTTTAAGTTCATCAAAAAGCAAGACTTGAAATAGTGCAAGTACGAACTCTACAGCATCAGATTTATGCTAGAAATAGTTAAAAGCTGCTTAAGAGACTTAATTCATGATCAACATGCTGAGTAGATTAGGAAACATATTCACCCTGACAAGCGAAAACAAGACTTAACTCTCACTGAAATTCGTCCCAGACACTCAGGTACCTGGGAACAGTGAATTTTTTAATAGTTGAGATGAATTATCGCTCACTAGGAGGGGGAATGCCAGCAGCTCCTACCCAACCTTCCCTGTTAGATCTCCATGCAGAAGGAGCACTGATAAGGTTTGGTTTGTTACTGTAACATTACTGCAACGATTGATATTCAGCCTTAACATATAGTCAGGAAGAAGGGAATGACTGTGACTGGTATCTTTGGGTGTATCATTCATCAGGAACCTCTGATAGGAAAAAGTATTCTAACAGACAAAAAGCCTTACGCCTGTTAAAAGCGTTAAGAGCGAGCTCAAGTGCAGAGTTTCCATACCAAATGCCAAAACTACATAACACAGGGAACTGTGGCTAGACAACATAAGTTCAAACTTCATGCTTTATACTTCTAAGCATGGGGGTTTTTTTCTAAGCAAGTTTTAAATGCTTATAGACTGTTCATACTCCATTTGATACCACAGAAATACTGTCTCCAATGAGGTCTGCTAACACGGAGCTGTTGTTTAAGACTGACCACCACCACAAGTTCCAGAAGGGGAGACAACCCCATTTAAGAAAGAGCAAGACAACTGCCACAGCTGTAGCTTTCAGAATATGTTCATCTGCACATCTCCATTAACTTCATTGCCTCACTGACATGATGTAGCAAGGAATCCAAAGAAAACAGTCATATTTTTGATAGGAGATTAGCAGCCTGTCCTTCTATTTAAAGTGTGCTACCCTGGAGTATCTCCCCAGGGTAGCATGAAGGAGAATAAGAACTTATGTAAGTCTTTAATTATTTCCATGCAAGTTAGAATAGGCATTATTTCTTTTCCCAGATAAACATTTATCCCCTTGTACTAATTGATTCCATTTCAAAAATCACAAGTTCCTTCCCACTCTCATTTTGTTTTACAGAAATATCTGCCATAGTTGTTTACAATATTTTATGTTGTAATACGGGCTATTACTCTAATTAGCTTCAATCCAGTTTATACTTTTTAATATCCTGTTTGCTTTTTTAAGCTCATAAGCTGAAGCAAAGCACCTTCTAACCCTTCCTAAAGGGACTTCAGCAACAGAAAAGAGATCTCAAATGATGTTGAAATAGGAGCTACAGGAACTCTTTGACAGGTATTCCACACAAAAGATTAATGAAAACCTCTTTTTGTGGTATTTACATAATTTCCCCCCAGCTTCCTCGACTACACTCTTATCACACTCCTTACGTTTGGTCGTAGCTTACAGCGCTAAATAAACATGCACATGTTACCTCTGCATTACAGTACTCATTTTAAAAGACAGTGCTAAGGTAAGATTGATACTACTCTATCAAGTTTTGCTCACAGAAACTGATTAAACATAAGAGAACAAAGAAAAAAAATTGTCATCTAATAAAAATAGTTGGCCATTCACTTTATGGTTCCACAAAAAAAATAAAAATCATGTAACTGACTACGGAAAAGAGAACCACACAATACACCCTACGTTTTACTGCAGTTTTCTTAGGAAATGCTTGCATATTATCATATAATATAGCTACTAATAAAGACTTCTAATTCTAGTACTTTTCAATAAGCTTTCCAGTTGGATTTCTCTCACCTTCATTTAGGCCCAGGGGCTAAGTCATGTGCAAGATCTAAAGAAGCATGAAAGCAGACACCGGAGCAGACAGCCCAGTGAAGACAACTGCTACAAAATTAATACTGAATTTGGGGTTTTCATGTTTAAAACTCCACCTTTCCTTTGAGCTTTTGGTCAGCCTTCAACAGTCAGAGACAGGACTACTACCATGACCGTATCTGAACTGTAATTTTCTAAACATAAAACTATTTATTCTAAGTTTTAAACAGAAAGCATTCTCTACATTTTATTAGGTGAGCAGCAAGTACTGAAAAGGATGACATTTCCTGCAGTGACCAGAACTAACAGTGCAGTCACAAGAAAGCACCAGGCCTCCCTGACAGACTTCACATGCAGTCACGAACAATGTGATCAGCAGTCCCAACACTTGGTTTCCAACGCAAAGTGAAGCACGGTTTTCTTGCCTTTCATCAAACAGAGTGAAGCAGATTTGCTGGATTTCAGAAGTTTTCATGTTGCTTTTGCGTTCACACATTAGCGCTCTGCTTCTTTCCTCAGAGATTCCTCTACTTCCATCAGTACGTCAGTCCACACACTTAGGCCACGGACGTTAAAGTCTCCATCCTGTCCCTTCAGGAGTTTCAGAGCAGCTTGGGTCTGTCCCCTGAGCATCGCAGATCCCTGACAGAGGCAGCTGAAGCGCTCCCTCAGTTCCTCCCAGGACAATTCAGCTTTGTCAAGAGAACTTTTAACCCACCTTCCCTGCAATGGGTCATAGACCAAGTGGTTTCCCCAGCCGGTTAAGAGGTCCAAATAAGGTCTGCTTAACTGGGAATAGTGGCCAGCCAAGGAGGCAAGAAGGGAGCCTGGGAGGAAAAGGCAGAAGGCAGAAAACCGCTCCAAGTTCCCCAGCAGCCAGGAAAGCAGGGGCCCGGCAACGCATTCCTCTCCTGCTGCACTCTCCTGGTTTCCGTCCAGGCTGCTCCCATCCCGACCCCTGCCTCCGGCCTGCTCAGCGCCGCTCCCCCGCCTCAGCAACAGCAGTGCCGCCGCCACCACCCCAAAGGCCCGGGGCTGGGGGAGCTGCTCCAGGACACCGGACAGCCAGCGCAGCCGCTCCGCGGCCTCCCCAGCCGGCTCGACCTCCTGCCCCTCCTCCCGCAGCCGGCTCAGCAGCAGCTGCGCCTCCGCCTGCAGCTGCGGCTCCAACCCCTCCGGAGGCCGCGGCGGGCCGCCGGGCAACGCCAGCAGGCTGGAGGCGGCCTTCCGGCGGGCGAGGAGCACCAGGCCGCGGGGCTCGGGGCCAACCTCCGCGGCGGCAGGCTGCAGCAGGCTATGGAGCAGGCGGCGGCAGGCGGCGGGCGGCAGAGCGCGGTTCTCCAGCAGCGCCAGGCCCAGCAGCTGCGGGCAGCGTCCCAGCTGGGGGAAGCCGAGCAGAGGGCCCGGCTGACCCCGCCGCAGCCGCCGCCCAAGGGCCTCCCGGAGCCGAGGCCGGGTGCGGAAGCGGTCGTGGAGGTGCTGGAAATACCGGGCCCACTCTAGAGCCCTGTCCAGGGTCAGGGAGTCCCAGTCCCGCACCAGCGCGGAGCGGGAGACGGCCATGAGCGCAGGCAGCTGCTCCACCTGCCCCAGCACGGCCTCCATGGCGGCCGAGCCCAGGCTTGGCGCCACCGGTTTGAGCAGAAATCCCGCCTCCCGCTAGGAACCGCAGCCAATCCGAAGCGGCGAGGGAGTGTATTTGTAACTCTATTGGCTGAATCTGACGCCAACTCTGTGAGGATTGCTCTTCCATTAAAGGAGACTCTAACCTTCCTCCTGTGCCCTTTACTTAATTCCTCAGCAAAGGGCAGGCAAATGGGAGGAATTGAGCCGAAATAAAGCGTTAAAAACCCAGCAGGATTAAAAAGTTAAAAAATAAACCAAACCCACAACACAAAACCAACCATTAATAGGCTTCAAATAACCTTTAGAATAATACTCCTAAAATGCCCTAAAAAAAAAAAATCTTCAGGAGGCCACATTTCCCTGTCCCACATTTGGAGGGTATTTCCCAATTTCTGCAATATGCCCCATCCCTGCAGGGAAGCCATAGCTGACCTCAGTGCAGAGCTAGGCTGGCTCCCCAGTGCTGCCCACAGCTCCTCACCCTGCCAGGGCCAAACCCTGCTCAGCCCACATAGCCAGGCTCGACCCACAGACCTACCAACTAATGTCTTCATAGCTCATTAGCGGTTCCTCAGAGTACCCAGCCTTCCCTGGTTGGGTACCTGGCTGCCTGAAGAGGTAATGGCTAACACCCACCCTGGCCTTCTGGGCACCAACACAGCCAGGATTTCCCTCACAGACCCCCCCACCCCAGACAGCATGGTGGAAATGTGCTATAATCACTCCTCTCTGTAGCAAGGAGAGGTGACCCCTTCTCCCTTTCCTGCCTCCAACAGCCAAAGGACAGCTTTACATGGCCAGTGCCCTGGCTTCAGGGTTCTTAGGTGTAGCTTGCAGGACACAGCGTACCTGTTGGATTGACTGTTTCCAGGCGCTTCCCTCATGTCTGCCACCTCAAGGGCTTCTGTTCAGCTGGAAGAGGAGTCCTTTCCTTCCATCCTCTTCTCCATGACAGACCCGCCACACTGAGCATTCCCTCAGAGTGTGGAAGGGCACAGCCTGACCTGGCTTCTGGCAGCTTCTGCAGGTGCCCCCCTGCGCTCCTGCCCCTGAGGGGGTGAAGAAATGGTGGGAAGGCATCAGGGCGTGGGCTGACCTGGCTTCTGGCGTTTCTGCAGGTGTCCCCTGTGCCCCTGCCCCTGAGTGGGTGAAGAAATGGTGGGAAGGTGTCAGGACACAGCCTGACCTGGCTTCTGGCGTTTCTGCAGGTGTCCTCTGTGCCCCTGCCCCTGAGGGGGTGAAGAAATGGCGGGAAGGCATCAGGACTCAGCCTGACCTGGCTTCTGGCGTTTCTGCAGGTGTCCCCTGTGCCCCTGCCCCTGAGGGGGTGAAGAAATGGCGGGAAGGCATCAGGACGCAGCCTGACCTGGCTTCTGGCGTTTCTGAAGGTGCCCCCTGCGCCCCTGCCCCTGAGGGGGTGAAGAAATGGCGGGAAGGTGTCAGGTCGCTGGAGCTGGTAGTTTTTGGAGCTGCTGGGTGCTCCTCAGGGAATTCACGAGCCCTGTGGCATAATCCTGGCCACGGAGAGGGTACGGAGGCAGTGGAAGGCCTATTGAGCTGCCAGTGCTGTCGGCTGGGCTTGGAGCTGCGCTGCAGGGCAGTGCCCGGGGCTGGGCTGGCCTGGACTAAGCCTGTGGGGAGACATTTCCCCCTCAGCCACGCCTGGCAGGACCCCGTGAGGCTAAGATGGGGGTGATGGTAGGGGGGGATGACACAAATCCCACTGCCAGCCTGCCTGAGCAACTACTTGTGTAAGGGCTTTCTGAAAGGCAAGAGCAACACCTGGCAGAGTGAAAGATGTTAGACTGGAATTTATTGCAGGAATTAGCAACAGAAACCAAACTAGAATACTGTGACCTACAATACTGTAGTGGGAAACAAAACACTCTGCCCATGGCCGGGGGGGTGGAACTAGATGGTCTTCAAGGTCCTGTGCAACCCAAACCATTCTATGATATTATGTATTTTGGCCTCTTGGTTATGTTTAATACAGCATCTCTTGAATGAAGTGCTGTGGCCTACAGAAAGAAAACAGTTTCAGTGAATTCCAGACCCATGTTCTATTTTAGTAAGGAATATTTTTGGAGGGGTGTATGCTCCATGTCATAAAGGAGAGGTATTTCCCTTTACGTCACAAAACTTTTCACAAGAAATCTTTCACATCATTGTTCTTTTTCTTTATTGGATAAAGTAAATGGGTTTATACCCTGTCAATATCTCTTTATGTTTTAGTTGAAAGAAATCAAATAATCGCATTTGCAGCACTAGGAAGCTAACAAAAACAAGTTATGAAAATCTGACCAGGCTAGAAAAAACACTATGGTATCTGGAATACTCTTGCATGTGAAGGGACATGGCCTGGGTGTTCTAATGAGTCTCTGCAGAGCCGATTGAAAAATGGATTTTTAATTTTACAAAAATCTCCAAATATATTAGCACTTAGTTTTGTCTCACATGAGGATGAAAAGTCTGAATATCAGCATTTTTCATCAAGGGGATGCAATCTGACAGCTTTGTAATGAAGTGGTTCATGAAAAAAAAAAAAGAGATATTTATGTATTTTTAGGTGTTGCAGCTGCATTTGGAATCTCTAGTCATGATAGGGCACAGTTGATGCATATAACTAAAAATAGAGCCTGAGCTGAAGAACTAGCAGTGTTCTGCATAAGGTAGCATTAGAAGATGAATTCAAGGAACAAACAAAAGAAACAAGGTAACACTGAGATAACTACAATTTGTGTAATAAATTGTTATATCACAATAGCCCTTAAAAATAGTAATTCCTTTTCCACACTCACTATTGACTGAACTTCCTTTCTACTCTAATTTTTGTGTTATTATTTGAGAGCCTAACCACTCTCAAAATGTGTTTTGAGATCATCCACTGCATGACTGGAATCTATTTATCTGTTGATTGATCTGCTGATGCTTGTGCCATGTAGTAATCAAATTACATTGAACAAACATGGTTTTGTTTTCACAGGTGAATTATTTTCCTATACCTTTTAAGTGTTAGTGTTCTCTTTTCTATGACCTAGTCTTAGCTTGAGAAGCCTTAGAGTTTTTCTTACCAACAGTAAGCTTGCTAAGTATTAAAGTTTGTATTTTGTAGTTACTGTTTATCAACTTCTACTAAGTGTGTTGCTATCTGATGCTATTGCTGAGTTGTGTAGGGATTGTTTGAAAGTATCTGTATAGTGCCAAGTTGGTTTTCTATCTGAGGAATGCTTATAGGATAGTGGGGAGGTACTGAGGAAGTGAGGTAGAGAGTTAATGTTGGGGAAGGGGATTGAAAAGATTGGGTCAGGATGTCAGGAGACACAGCAAGAGCACATAGTTGGCAGGGAATAGAACAGTGAATTTTCAGATAGCTGGTTATGTGTGTGGAGTGGTTTCCTGCTTAACTTTATTAAAGAAAAAACCTAGGAGTTAATTTCTGGGCCTCATGTAGGTCCTTGATTGTTTAATATCAGATTGCTTTCCCTATTAATGACTCTTGTGGTAGTCTCATGCAGTTCTAGGTAGAGTTCAATGTGTATTTCATGTCATGTAAAATATGTAATCTCTTAATTTTTTTCTAACAAGAAATGGAACACACAAAGATGTCTTAAAGAACAATCACACAGACTACATGTGTAAGTGCATGAGGCTTCCTTCTTTGGAGGATGGAAATCTAGGTTAATGTAGTATTTTTCAGCTATGTTGAAGAACTATTGCTTCATCACAGAGTCTGCAAAGTAAGATTTTTTTTTTTAAACTTAGAAGCAAAGAAGAAAATAGAAGAGACAATAGGGCATATTTTGTATGATAGGCTAGAGTACAGATTTACAATTGCAACACTTCAGATTGTTTAAGCTCTCTGCTATATGCTTCTTGCAAATAGCTATGATAGTGTGAACAGGTGTAGCGAGTGTTTCTTGTTATGGGCTTTGGTTCTAGTTTTTGTGGTTTTTTTTTCTCCCCTCAGTAAAGTCTGTCTTTTACTTTAATCCCTAAGATGAGCATTAAAATAAGAAGACTCTTTGAGAGAATTCATCTACTGTTGTGTTAAGCTGTAGTAAATGTTTCTCCATTACAGCTTTTGACTGAGAAGATAACATGGCAAAGACAGTTGTTGACCAACTAAGAAAAGTGTCTGTTAGATACAGAATCTGGGCAGTCATTTCCACAGCTCCCTGAAAATAAGCCCACTTTTCAGTGAAGTGCTGCAAAACAGTTTCACAAGCCCTGCGTTTTGTAGGAATTACTGTACTGTTTTATCTAAGTGGAGAAGTCAAGTAAAAGATTCATATGAAATTTTATGGAACTAGCGAGTTTCTTCACCCTAGTTATGGAGCCAGTAAAATTTACCCTGGCAGGCAATCTCAGTTTTGAAGCAAAACTGGTCAAACTAGACTGAAGTCTGGATTCCATTGTTGTATTTTCCTTCCTCTCAGAAGTCATATTGTCTGTAACATGGTTGTACTATTTATCCTGAATAGAAATTTAGGACACTTTACTCGGTATACCTAGCATTATAGAACTTGAGAATGGCCTTTCCTTAGGTAGTAGGTGTGATTTCAAATTACAGAAGTGAATACATTGAGAGAGATGTATGATCATCTATATTTCTGGTACTAATATTCACTTTGTAACAGTAAGGAGGTTTGTTTAACTGCCTCAAAGTGCATGCTAGGCATAAGCTTGCCACACTCATTATATAGTGACTTATGTATATTGAAGGCTCTGAACTTGTGGACCATTCATGTAGAATTCTTTCTTATTTCTCAAAAAAACTTTGTGTAAAACGGTGGTTAGTCAAGCCAGTACCTGTCAGACTCTGTCAGCCCTTCCATAACTTCTGGTGAGGTCCTTAGAAATTTTTTTGTCACTGTAATCTCTCGTATGTCAAAAACTAGAAAGGTTGTGATGGGCTTTTGAAATGAGAACAGTAACTGATGTCAATGACTAAGCAGCAGTTTTACAACGCACTAGAATGAAAATTGACTGAAAATCACTGTGTTGGAAGAGTGCTGTATGTAACATATGTCGTTACTGAGATAACCTAAAAACCATTTTAATTAGGAATTTTGCCTCTTCCTGGCTATATATACTAAAACTGTATTTTTAGGAAATTGATATAAACAGACAGACTTTGCTGCCTATCCCCATTTCTGATTTTGATACCGTGAGTCAGGACTATACTAGCAAAGCTACTAAGTTAGGGTATAACTCCTCAGTATTAGAGCTTCATTATTAGAGACTCGGGTAGCAAATCACACTACCTTTTTCTAGCTGTGAATGGTCAATAAGAAGCAGTGAAGTTACTACACACTTACAAAGCTCCTTCTCACTTGATGAGCCACATTAAATGATCACGTGTGCACTCCAAAACCAGTTGCAGTTTTTAAGTGTGCTTAGTTATGCCATAAGGTTGTTTGAGCTAATGCATTTAGCTTACACTTGCTGTGGGATAAAAGTCTGTGTGCCGTCAGTTAATGTTGCTCAGCTGATGAGTGGTAAGGTATTAAGCTGTGTGCTTTGATCGCTTGCTGTGGTTTGTGATACCTTTTCAAGAGGTTTCCTTTGTTGCCAGTAGTGGTGGGGGGTTGGATAGATCAGTATGCACTGATTAGAGTATTTGTCTCCATGCCTTTTTCAGGTCTTCTTTTCCTTTAAGCCAAGAAAACTCTTAATTACTTATGTTAAGTACTTTTATTACAGGATCAGGTACCCAAATTCAGCCTTCTAGGTAGTCTGAGCCTATTCCCCCTCTTCAGGGTACATGTTAAGAAGTGTCTTAAAGAGCTATCTGTTTCAGAGACCATCTTATCAGAATCCTCTGAAAATAATATTCCATAAAACTGGAGTCATAAAACACTGTCTAGGGCTAAACGTTTGTAATTTTGACATATCATGCTGTGGTACTGGTATGAAGTCAAGCATACTAAGCCTAAGATTAGTCTAGCATCATGGGTTTAGTATTTGACAATGAAGTGTCTTTAAGAGTACTGGGAGGAAAAAAATCTGTACGTTTAAGAACAGCATCTAAAAATTCTTTCCTACTCATAGATTCTGTGTGTTTCCATGACAGTTAAATTGCTGTCATTCACAAGAGAATAGGGAGATCTTATAAACACACTTTCATGTTGGAATTGGTTATATTTTTCACTTACATAAAAAGATATATAAAACTCAGTGCAAGACAATTATGTATAGAGCTATTTATACCTATGTCTGGGTTCTAATAACATAAGTCACTTGGATTTTTCACTTTCATTGCCCTAATATCCTGAGAACGTCTTAAATTATCAGACACACTAACATAACTCCTTCATAGCTCTGTACAGTGTCTTTACGGATAATACATGTCTGTGTATGCAGAGATAGCTACATTAAAACACACACATGCACATGCTGGATAGACATTTCTTTTTTTGAGCAATAAGGCTTTTAAGTATCTGTTGTTTCCATTTTCATGTCTCCAAAGCTTTTATGTGAATTCTTCCAGCACATTTCTCACTATTCTCTCAACCTTTCCTCTGCTGAATGGCTGGGGCTTCCAGACATATAACCTGAAATGTCCTGGGAGAATTTACATAAAAACAATAAAGCCAAGGAAATGGAAACCACAGAATATATACATAAATTTTTTTCAGTCTTTGTTAAGAAGCTCATTGGTTAATCTTTACAAAGGAATTCAATTTTCCATATTAACATCCTTTGCATTGTGAAGCAAATGTGGGATAGGCAGATGGTAAGAATCATTACTTAGGTGAATGGGGGGTTATATGTTAATCTCATTAACAATTAAAAGATTTTACTTTTCTCCTTCCTAGTATATCAAGGAGAACATCCCATGAAAAAAATAATATAAATGGCTGAATCAAAAAAAATGTTAATGCAAAACTTAAGAAGATAAAAGGTTAAGGGTTTTTTGTTTGTTTATTTATCTAAGCACAAGCAAATTATTAAAACTGGTACAGTTGCTTATAGGATCAGTCGTACAGTAAAACAATTTCAGTTTCTATTGAGGGCCAATTGTTAATAACAAGCTGTGTACCTGTCTCTGGGAAATGCCTCTGGCAGATTTTGTCAGGATCTTCCTGATGATAAGTTTTTCATATCACAGAAACCACTACAATAACTATCATATTGTCCTGATATTGATATTTTCTTTGGAAAGGGCAGGCCAGATAAACACAAGCTTTCTTCCTAGCTCCAGAGTTTTTAACAATGGTGGTTTTTAAGAAGAAGTTTTTCCCACATTTTACAGAAAATACAGGTATTTAAAAAGGCCCAGAAACCAAAATGTTTTGTTTTGGTGTTAGAGTTTTCCACAGCAGTTAGGATTTGTGTATTTCACATAATTCCATATTATTTTGGTTATCTGACTTGGTTCCTGGTCCAGTGCTGAACCACACTTAAGAATTTGTATAATAGCAAAGGTTGGAGCCTTTTGTGTATCCAAAAAGCATCACAATACAGGTAATATATGTATTGGAATATGCTAGTCCAATGAATTGTACTTGCAGAAAATAGTAACAATGAGTTTTAAAAAAAAAAAAAAAACAACCAGCAGACATGAGATTCTAGCACATAGGATATTTGCATAAACCTAAAAGCCAGCAGAAAAAAAAATGCTATGTAGTTCATACCTGTGGATGGGATGAAGGTGATGGGTGAAGATATATTCCTAGAATGAAGAAAAGAGACTGAGAGAGAGGTCTGCTTTATTAAAGGTCCCATTTTTGGGGTAAGAAAAAGGTAATAATCACCCAGTACTAAACCTGGAGATAATCAAGTTCATATTCATTCCATTTGTTCTAATGAAAACAGCAAAAACACTATTCTTAGTTGAAACAACTGCTGCAAGTGTCCTCATATTTCTTGATATTAACAATAGCTTCCCCTAGTTTGAGAGAAATAACATTTGTAACTGCATCAAGGAATAATTACTCTATAATGAATGTATTGGAGTTTTATACTCTGCATGAAGCAAATAACACTCATGAAACAATGAAATATTATTGTTTGTGTCTGTTTTTCTTCCTGAAGTACTGATGCTCATCAGAAAGAGTGTGAAGTTCTGTTAACTGATAACTTATGACCCTTGAGGGCTGGAATTGGTTCCCTTGCTTTTTGTAGGAAGAGCTGAATCTAATAGTTCTTAGAAAAGGGACAATATAGATCAAGTCTTCCAGACAAAACTTGCCTCTCATTGGCTGTTCAGAAACACCTAAGGGAGTTA
Organism: Athene noctua; assembly: GCF_965140245.1. Lineage (NCBI taxonomy): Eukaryota > Metazoa > Chordata > Aves > Strigiformes > Strigidae > Athene > Athene noctua. The sequence continues at coordinate 6,887,353 of NC_134050.1, read as the reverse complement.
GGCGCCTTGCCACAATAGCAAGTCAATGGGAACCAGATGTCTAAGGGTCTTAAGAACTCTTGAAAAGTTGTGTATTAACAGAGATGCTTGTGTCCAAGTTAGGGATCCTCATTCATCTAGCGAAAGCATCCTGTGCATCTGGTAACAGTCAGGATTGAAGCTTTACACGGGACATTTAACAGTTTGTAATCTGGGTGTAACTCACCTAAGGCCTGCTGTCCTGGTGGATAGATGCTACGACCTGTAGTATAGAAATGATTTATCCAAGAGAATAGTCCAGAGCATTTCTACGGGAGTCATCTAGTGATTTTTAAATCTCAATTAAATTTGCTCCCATTTTCTTTGGTAGTCTTGCAATCAAACAGTGATTTCACTATGAGTGAGGGATTAGAATTTTCTACTGAATGAAGTTATCAAATAAGATGACTTCAGATAAAGCAACATGCTGATTTTACCTAAACTAGCAATTTTGGTTTTATATTTTTTTACTTAACTTTTAAATGAACATTTTAACATTATTTTAAAGATTTAAAAAATAAAACATTTGTTCAAAAATATTTTCAAAAAGCATTCCAATTCCGTAGTAATGTTGAAGAGAGATTGTTACTTTTACCTCAATGAATTTTTACTCTAAGCAGAGAATTTGGGAGATTTAACTTCAAGTAAGGCACATTCCAGCCTTCCACTGAAATCTTTTGAAGCCTGATTAGTTTGAATAGGTGTTCACTGGCTAGAACTGCTCTTCTCTGACTTGATCTATTAAAGGACTTGGAAAAGAAAAAAGGGTCTTGTCAGTTCCTGTCCTGTTGACAAGATGGAGATACATGGGCTGGTTCAAAATTACCCTTTCTCTTGCTGGTGTGGGAAGAACTGCGAAAGACAAAGAACTGGAAATGTAGAGACTGCCTGGGAGGAACCAGTGGTTCCTCAGACAGTACGCTTACATACGTCGATATCCAAACAGAAAATGTTTGTTTCTCCTATTGCTTACATTTTATTGTTTTGTTGTTTGTTTCTCTGAATATATAACTGTTTCAAATGGCATTTTGTTCTTCCTAGTTTCCAAGTCCTTCTCCTTTACAATTTTTGCAAAGTTTTCACATGGGAATGATTTCAATATGTGTATTTAGGCTTCATACTAAACACGTAAGGTTCAAGTTATACACAGCACGTTGGTTCTAGGTAATTTGTCCTGCAAATAGATGTCTTCTGCCTAACTTGATGCTATGGCTAATGCCTCACTATCTCAGATAATTTGAATTAAGTAGTTTGAATTAAGTACTAACAAAGATATTGTTCAAAAATAACAATATGGATGTTATTTCCTTTTTTTTTTTTTTTTTTTACATGTTGTTTTAATTAGTAAACTGCAAATAGTGACTTCAGTCCTGTTCTGAGTATTCTTCCAGTTATAATATTAACAGATATGAACAGAAGTTTAATCCAACAGATTTGGTCATGGATTTGCCATTAAATTTGTCCCCAAAGTGTCCCAGTTCTCAACAGCTCACTGAACATACCCCGTCAGTTGTAACTGGTCTGTATACTGCCATGTTCAGCAAAATCCATGGAATTGTTCTGAATCCCTGGGAAGAGTTTTGTTGAACTTCGCAAAACTGGGAGTCTTTGTTGGATTTTATTTTATTTTTCAGTATCTTTTTAAGGAGAAATATTCCGGTCTCTTTTTCCTAAAATTTACACATTTTGGGCCTGTCATTCTTTGTACTTGCTCCACTTTCACAGTAGTGTAAATCCCTTGGCTTCGTTAGCGTTTCTACTGATTTCTGTCTTTTATAGCATTTCATGAAGAAGCAGATAGTGAACTCAGTTTTTTCATAAGATACGAAATATGATTATCTGTTCTACTTAAGCTACCATATTTATTATTAGGCTATCTAGTTATTATTAGAGTAATAAAAATTAAAGTTATCCTAAGAAAGCTATATTTTTTTATCTATGTCCAATAAGGCTTAGTACGTTACAGCAGAAGATATTTATGCCTTGGTAGATAACTGCATATTTTTGTTTACCTTATATTTTTGTCTACAGATCAAAATTCCCCATGCATAACTACTGGGATGGAAATAAAGAGGTCCTTATGCTGGATTCAGACCCTAGCACTTGCATATATTAAGACTGAAGTGTTTCAAATTACTGTCTTTCCCATCTTGTTTTTTGTTGAATGAAGCTTGAGGGCCACAGTACAGTATTTGGTAGCAAATTATATATGGAATTAGTAGAATCTAAGTATCTCGTGCTGTTGTATCATTCCGAAAACTGATCTGAAAGTTCGGTCTTAGTTGTTTGGTCTACTTTGTTTCGAATTCTTCTCACTACTCAGGTCTACACTATTTTGCACAAGTGTTTTTTCATATTTGTTGAATTATCTCTTGATTTCATTATTTTGTGGGCTCTTTGCCTGGACTTCTGACAGATGAAGAAAAAGCAACACGTTAAATTAAAAGATCACACAGACTGATTTAAATTTAATACAGGAATTCTGACCCTGGTGTTATTTGCAAGCATGGCTATAATGTTCACAAGGTAAAAACCCTAGCTTTCTATCTATAGCTTTCTCTCCTCGTTATTGGCTTTGGGCATCTGGTTTCAAGGTTGGTCTGAAATTTGATCTTACTCAAATTCTCTCAATGCGTTTCAGCAACATATGTCATTAATGAAGGGAGCTGGGTAACCAGTCTCACCATTGTTTGTAATTCAGCCTATGACAGGCAGCAGGAAAGCAGAACAGTTTCGGCCAGCCCCAATTAGGAAAACATGCCCAAGGCATAGGCTATAGCATAAGCAGAGATATGTCAGGCTCCTCCCTAGAGGAAAACCAAAAGTGTACACTTGGCAATGATGCTTTGCTTTTATTCTGAACAAGAAACCTGCTGAGCAAAACCGACTCCCTATTTTGACACTGGTATGGTTAACAGCAAAGATAAAGAATCCTTCCCAGTGAAAAGAAAGATAAACTGGAAAAGGATGATCTGTGGCTTACAGGTGCTGAAGTAACATTTATGCAAAATAATAACCCCCTAAGTTAAAAATGTACGTAATTACAAAAGCATAATTTTGTCTGAAAGAAGCGTACTAAAAATATAAATAATAGTCTTTTGTTAACAATTAGATGTTCCTTTATGATGTTTCAGATTGTAAGGCTGTGAACTGGGAAGATTCTTCTGAAGGAAACTGCAGTTTCACAACATGTCCTTACATGACAAATAATGTCACAGAGACGATTCTGGAATTGAGCAAATTCTTCACAGGAAGGAGAATGCTTGCAAAAGAGGTAATACATTTAAAAAGTAATATTTATCATTTCTATTGAATCCCCAGTCTGTTACATCAAAATGTTTAATAGGTGTCTCTTACCTCACAACCCTCATGAGATGGATTTAATAATCATCTTATAGATTGGAAGTCTGAAGCATCTGGAAGATTAAGTAACTTTCCCAAGATCACACACAGATTTCTTGTTTTGTTATGACAGCAAGTGATAACCAGAGCCAAGATTATTCCCAAACTGCCTTACTTCCCTTCTCTAATAGCATATTACCAGATATGTGGTTTGCAGGATAAGGAAGAAGGAAAGGCAGAGAACGGAAATATGTGCAGGACTCTTCTCTAAATTGAATTAATAAATCGAGCCCATCTTTATATATTTCTCACTGTCCACTAATGTCAGTGAGACTACTTTACAAGAGAAAGTTTTTATGACTGTGCCTATTTTACAGATGGGAAAACTGATATAAGAAGTGATTTGATGAAACTCATACAACAGATAAATTTGTGGGGCTGGGAAAAGGAACTGAGTCTCCCAAGCCCCATGAGACAGGAATGACTTATACTCATTAAATGAGCTGGCATTCACTCTGTTTCATTTGGCAATGTAATACAGTGCAGAAGGGAACGGTGTTCTTTCCATTAGGAATGCTTCGATGATGCCACTTTAATAGAAGAATGGAAAGGAATGCTGGACTCGAAGCATTCCCTAAGGTATAAGACTGACTGTTTGAACTGAGCAGTTGGACAAAAAAAACCTGGAAAAGAATAGCAATAGAAGTAGGATCTCAACAATAGCTTCTGAGGAAAATTAAGTTGAAATGTTCATGGAGGAAGTGTAGAGTTGAGAGATAAATACTGAAAAGTGTTGTCAGAAACACCAGGACAAAGGCTGGGAGAACTATGAATGTAGTGTGGAAAGAAAATCAAACTCACAGAAACATAGGTGAGCACCTAATTTTCACTTGTAAGGACCAGCCTCTGTCTCTTCCTTTACATTGCTGGCCAGGCAATGAAGCTCTTGAATTTTGTTGTTACAAAGGCAGGTTTATTACAAATTACACCTTTTGTGAAAGTGCATTGCTTCAAATAGGGTAGAATTAATTATCTGCCATTTTTACTTCACAGACAGAGCAATGTGAGAAAACTAGAACTGAATTTGTGAGACAGCCAGAGAATCTGCTGCTTTGTGGAGTTTTCATATGGAAATAGAATCCTAAATTGGACTGCAGAAGCTGTTCCAGTAACTAGGCTAGAGCAGCCCTATGAAATTGCTATCTTTTCACTAGGTAGTCAGTAGGGAAAAAACACGTATTTGTGTCACATAGGCCTGTACAGAGATACCTCTGTATGCCACATATTTTCTTCTGGGTTGAGCTTAGCATTTTCATTTACAGGTATTGGAACATGAGCTAGCCTATTGAAATATATTTTTCCCCACTCAGTAAAATATTATGACAATGATTCTGAGAAATATGGATGGAGTTGTGTGGGAAAGTATCAGTGCAGATATGATGAAGTTATGGAGGCTTTGAGATGAGTCCATAGGACTGTAAGAAGAGATTTAAAGCTGTATCTGTAGTTATGTATAGTTCTCAGGTTTTGAGTAACTGCTAATAATTTAGTTCTTATAAACTAGGTGCAAAAAAAGCCTCATCTGATTTCGTTAATGTTAAAGGGAGTTTCACTGTGGGTAACATTAATGACAGAATTAGGCCTTGGTTTACTACAAATAGAAGCTCAGCAAAATATTTTCATACAAAGTCCAATAGCAAAGGGAGTAAGTTAATAGGAAAGGAAGTTGAAGCAAAGAATGTCCAAGTGGGGAGCAGTGACAAGTGCTGTTCCTCAGGGATCAGTGTTGGGGCCAGCGCTGTTTGACATCTTTGTCGGTGACATGGACAGTGGGACTGAGTGACTGAGTGCACCCTCAGCAAGTTTGCCAACAACACCGAGCTGTGTGGTGCAGTCGACAGGCTGGAGGGAAGGGATGTGCCATCCAGAGGGACCTGGACAGGCTGGAGAGGTGGGACCGTGTGAACCTCATGGAGTTCAACAAGGCCAAGTGCAAGGTCCTGCCCATGGGTCAGGGCAATCCCAAGCACAAACACAGGCTGGGCGAGGAGTGGGTTGAGAGCAGCCCCAAGGAGAGGGACTTGGGCGTACTGGTGGATAAAAACTGGCTATGAGCCAGCAACTTGAGCTTGCAGCTCAGAAAGCCAACTGTGTCCTGGACTGGATCCAGAGCAGTGTGGGCAGCAGGGCGAGGGAGGGGATTCTCCCCCTCTACTCTGCTCTCATGAGAGACCCCCCTGCAGTGCTGTGTCCAGCTCTGGGGGCACCAACATCAGAAGGACATGGACCTGCTCGAGCGGGTCCAGAGGAGGCCATGGAGATGATCAGAGGGCTGCAGCCCCTCCCCTGTGAGGACAGGCTGAGAGAGTTGGGGGGGTTCAGCCCAGAGAAGAGAAGGCTCTGGGGAAACCTTACAGTGGTCAAATGTTACTACACTGTTAGAACATTTTCTGTTTAAAAGACTTCTTGGGTTCTTGAATAATGAATTGGTCTTCCGGTGTTCTTGGTCTGGAAAATTTGTTATTTTCAAGAAACTGTGATGTGTGAATCTGGACTGTTTGTAAATTGCCTCCCAAAGCACAGGGTTTACCTGTTACTTCCTATGAAAATCAGTTTGTGTACAGGAAGAAGCTGATAAAATAATTCCAGAACACTTCTGATACAAGAAAACTGTGTTGCTGTGGTAGCTATTGGCATTCTTACATCCTTTTTTTTCTTATTGCTGTTCTTGTGCTGGTGATAGTTAAAACCTAATGCTCCTATGTGACCTTGGATAGCACCTTATTTTAATGACTTGTCCATCCCAAGTAGAAACCAACCACAAAATCTGGGGCTCTTGTAAAATATAAGGAACAGGAACAGAGATTGAATATGCATTTTGCCATGACTTTATTTACATTTAGGCTGTTCTGGCAGGTATTTGAGTTAGTTTCAGTTGCTATATTGTGTCCTGAGTCACTGTCAGTTGCTACTTCTCTAGTGGGGAGGCAGTGCAGTATGAGGACAACTTTGAGTTCTCTATGTGAGAATCACTGATTGCACTTCAAGAAGGAAGGAAGGTGTTATGGGGCCTATCTAATCTACCTAGGCATTTAAATTATCTTTATCAATGTAGTATCTGAGGTCATCATATTTAAGAAAAAAAACAAAACAAAACAAAAACAAACCAAAAAACCCACAATCTGCCTTGTTAATGTTTAAGGCACTGGTCTGTGTAGAGACAGATCATTGCACTTTAGCTGTCGAACAGAACATAGACTTTCACCTAGTCACTGTGTCAACCCCTGTGTTCTTCTTTGTATGTCAACTGCATGCTATGTATCCATGAATAAATTAGTATGACACTCAGCCAAAAAATAGCTCTCTATATAAATCAGAATTGTGAGCACTTCATGCCAGTAGTGCATATTCCATAATGTATGTCCCAGCGAGCACGTACTGTACACCTGTAGTTTCTGCACGCTCTATATCTGCTGGTGCACGGAAGGTCAGTTGAAGTATGAGTACTCCGTGATGGTAGAAAATGTCTTTTATTGGGTCAAATTTCAACCAGGTGTTTCCCCTGGCTGATGAAGATTACTCCAAAAGATCAGAAGAAGGTATGTTTTAGTAAATATGATGCAGAGGAAACAGTTAACTGATATTTAGGCTTACAATGATGAAAACTTGTTTATCTCAGATTATAGCAGTCAGTTCACATTTAAGATTAACCCAAAAAAGTTTCATGAAAGCTGTAATTATTTTAAGTCATGTATAATTATATTAATAGAAAGTACATTTCTTGCACAGTAGGTTTACAAGATGGAAGGACAAAACATACTACTTCTATGGTGAAGGAGTTATTTGCAGTTTATTCGCAGAACTTTAAAATGGGTGTTTTAACACAGGTTTGATGAAAGTTCAATTGATTACAAAGTCATTGAGTGTGTTGAACTGAAGTATCAGAGGATGGAATTAACTTACAGCATGCCTCATTTTCATTATAATTAAAATGGAAAATTATGCATAACTGAACTAATTTTAAGTTTTACCCATTCGTGATTTTCCACATATTCTTCAAATTGCCAAACACAGGACTCATTTTAACTAGGATTTATACATTATATTCCAAGTGGTCTAGAAAAAAACATAAAATTAAGAGGTATATGGTACTGGTCAGTGCAATACATTTCATTGAGTTCCACAAGGATATATTTATAGATCACAGGCCCGCAAGGCTACTGACTACTCTGCCTTTTTTAAAAGTCAAGGAAGACATGGAATTTTTTGTGCAAAGGATTATAATATTGGGACAATGCTAAGTCATTTATGAAACAAGGTCTGCACTCGTGGCTGCTCATATTCTAGCAAACTGACTCAAGTACCAGCAATTTTTATTCGCCTCTGACTCCACATCTTTTGAATTTTAACTTCTGTGAAAGAAAGAACAGAGTAAATATATTTCTGCACTCCAAACTTGCTTTATTTTCAATTAAATAGTTTAATTGCATAGTCTCTTTAGCGGCAAAAAGCAAGAAAATTAACAAGTATGACATTCTCTATGCAATATACACTTTATTAATCATTCCTGCTACTCACCTCAGTTGCTCTCTCCCACCCCACCTCTGTTCTCTTAGCTGACCAAGGTATGTCCTGTTTAATGGCTGCATGTGTTTTGAGAGTTGTTATAGAATTGGGATGTCATAAATTCCATTCTATCCATTCTATCGATTATATTTGACTGGTATTGTACTGGTCAGTTGTGACACTAATTCCATACTGAAGAAGGAGTATTTGGGAAATTTAGAAAATCACCAGGAAAGTGTGATCTGGAGATATGTCAAACCAGATGCCCGTGTCTCTTCTCTGCTTCCTGAGAACTTCAACCTCCTCTCTACAGTCTCCCTCTCCTGCTCCCTTTTCTTTCACTCATTTAGTGACTGCTGCTTCAGCTCTGTGTGCATTGATAACCCTCTCATCTAGGTAAATTTCTGCCCCCATCTGTAAGTGACTGGCAAGATACCTTCTTCAGAAAATCCTGATAATGCCATAGAATGATATAGCATCTGTAGGTCACCAGAGATGGTGATTACAAGGCAATTCTAGAAAAGGGCTGAGGAATTTCATGGCTTAAAATGGGCCACTGTGATCATCCTTGCTGACCTTGTGCTCCAAAATTTCATCTTGAATTATCTATCATCAAGATTTATAATGTGCAACCAAGTTAGAGTAAATCTGTCAGAATCTTTAAACCTGAATTTCTATCCCAAATCATAAAAAGTTTATGATAACTGTAGATAGAATTTGCTGCATCTCAGCCAATAACACACGTCTTCTCTCTCTTTTGAGGGTTAATATTCCCTTCCTACTGTTGAAATTATCTAAATGACAATGTGTAGAACCATTTCGTCCTAGTCATGGTAATAATTTTGCTCAGGTTTCCTGCATGTGCATACGACTTCCAAACAAGCTTTACCTTCCTCAGCCATTTTAAGTCTTCTCCCTCTCTCCCTTCTCTTTCCTATGCCTGTCTTTAAATCATTATTTATTTACATGCCCACCATTCTCTTATCTGTTTGGAAGTAGGTTGCGTCAAAGATATTATCAGAACATCTGGATGCTGGAAGCTGAAAGTGTGAGGAGCTAAGATTGTTTATGTAGGGAAATAGTGAAGAAAATTACAGCTTTTCACAAGGAAACATCTGTGTATTTCCTCCTCAAAGGTTAGCAAGGATATTATTGAAACAACCTTATGTAGAAAACATATTTGTGCTGTGACTCGGAAGTTACTGTGTCAAATTTGAAAGCCAAGTTCTAATGCTTAAGTGTGAAACAGAGAAGTTGTAGTTCTGCATGAAGTGTGAATCTCAGTGCATTCGTAATGGCGGTGTCACTACTGAAACTTCCACAGCATTTATATAATGTGCATTTCAGATGCATACTTGGCGCTGTGTTCCCCTTGGTCTTGCTTGTACAAGATTTGATCTAACCTTCGGGTTTTTTTCTTAATTGTTGTACTGGGTGTTGCACATTGTTCATCTCTTATCGATTCTTTACAAAGTAATGGTAAGAAACCAATGACTGAAATAACAAAAGGTAGGAAAAGATCCATAGATAGTGTATCTACGAATGCATGCTCTTTTACTATCACCTGATGTGAGATTATTCTGTGGTACAAACTGACCATATCAAAGAGTGCACAACTGACTTGGGCTTCAAAATCTTAAAACTGCTTTTTCAGCCCTCCCCATTGGTACATATGCTAACACATACAAGATTTATTATTGCATGACATGTGGAAAAGCCTCAGCTTAACTCCCTGTGTAGAACTGCTCCTCAGCTTGGTAGGAATCTTGTAACTTCAAGAGTACATGTGAACTTTGAGAAGCTTTTGCTGGAGATGTTGCTAAGGGAAATGTTTTCTGACTTCTCTAGAAAGTGGCAGGACTTTTAAGTATAGAGGACACCTTAACAGAATTGGTCTTCTCAAGTTATTATACTGAGGTGACACATAAATTGTACTTAAATTGTTGCTTGTTATTAAAAAAAAATTAAAATCTTTCTCAAGGTCAGATAAAACCTCTGTAAGGTAGTTAAATGCATACAGGAATCTGCTCATCAGCTCACCATCAGTTCTGCCTCAGTGCATTTGTAGGATATCTGAGAGCTTCCTTCATATTTTGTTTTTCTGACCAAGAAAACCATCATGCCCAGGGGCTTCCAAATTTTGCTAAGCAGAACAAAACTAGGAGTTCATTTAATTCTGTACTGTTACACAGTACATGGCTAGAGCTCATCATAGTTAAATACATCAGCACGCTGATGAAATGCTCTCATTTAAGTAGCACTCATCACAGCAGTTAATAATCCATCAGAACAGCATAATATGAGTATAGTAATACAATAAATAACGAAAGATGAATGTATTCTGATTGGCTAGAAATGAACATCTGCTCAGAGAACAGGAATTTGCTTACAATGCAATTATTGAGAAATAGTCCAGCATTAATTGTGCAAATCCCATTTTCCCAGAAGATCAGAGTACAAAGGAATGAATGTAAATAAAAAACAAGGGTCAGCTTGATGTGCTTTTCAGCAATCAGGTTAAAACAATTCTTTCAGTACCATTATACATAATGTGCTTTGGCTAGAACAATTTAAGTAAATGGATATATGCTGTGAAAGAAAAAAATCAGTGTGCTGTTTGACTGGAGCACTCTTATGGAAAGTGATAACATGATACCATTAGAAAACTCAACAGGACAATCTACATCCATGCATTAAGAGGAGCAGAAGTCTGAACATCTGTTTCCCGCTATTGAATTCACGAAAGGGGCTTCTCCGTGCAGGGAATAAGTGAATAAACAACAGTTGGAGAAGGTTATCTCTGACATTTAAAAAAAATGTTGTAATGTCACGAAAATGAAAGAAGGTGAGAATGAAATCACTGAAATAAAGGTGTGCTAGGACTTAGCTTGGCAAACGAAGCACAGACATACATGAGCAAGCAAAATCTCTACCCATCTTTCTTCTAAAAATGTAATATAAGATTGATTAATTATGAACAGCATACAGTTTATGTTCAATCAAAAGAGACTACAAGGTGGCATGAAATTGTTTTGGAGAAATATGCCATAAAGCAGAGTTCCCTAAGATGTTCCTTTAGTCAGAAAAAAAAAAAAAAAAAAAAAAAGTGACAATTAAAAGAAGTGCTACTAAGGGTTAAAAAAATCCAGAGACAATTAGTCAAATTAAAGAGTTTTATCTTGGATGTGAAATTTTCCTTTCTCTCTTTTTTTTTTTTTTTTTAGATTCTTTTTCCACAATCAAGAGTCTTGGAAAAGCAGTAATAATAATAAAAGAGAAATGGACCCAAGGACCAACTTGCTGCCAAGGGCTGTAATACAATATCTCAGCATTTCAAGGGTAAATCAGTGTGAACTGCGTTTGCCGTCCCTCTGAAAAAAAGTAAGTATTTAACTTCCGTTCAGCCTGTGTGGACTGCTGAAATATAGGAAATCGGTTTCGGAGAGGGAAAAAAAAAAAAAAAAAAAAAAAAAAAAGGAGGAAAAAAAAAAAAAAAGGGTTTCCCAAAGAGAGCGCCGAGCGGAGCGGACAGAAGTATGAAGAGCGGCAGCGCGGCTGCTGCGGGTCTGCTCAGCTCAGCTCAGCGCGGCGGGACGGCGGACGGCGGCGGGGGGGCCAGCGGCGCGGCGGGCGGCCGGTGAGTGCGGCCCCGGGAGCCCTGCCTGCCTGCCCCGGCGGCGGGGGGAGCGCTGCCTGCCTGCCTGCCTGCCCCGGCGGCGGGGGGAGCCCTGCCTGCCTGCCTGCCTGCCCCGGCGGCGGGGGGAGCCCTGCTTGCCTGCCTGCCTGCCTGCCCCGGCGGCGGGGGGAGCGCTGCCAGCCCGGGCTCTTTTAAATTAAGGGCGTTTCGTGTGTCTCGCCGCCGCTTTCGGGTTTCAGGAGCAGGGCCGGGGGGCGCCGCGGGAAGGTGAGCTTCGCCCGGCGCGCTCCTCGCTGCCAGTAGGTGCTTTTGTTTCCTTCCCCCCGTGTCCCGGGGGGCGGCTGTGGGGGCCCCGCGGGGGAAGCGGCAGGGCTCGGCGGGGGCTGCTTGTAGCGTTTTGTGAGTTTGGTTTGGTGTTTTTGTCTTTTTTTTTTTTTTTTTTTTCTTTCCCCTCCCTCTCTCTGACCGTCCGGAATTTGAAAGCATCGCGGAGGCGCAATGAGAGCGGGCGTGCGTGGGGAGACCCCACGGGCGGCTCGCCCGGGGGCTGCTGGCCCCGCGGCGGGTTTGCTTGGTCCTGCCCCCGGGGGGCAGAGCTGGGAGCAGCGCTTGCAGCGCTCATGGCAAAGCCGTTAGCTCAGCCTCACTGCGCAGCGCGGCCCGGGCAGGACAAACGCATCGCGGCTCCGCGGCGGGTGAGAGCGGGGCGGGGAGCGGGGGGAGCGGCTGCCGGGGCGCTTGTGGAGGGAGGAGGGGGGGGGGGGATTCCCCTTGCGAGGCGCCGTGCGCGTTTCCAGCCCGTCTGTCGGGTCGTTCCTACAGGCTCAGCTCCCTCCCCCCGCCCTCTGATTTATCTCTCGGGCCGCTCCGCGTAGCGCTGGGTTGCAGGGGGTCAGGACGGGCTCGGGGCGAGCTCGGGGGCTGCGGGAATGCGGGCTGGGGGGGCACGGCCGAGCCCCGCCGCGCTGCGGAGGCTGCGCCGGGCGCTCCCGACCGGCCCCCACCGCCCCAGAGCGGGGAATCTCAAATCCACCCGTCCAGGTTCTCGGTGTCGTCCTCAGGCTCTGGAGTCAGCTCTCAGGAGGGCAGCGTTTGACTTTTAGAGGGCTGCGCTTCTTCCCTCGTGCTTTGCGCGGAGCCCCGCACTGCCGCCTTCCCGAGCGGGGACTGCTGTCCGCAGCCTGCGGCACCGCGCCGCTGCGCGCTCCCGGCCGAGGGGCGCTCCTGGGGCACCAGGGGGGCGCAGCGCAGGCTCCCCAGTGCCATTCCAGCCCACTTCTGACATGACTTTGAAATTAAAAAGGGAACAAACCCAGTATTTTTCCCCCGCACGTTAAATTATGAATGGTTTCTTCACTGTGGACTAGATGCTGAGCCAAGTGTAATGGTTTTATGTTGGTTTTGTGATGTGGTTTGTGATTTAATAGGAAATTAGCTGACATTCCTAAATTCATATCATGGTACCATAGGCCATCTGATCAGCATTACACCCTTCTACCCTAGTTGGAACCACAACCAAACCTAGATGGAGGTGGTGAGGTGAGGAAGAGTCATACTACCCTCAAGTTTCTAGCTCTTACTGACTTTAGGCTACTAACTTATTTGGTCACTTTATTTATTTTACCCACAGTCTTATTTAAATTGGCACACTTACTATCCAAAGTACCTCTTCAACTCCACTTTACACCTCTCAGTTAAGCTTCACACTAATTTCAGGACAGGATTTAGAAATGGAACTTCATAATTAAAAGCAAAGCTGATGATTGGGAGTCAGCTTGTAATTCTGCCTGCATAGTGTGCTTCCAGCAAGAGACACGCTTATGCTCCTTGGAAGATGAGATATGTCAGTTTAAATATGTGTTTCCTTTTCTAGTTGGTGGAGGTTGAAACTTCTTCTGTACTAATTTTTAACAGCTATTTTGCTTAGACAAGCAGAAAAGCTTACAGTGAGAGACAGGCAAAGAGAAGTCAACTTGAAAGTTTTTGGACTGTGTTAGGAATCAGGGTCAGTTTCCAGAAGTTATAATTTTATGAGCAAGTAGATATTGAACATTCCTGAAGTTTTGTTTTGGTCTATATGAGAAGGACTTTTTGCCTTCATTTTGTAGAGGAGACATTATCAAGGCAGCAAAACTATTTCTACTAGGCATAGTCCTGAAAATGTCTAGGCTTCCAATGATTAGCTCAGATTTTTAAGTGCAGTTAACTTCATTTTGGTCTGGCCTCAGACCAAGAGCCTTACAGGTCTAAAGTATTGGTAAGCTGTTGTGCCAGGTTCTCTATCCTCTGCTCAAAGTACTGCACACATTTGTAACACGTATATTCATAACGTAAAGGACAAAGGCTTCTTGTGAATAAAGTTTACTTTATCAGTGTAGATCACATTTTGATGTAAGCCCTTAAAAATTCTAATTGATTAATGAGTTTCAGATGGTGGTTCCCCTCCAGTGCCCCTCCCCCTGCGCCTAACATACAGTATGCTCCAAGTTAATCTGGGAAAGCTCCAGAAACCTTGGGCTAAATAGGTTGTGGTATAGTTTATAAGGATAATAAAATATCTAGAAAAATTGAATTTCCTTACAAAAATATGCTTGCTGCATTTTTGAGCTTATCTTTTATCTGCTTCTTTATGGTAGTGAGAAAACTAAGATTAGAGATACATGTATTTAGGATGGTGCAGACAAGAGTGACCTGTTCCTTACAGAAGGGAAAGCTCTGCAATAGCCCAGGAGGAGCTTTGCAATCTAGTAGCAGTATCACTTTAAAGGTGATTGTGTTTGCTTTTACATATGTAAAAGGCAAAATTAGAGCAATTACTGTTCTGTAGTAAACGGGAAATTGCAGGTGGTAAAGATGGACTGAGTAACATCTACCAGTGAGTGACAGGTCTGTAGGTTTTTTCTTAATGCTTGTTTTAGTCCACTTTAAGGATTTCAAGTAGGGGAGCTTTCATGGTTTCACTTGGGGAAATTATTCCACTGTCTAGCAGATCTCACCATAGGGAACAGTTTCCTGACATTAACAATACCAATTACAGAAGTTGTTAGTTACCTCTGTGGCTCTCAAAGGAAGACATTCATACATCTTTTTTTCCTTCTTTCTGCATGTATTTGTGTGTATACACACAAGTATGTATATGGGTGAGGGGGTGAAAAAACAAGAGCAGCCTTTAGTCTGTGGACTAATCGTATACTCTCCATATCTGAAAAATATGCCAACACTGAGACAGGAAAACTGAAATCATTTTTCAGATGTGAATGGTTGGATGCGCTACATGTGTAAAACTGGCACTTGCTTGCATGAAAGTGGTGACTGCAAGTATGGGTCCCACATTGTAGGCAGCCTCATTTCTGCTTGCACAAATGTGTGTTTTGTTGCTGCAACCTAATGTGTTTATGAACACTGAATCTTTTATTTAAGGCTCTTTTGCACCCAACTTGCAGTTGCAGTAAGTGCAAGCTTCACACAGTCCACTGAAACTCCAGTATAAGTTTCAAAAGTTCTGTTCTTTTCCATCTGCTTGAGGTGATTAGAACTAGCAGGGAGATCCAGCAGAGACCCTTGCCAGATACTCATGAGCTCTGTTCTGGCTTTTGATCCTCTGTCTCCTCTCTTTCCAGGATGGCTGCTTTCCAATAGCATTACCTTCTCTCTAAGACAGCAGGAGATTGTCTGCAGTTATAGCTGATACCCCTTTGTCAAAGCCAGTGTGCAGTTTGGTGCTCAAGTTCCAGTTCCTTCAGAGTAAAACTATTGCTGCGCTTGTCTAAGTTGCTGTTTGCTCTGCCACTGACAGTAAAGCTATTGCACAGTTGTGTGCGTGATGTGTTTCTGCTAGAACTGATAGCTAACGTGCTTCCTCAGTCATATTACAAGAGGCCTCGTTTCACAAGCTTAAAGGCTGCGTATTTAATTCTGTGAAGATTTGATGAACTAGAGTCTTTGAACCCAGTGTCCAAGGCAGTGTTACGCCATCTTCTGTTCCAGTTATAGAGCAACTAAGTCCCTGAATTGGCATAGGTGTGTATCTTCACTTGTGGATACTCTGGTTTGGCAGCCAGCTGAACAGAGCCAGTCCCCTTAGCTGGTCTGCTAGGTGATGGTACCTGGGGGCCAGGATGGGTGTCTGTTGTGCAGCGTCACAGTGAAGCTGGTGTGGTGCAAAGAGGACATCACGTAGGACCTTTGCAACAGAGATCATTTGATTGATCTCTAAACAGAGTTCTGACTTTGCTTTATGATTTTGTTTTTCCATCCATAGACACTTTTAAGATCTTTTAATTCTTTTCTGACTGAATGCAAATACAAAGAAAAATGCTTGTTTCACTGGATACTGAATTTCTATGCTAACTCTTAAACCTAGTCATAAAGAGCAAGTAACTCAACAAGACTGCTTCACCCCTGACCTGGAAGAATTGCATCTAGGAGCAAGTTAAAAGGAGTGGTTCAAGCCTCCTTTTGTTTGAGAACTAATGCACATGTTGTAATTAGGAATAAGGTTGAAGCAACAGTGAAACTTGTGTAATAGAGAGAGCACTGCATAGCCAGCAGCGATTCAGAATCAGCCATTATATATATATGCGCTATATGCTGGAACTGGATGGGTAATTTGGAGTAAAAACTTACTCGTTTGTAAAATCAGTTCACAAGGTGGAGCATGTGTATTTTCTGTGTATGTGTATCTATGCATACACACCTTTATATATAATTTTTTACTATATTGGTACATTTTTTCCTCCTGATCATATTTGGTTTTGGTTGAAGAGTACTATTATCACAATTTTACAGGTAAGGAGGCTGGTTGGAATAGGAAATGGAATTGAATCCAGGCATCTGCAACTGTGAGTGCCTAATTGTGCAGCCAATTTTACTTTCTGGATTAGTTTTTCCCTCCTGTGTGTTTTGAGTACAGAGTGTATCATTCTTGAATCCTTTTGTTCTACCAGTTAACCCCAACAAAAGCCAGTGGAATTACAGAAGATTACTTGTTTGATTCTCATTGCTTTCACCTGATGATCACTGACAAAAATCAGCAGATAGTGTAAGTTACACTGCTGGCAAAAGGCAAACAGTGAGCTACAATACACAGAAAACTAAATGTACTACTGTAAAGCAAAATAAAAACTTCACTGTTTGGTAGAAGCAAGGAGAGAGAAATAGACCCTTTCAGTGTGTTGAATCTGTTACATGTCACTAGGTATACTGTAAACTATCCCATGCTGAATTCTTCAGCTAGACAATAAGTCTAAGAATTTGAGATGTCGTCCTCTTATTGAGAGAGGTGGAAAAAAGGGCTGTGCTGCATAAATATGATCTGTAGCAAAACAGAATGAAAAGTAGTTAAAGAGCTTTCCTTGTCTGCCTTCAGAATAGTAGGGGGAAGATTTTGCTGTTTGAGGAACGCAGCATTGAGAGGTAAGTTTTGAAAATGCTTGTGCATATCTCACGTCAGCCTCAACAGTTTATAGGGAAGTGTTACATTCTAGAAAATATTTGACATGTTTGTGTTGGCTAGTTTTTAAGAGCTTTATATATGATGATTTGATGTTGCTGTTAGAAAGTAGTGAGATTAGGACAACAAATATATTTTGGCTACTTTGTTCATACCTTATGTCTGCCAAAAGGAAAGGATGAAGTAGCTGTTGGAGCCAAAGAGCCTTGCCTCAGCTGCAGTGATGCATCCTTGAATGCTACTGTCTACCTCTGTGGCAAGTTAGTCCATTTTCCTGACCAAATTATTCACTAACCTTTTGTCCGGCTCACCAGACATTTTAAGGAGGTGAGTTGATGGTATCTGAGCAAAGAATCAAGGGTCTGGCCTTGGCTACAGGTAGAATCTTCAAAGAAATCTTGAAGGAGGAGCTCAGGACCCAACTGCTGTCAGCTTCATCCAGCTAACTCAGTTGAGCTTCTTCACAGGTCCCAGTTAGTATGTGGTGAAGTTTTAATAGCTAATGTATGGGCTAAATTGATTAAGTAGATGAACATTTTAATGAAGCTTAAGTACTTTAGCACTGAAGTATCGTGGAGGCTGAAGTTAAAGTTCAGTAGCCTTCAGTGTTTGCATAGAAGAATAATTAAGAGTTTGAGAGCTTCAGATGCTTGCACTTTGATAACTGACCCCCAATGTCAGTTACAGAATTTGTGAGAGGAACTACAAGTAACAAATTATGCTCTGCTCCTTGAAGGGTGTTTTTCTGTTTTGTTTTGTTATGCTTTTTCTTAAAAATCCAAGGTAGGAGTTTTGTTGCTTTGATTCTAACATGAAAGTATTTTACTGAAGTGTAGGGCAGGATTTCAGAAAAGTACTGGGGAAGGGGAAAATTAATTTTCTTTTCAGAAGTGCAATTAAATAAAACTTAGAGAGGTGAGGTTGGATGGTATGTGATTAATCTGTGAGTCTTCAGGGTTCTTCCCAGTGGAGACTCATCAGTATTAACTTTTTAAGTCGGGGCTACTATTTCAAGCAGACCTAGTTCCAGTATAGATGCCTGAGTCATTTTCAGCTTCTAGAGGTTTTTGTCACCTCTCTATCTTCTCGTCTTTCCTAGTTTCCTGTTCTGAGAACCCGTGTCCTAATAAAACTACTTTAAACTCAGAATATGCATCTTGTCTCTGGATCTTCTCTCTTCCTACTACCACAGTTACTATGAAACTGAAGCCCATGAATCCTCCAGAGTCGGAGCTCTTTGTTCTCTCACTTTTCTTCCTTCAGTGAGTCTCAAAAGTTCCTTGAGACCTTTACACAACCTGGTTGCTGAGTTTTATGAAACAAAGGTAGGTCAGTATGAAATGTATTTAAAGACAGCCCTGTATTTGAGACACCTGAAGTGACATCTCAAATCCCTGAATTCTCTGCTCTGCATCTCCCCAGAGATCAGAGTGAAGCATAAACAGACCGCAGTGCTTGTTTCACAGACTGATGGGGAAACCCAGACTGCCTCCATGTAGCTGCTTCAGAAGCCTTCCCTCTTTTCTCTAGTTTTCAAGAAATACAATTTTCAGACCTTAGAATTACATCAGCCTCAGCAGTGGCAGCAGCCTGTATTATATCTGCCTGGCTGTCAGTCATATTATAATGTGGTTGGTTATTAATTGGCTCCAAGTTTCAGAGGGCACTTCATATATGTGATGTTAGAAGTGATAAGGTAGGGGGACCTTTCCCAAGGTGAAAGAAAAGGATGTTGTTTCTGTAGTTTTCCTCTTAATATGGCCCAGCTCAGTGTGTGTGCCATATGTTATAATCCTAGCAGGGCAGACTCCGCTTAGGGTCCCATGATGAACACTGCTGTGTGCATCCTTGAAATACAAAGTTACACACTAATTTAGTTTGGAAGGGACCTCCAGGGGTCATCTAGTCTAACCCCCTTCTCAAAGCATGTATGAACTGTGAAGTTATTTCCAGTGAAGAGGTGCTCTGTCTAACTGGTTCCTTTACTACACTTGTGCTTCTTTTTTCAGGTATATTTTTCCAATCTGTATGTCAAAAGAAACAAATTGCAGGATTTTGTTTCTAAATATTTAGATACATAGGTGTTAATAAACTGGAAAAAATGATGCGAAAAAATGATGTATTTTTACTTTATATACGTAATGTATATGAAGTGAACGTTCAAGAGTGAGAAAATTTTTTTTTTGTTACTTTTTACCAATATAATTTCAGAGGTTATTCGAGAGAGTAAACTAGTTTTGGTTCTGGTTCTCACCTTAACAATGGAGTTTACAGACTCCAGAAATCAGTCAAAAAATATTTTTAGTTTTTCTTTTTTCTGGTAATAAAGTATATGACTGACATATTTATACTTTATTTTCCCCATATAATCTTTGAAGACAGGGTGGTGTCAATTATCCATCGTGCATCAGTTTCCATCCAGTCATTTGAAGCACTAACTGGCATGGTTCTGAATGACTTAGAGCAACTTGAAATATACTGTTGTTTTAATTCTTTAGCTGTTAGTACCATCTAGTCTGAAGGAATCTATTTTGAGAGTGACATTCTGGATTGATTTTTGCAGAGCTAACAGCCTAATTCTCCCTCCACTCCCTCACACCCTGCCTCAAATGAACAGGTATGATTTGGATTTAATCAACCAGGAAACCATAAATCCAAGCTGACATTTTTACAGAGTCAGAGCTGTGCTTAAATTACGTACTTTAGTCTGCCTTAAACTCATATGCTTTCAAAGGAACTTTGATACGTGAGGATTTTTTTGTTGTTGTTAGAAAAATACAAAATCTACTGATTTATACAGATATGTGTATTTATCCAAGGGAATTAAGTCTTTTTTATGTCTATTTCCCCCCCTCCAGCCCCAACTGAAAAAAATTGTCTAATTTCAGTAAGAAGTATTTTTGTAGTGAAAGCTGTGCCTATCTCAAGGGCAAGCCAAATACAGGATTTGGGGTGGGGTCTACTCTCAACAAGAGCTTAAGCAGATGTTTTTGTGAACAAGGAGTTTAGTTACCCAGGGTATGGTTAAAAAATGCTGGAGTATTTTAATGTAAGCATTAAAATACCCAGATAGTATTTCATATGTTTGGAAATGTCAGTTACAGCGCAATTTTATGGAAGGGCAATTGCTTTTTTTTTTTACATTCAGTAAATGTTTTCTCTTTTTGGCAAAAGAATTGTTTTCAGTGTTCTTGTTATTCCAGGCCACGGTGGAATAGTATAACAAATTGTTCTTTTCTGTTGTTGTTTTTAAAGTCACTGTTACCTCCTACCTGACTTGAAAGGTATGCCAAGGGCAGAAAGAAACAGTGCTTGCAGGGTATCATAAGCTGAAGCCAGCTGATGTCTGTAACCCCAGTTGGTGTGGATCAGCTGGTTGACAATAGGCCCAGAACTGTTCCTTACAGACCTCCCAGCCCCACTTAACGTCTGCCTGGTGCCCTGTCGCTGCTGTTTGGTGTGACTGGGTGTTCAGCAGGCCACAGCACACCAGGCAAACAGGCTCTCAGCTCATTACTGCAAGCATTAGGATCCAGGTCTGAGTTTCTTTTTCAGAGAGAAAAATAACCTTCTGTCCTTAGCACACTTCTGCCACAGATCGGGGAATTAGTCCTTCAGGAGCAGAGATATAGGTCCAGTGGGCCTAACGTCTCTGACTGCTGCAAGACTCAGGACACTTAAGTAATATTTAACACATGACGTATTGTCTTACCTAAGTTTCAGAAAGTTGTCACTGAAGCAGAGGAGTATTTGTATAAAAGGTGGAAGTGGGAAGTGTGGGTGACCAGCACTAGCTGTTGTGCTGCTTTCTGAAGAAATAATGCTATTCAGTAAATATATTTGGTGGGTTTTTTCTTTAATTATTCTAAAGCTGTAGAATAGACTGATTCCATTTGGTAACTGCATTTCTTAATTGTTAGTAAATTTGCTGTAGTAGCATAACTCAGTTGTTCCCGTGTTTTTTTGGGGCCTGATCCAAAAATCTCTGAAGCCTTCCATTTATTTTGACTGGATATTGGATCAGGCACCGTAGTGAGTTGTTAGTGTTGTGTAAAATGTTTATTTTGATTTGATTTTTAATCATTCCTTGCAGAATATTTGGTTATGTGTTGGCAACATGTGTAGCTTGGTGAGTACAAACGAAGTTGACATTTATCTGTATGACTTAATCACTTGCAGTGTGATCTATTAACAAAACAAAACTTCAGTCCTCAATGTTGTATTCGTGTGTTAGATCCATATCTGTTTGTCTGACATGTAATTTGTTAGAATCCTAGCTACTGTTGTTATCTTCTGTAATTCTAAAAACAGAATCCGTGAAACTTTATTTAGTACTTTTTTCTTTTTTCTTTTTTTTTTTTTAATATGATAAAACAGGTACAACAAGCGGCTAAGCAATGTGCACTGCTCTGAGCCCGAAGGCACGTGGGCCTGGCCTCTCTGATATGCATCAATACAGTCAGTGGCTTGCAAGTAGACACGAGGCCAACTTGTTGCCGATGAAGGAGGATTTGGCTCTGTGGCTCACAAACCTACTGGGTAAGATAGAGTAAGATGGAATGCACATACTGGGCAGGAAGAGAACTCTATACACTGTTAGCTAGAAATTCGGTCCTTCAGTCTTCTTTGTGTTTCAGAAATAAAGGGAGTTATGATTAGGTACATAGGTACATAGCTGCCTCCAGATAGTGGAACTGTTAGCAAGGTTAGAAAAGCTAGTAAGTAATTTGCCTCCACAGTGTTTCTGTAAGTAGCATAATTGAACTTTATCCTTATTTTTATGATTATTTTTCTTCAAATTTCCTTTAAAATGTTCTTTTGCATGTGTTTTCGGTATTAATACCATTAAGCTGAATGGTGCTAATTACTGCCATCAACTCCATCTTCCATTTTTATGGGTAGGCCTTCTAAAGAGTGTGAGTGTACTGACAGTCTTGAACAGAAGGATTTCCTTGCTGACCAAGCAGTCTAGTGATTGATAATTGCCACTCAAGGCAGTGCATGTTAAGACTTGTGGAAGATAGTGCATGGAGGGGTCTGACCTCGTGGCTGCAGCTGAGACCTGGGGATTTACTGGTTGCAGCTGTATGTCTCGGTGTGTGAAGCCAAAACATGTTGTTGATGAAGGAGGATGCAAACCAAAAGCCAAGAAAAAAATGAGGTACACATGAAGAGGAGCAAATGAGAGTATGTCCCTGGCAGGAACGAGAGAGACAGTTCTTTGGGATATACGACTCATTGAAGAAGGTGGAATTTAGAAACTATGAGCCAGGAAATAGTATGTTGTTTGTTGAGAACATTCAGGGGAAAATGGCTTTTCTGTGATCTCTGTAAGTCCAAAGGATTCTACCAAAGAAATATATGACTTACACAATACCTCATCCTGAGGGAAAAGTGCCAGCAGTTCCTCTCATTAAACAAAGAGGAGAAGATGTTTCAGAGGAGGTGAATTACATGAAACTTTCGTTGATGTTGTTTTGGAGGTAAATTTGGATGAGTGTTTATAAATTTGGCTTGTGTGGGTTTGGGGGTTTTTTTTGTTTGTTTTCCTGGAAGTCTGTTCTGGTGAGACATAGGCGGTGTCTTGTCTTGGCAAATGCTGTAGCTGAACCATCTCAGTGATAATGTACAGTAATAGAGTGTATCTAGCACCTTTTATCTGCATGTTCTACATTGCTGCGTGTCCTCTTTTTTAAGAGGAAGGTAAGGATCACTGTGTTATGAGAGGTGTAGTCAGTAAGTACAGTGTCAATAGAATGAAAGAACAGAGTATTTTCAGGTAGGCCATACCCGTTTTAGAGTTGGAATAGAATCCAGAACTACAAAAGTGGCACTTGTTTTAAATTATGTCTTTGTGTGGTACTTCCATTTAAATAAATGAGTTTTGAATATAAAATTGTCTCGGCAATGCCAGAACAAAATCCAGAAATCTTGACTTTTCATTCCAATTACCACAAGACAGCAATCCAAAAGACTGTTTTTTGAATCAGAAGAAGCCATTCCATTATGCATTTAATATATTGTTTAAATGATTTGAACAATGAAGTTTTAGTGAGCCCCTCTAAAACAAATAGAAGCTTGTTTGCCGTTCATAACAGAGTTCTCACAGTGACAAGTTTAGGAATGAGGTCACTTTTTCGCAAGAAAGTAGCAACCAGCAGGAGGTTCGGAAATGCCAACTATAATTAAAAATCTGATTTTTTTCATATGGACACCAAATTCTGCACTGCAGAACTAAATGGGCACAACCCTCTTTTAATTAAGCAGCCTACACAGTTCATTTGCTTAATGCATTCCCCCACACCTTCTCACACTAAGCTCTTCTTTTCTCAGAGTTTTTCCTGAAGAACTGAAATTAGTTATTTATTAAACTGCTTTGAATTCCTGTGTGGACATTGTTATTCAAATGAATAATTCAATTAAGTTAAAATTCACATTCAAAATAACTTAAGTGTAACTGAATCAAAGCAATTAGTATTCATATAAATATATTAACTCGGAATTCAAATTTGGTTTAATTACTGTATAATGTAGGTTAACTTTAATGAGAGGAGGGATGTGTGAGCATGTTGCTGTAAGATAAAATAGGTGTGAATTTATAGCATGCTCTTACCTCGTAAAAACCTGTGTGTACTCCCTCACTTCTCAGCATCCAGAAGGATAAAAGGATATGCCAGACACTTTTTTGGTTGGTTGTAGGGATTTTTTTTTCCTCCATGGGAGAAATAATGTACTTTGCATTAACGGTCAATAGATTTTCACGTGCATGGATCTGCAGATCACACAGAGCAGATAATATTCTGTATCCACACCCTGGTTTGCTCTATGCTGTAATTTGTATGGCCTCATTGGAAGTGTCTTTATGCCACTTTTAATGCAGTAGGATTTTTCAATTTATAAAGAAAATGAATATGAAATAAATGGAGATTAAAAAAAAAAAAAAAAGTAAGTATTTTAGGACTGAACTTCTTTGAGGTAGTTTGATCAACTGATGGTGTTTTTGGAAATTCTTGTGGAGAGGCAAATATGCCCTACACACTGTTGCTGGAAGTGACAGTTTTTTGCAGCAGCAAAGCCTGGTGTAGGTTTAAAATTCTGAACTGGAAAACATTAGAAGGATAGTGCACTTTATAATACTAATGAAGAGTTTTGACATGAGATGGAAATGAGGTGTAGCTAGAATTTGACCATACCAGAGTGATAAACTGGAAGAGTTGAGATACTTGGTGCAGCTGGAAGATAATGCTGTAAGAATTTTTAACCCTGAGACTTTGGACATTTTATTCTGATATTCATGGATATTGTTGTGTTTTTTTTTAGTAATCACTACTACTTTTGTATGCATTTTGCTAATTATTTTTGGAACCGTGTCAGAGAAGCTCAGAGCTTCTTAGAGGACTGTTTGTCATTACAGCTTCATTGCTGAATAGATTCTAGCTGCCTGTATTCTGGGGCCTGGAAGAAGGACATTGCAGATGAAATCGATATGTCAGATGGGATTAACTCGTACAATATTGTACATTATAGCATTTTCAAAGTCTGACGCATCAGCATTGCAAGGGTTGGGGTTTGCATGCTGGAGAGGAAGACTGAGCTGTGGATGCTGTGTCTCTTACCCTTGCTTCCCTCTGCTGAGCTCTGGTGGCTCAGTCAAGAGATCCTTGCAGTGGCAACATTAAGAATATTGATCCAATTTTCTTGCAAATCATGATCATCTCTCAGCCTTGTTTTTATTACGTATGGAGCCAAGGAAGCACTGGGCAATGTTTTCACTGCTGACGCTCCAAATTTGGTAATTATGTATGTACTTATTTTAGTAGAATGCCCCTGTGGATACTGAAAACTTCTGTTCCACCTTGAGCAAGCTTCATGTGTGTCTTAGCATAGTTGGGCCACAGTAATGTTCTAGCAGAGGCAAAACAGCAGTTTGAAAGCATTTGGGGTTTGCATCTCTGCTGTCCTCTCCGGTACTGTCTTGCCTCCTCTTGTGTGTCCACAGAAGCAGAAGGGCTGACATTAGGAGGAGTGGGCCTGTCTGTGCAGCAGTCTGTAGTTTAGGACAGATAGAAAGGGATGGTGTCTCTGTTTCCCCTTTGGCTATTGTGTGGAGTTCTGATCTTTTTTTTTTCCCATTCATGGAGCCCATTTGCCACCTGCAGAGAGTTGTATTGTATATTGTTGCTTATTTCATCCATCTTCACTTAGCACATGGGACCACGGAATAGACCTGTAAGATGTGCCCTGGGCAGATGTCTGTGGGCTCCAAGGCTTCAGTGCTGAGGCCTCTTCCTAACAGAGCTTTCTGGGCTTCAGAAGCTTATAGGTAAGGAGCTGGAGAAAACAAGATGCTGAGGAATTAGATGTGTACATGCTGAATGTTATATGAGGTGTGTAAAAGTTGCTTGGGTGCAAAAGTGAAGTAGTTTTGAGAAAAGGAACAGAGGGGTGTGGATGTTAGGAGAGGCACCGAGTTGAAGACCAGACTTGCAGTTTAAAGGTGTGTTGAAGGAGGTGTAAAGCTTGGGGGATGAAGGGTGGGAAGTCTTCTGCAAGGAAACTGTCTTTCTCTGATTCTGAATTAAAGCAAAACCTGCTTCAGGTCAGTGTCATTGCTCATCTTGCTGACTAGGAGGATTCTGTAGCAGTACCTTTATTTTCAACATCAACAACATACTCAGCTCAAGCCAGTGGGAAACGCAGGTTTTAACTGTCTGAATATCAATACATCCATGATACTGATGCTTCTGGTAGTTCTGCTGGCACTGATGCAGTTTCTTATTTAACTGGGTGGCTGTATAATTTTCTTTAGCATCAGTGTGCCTTTGGGATTGTTTATGTGTCCCATTTCAAGTAAGTGATAATGCTATAAAACCATTTCTCCTGCTGTCTGCTGTTGAAAGAAACAGAGTAGCCTTGTCAGACTTTTGCATGTGCATAAAGTCATTGGCCTTTGTTTTCTTTATTTTTTTATTGCATTTTGTTATCTTGGGTTTAAATGACACACAATTGGAGAGGGTTGGGAAGTTCTACTGGGGCCTCAGTGTTGTAGAAGTTCATCCTTCTGTTGATGTGTTGCAGAGATTCACTCGGGTGAAATGTTTCTGTTTGTAAGTAGTACTAGTAGATTTGTGTTACCACTGAAGTTTACAATTGCAGCAGTCGGTGAGTTAGGTGTTGAGGCTGGAGTCACTCTTGCATTGTAGTTATTAAAATAAGTGTGGAAGATCAGTGCAGTCATAGAGGAACCAACTAGACTGTGGTGCTTTGTTTTAGCCTTTGAATCCCTCCGCCTTCTTCTGAAGGCCCTGGCTGTCTGAGGCAGCCCATAGGGAATGTTTTATCTTTGGCGTCTTGGGCACACACCCAGGGCATGGGCTCTTTTTGGGTATTCTTTCACAGACCTGCTGGTCTCATTGCTTTAGGAGCCCGAGGACTGGGTGGCCTTGCAGATAGCTGCCCGCAGTTTCCAAGTGGTAGGTGCTCAGGTATAATTAGTCTTTTTAAGGGGTATCTGGTAATTGTGATAAAAGAGAGGGTAAGCAGTGCTTGCAAGGTTTGAGAAAGCTTGCATATTCCTGTTTTTGGTTTGTTTTTTTTTTTTTTTCCCCATACTTCTAGTGTTGTTTTTTTATTATACTTAATGTTATTACCATTCTATAAAAACATTGCAACTGCTTTCTTGTAATTATAGGGGGAGTTATACATTTTTAATGGAGTTTAATGTTTTTTCCATACAAATATACAGAGCCATTTTTTTCCTCAGGCTATGAACATTACTCTCATTTGAATCAATACATTTCAACTGTTAAATATGTCAGAGTGTCTGTTTTAGCAAAGAAATGCCACCTTTTGGAGCCATAAAATACAGTGAATTGAAAGCTGACACCTAATATATTTTTCATTGGATACAGATGTTCAATGCAAAACTCATTCTTTCAGCTTTCATAAAAGGGAACAGAACTAAAATACTCCAGCTTAGTGCACAATATGCAGTGACTGAACTGCTAATGCAATTCAGCATTTAAAAGAGTATAAATGTATTGTTAAATAGCAGAAGAAGATAGAAGATTTTTTCCATGTCTGTGTAAAGAGAAATATATTTTAGTTTTTTTTAATACTTGACCAGTGAAATAATAAATCTAAAAATCATAGGACAGAATAGATATGTAGAATATGTTTTTTCTTTTACCTGTGTGAAAAATTATGCTTTCCAAAATAAAATAAAAATCTTGAGTACGTTAAAAATATTTGAAAGAAATGTTTTAGAAGCAAATTTAAAAAAAAACCCAACACATTAAAAAATGCAATACTCTATTCAAATTAAAGCAGTTCATATAACACAGTAATTTTTCAAATTTAGCTTTCTAATGGCTTTATGCCTTTTGTGCCAAAAATGCTGATGGGGCAGATGGGAAAGTATGTAAGCTAGAATGGTGATGAAGGATTTTGAGGTGCTGAGATGTTCACTTTTTGTATCTGTGGGCTATCATAGTTTCAGTCCTGGCTTCGGCTGAGCTGGAGGCACTGCTGAAGTATTGTCAGTTATGCGCAAGCTACCACTGAATGTCTGCAGTGCTGCTACTGCTCTTTTGCCTGGAGAAGTCATTTAGGTATACAGGAGCTATAAAGTGGGCTATATGGCAGAGAGAATTAAGGGGAAATAAAAAGAAGAAGAAAAAAAATCACGTTAAAGAGATATTTCTGAAGTAGAGATGTGTTAGAAAAGCCAAGTTTAGCTTCAACCAAAGGTATGTCCACTGGTGTATCTGAAGGTGATTTTCTGTGAAGATCTTTATCTTAGTCTTTGATTTTAACTGACCGAACTGAAAAGACTCACAATTTTTTGCCCAAAGGATGCTGAAATATACAACAGTTTTTAGGCAAGGGCCTAGAGAAACCAGCCTTTCTTTAGCATTTTTGTAATCATACTGCTTTATAATACTATCTTCAGTGTTATAAGTGACATCAACTGTCAGATTACAATGTAGCAGCAATATATTACAGAAGTACAATATTAACTTTTGATTAGCTACTTCATTTTAGTTACTTTTGAATGTTAGTTTTCCTCTGTCTTCTGAGGGAAAAGGTATAGAAAAGCTTTACTTCCCTTTTTTTTAAAATCTACTTTCCCTACTTTTTTTTTTTTTGTCAAAAAAATGTTGTGAACTGGTTCTAAACGGATTAATGGATTAATGTTTTCAGTTTCCAGACATCTAATGGGAAATAAATTTCCTCAAAGTAACTAGAAAACCAAAAAAAGCCCTGGTTTAGTCAGACAGCTGCTTGTTGGTCAAAAATATGAGTCAAAAAAACCTGACCAGCCATGGGCAGACTTCCATCCATTGTCCTGCTTGCAAACAAGCTGGTTTTGAGGAGCAGGAGTGGATCTGGATGGGATGAGGTATCACTCTCCCTTTTTTTTTTTTTTGGCAGGGTAGACTATTGTTACTGATAATTACTGTGGAACAGTCTATGAAAAATGAGTTGATAGTATTATTCGTGTTTCCAAATGACGTATGTAAATATCACCAAAAATAAATAAATACTGTCTTAATAGGCGGAGCAAGAATTAGTCCTTGATGCTCTCTTGATATTAGTAGAAATTAAGAGGGCTGAAAAATGCAGCTGCTGGTCAAAAAAGTGTCCAAAGAGAAGGCAGATTTTCTGGTAGAAATGTGAAAATGGAAAACATTCAGTAAGAAATGGGAATATTTTTACCCGGAAATAACGTTAAGATCTAGGAAGTTCAGTCTAGGGCAGTAAATGATTCCCTTCTCACCTGGCCTGTCCAGCCTGGTCAGAATGCACATCTCATCGTGGGACTCGTGTAGTCTCCTCTGCTGCGAGGATGTAATTATGGTGTAATGGAAGGTCGTTTGGTCTGCGGTAGCCAGGGGGGAATGATCTCCTGCAGCTGAAGTACAGCATTGTCTAGCATGATAATAATTGATACATTTTCAAATCGGAGTATTTTGGCTTTGTTTGTTGGGTGAAAGTGTTAATCTGCGTGGCAGGTAGATACATAACATGAAATTTCATTCTCTTCCTTTTTTTTTAATGTACCTAACTTCTGAAAAAGCTCTTCTGAAGGAGAATTGTCCCTGTAACATCTTGTCAACTTCTTGCAGGATCAAGTCTGAAAGGTGGTGTTAAAAAAAAATAGTCCTTCTTGACGTGGTTTTCTATTTCTGTTAAAAAATAAGCTACAGTAGTGTTAGCAACTCTTACACTTGTAGCTACCCATGCACAGTGGTGTAAACCGTTTGCCTTCTGCACTGTCTTTTAAAACGCTATGTTAAAATCACTGGAATTTCATAAGTAAAAGAGATATGTGAAGTCTGATACGCTAGAATTATTTTAGAAATAGCACATGCCTTTTCAAAGAAAGCATGTTATTTTTTAATAATTTGCTGTATGTCTACCAGTAAAGTAGTAGTGAGGTTCTTCAGTAAATAGTCAAAGTAATGCAAATTTTTCAGTTGCAGCATATTTCGAATTGTTGTCAAGATTTCTACTGGTTTCTCTTTTTACACAAATGCAGTCTATACTATTGCACTCTTTCTGCCATGTTAACTTTCTGTTTGCTGTTCAGGTAGAGAAATAACAGCAGAAACGTTTATGGAGAAATTGGATAATGGTGCCTTGCTTTGTCGGTTAGCTGAGACGCTGCAGGAGAAATTTAAAGAAAACAGCTTTGATGCAAACAAGCCTGGCAAAGTAAGTGTTGGTAAATGTTGAGCATGTATTACCAGTGTTTGAGGTATCTGACTGTTTTGGTACTGACCTTTCTTGCACAGTTAAGAGATTTCTTTTGTATGGGCAGGGAGGCGATTTCTCTGTGTAGGAAAATGACAATATAAAATCGGGGGAAATACTACATCTTGGGTGAATATTGTAACTATAAGAAGCAGTTACTCAAAAAATGACTTTTAACATGGTGGGTAAGGCATAGAACGAGATCTAGCAGGGTGCTGTGATAGCTGATAGATAATGTGGTCCTTGTATTTATTTGCAAGGGGAATATTAAGTGGCTGTGGGAGGTGCCTTTTCCTCCATAAACAGCTCTGAGGAGGCCAATAATAAAATTCTATAGTTAGTTTTGGTGACTTTGAGTTTAAAGGTCCTGTGGGTGTAATGGAAGGGGTTCAGTAAAGAGTTGCAGGGATGATGGGGAAAATGTGAACCTTTAGATGATCCTGAAGAGCTTTGTGAAGATCTGGTTAAGATCTTATCTGACCGCAACCTCCTTTAATTTAAATGTATTTCATAGGACAACCTTACTGGGAGAAATTCAAGACTGCTCCAAGTGTTTTTCTGGGAGAAGTTAAATTAAATGGTTGACATTTACATTAATGCATTTACTGTGGAACTGTTTTTATTTTTCTGGTTGAATTGAGATGTATCTTCCCTGAAAGCTAAAACGGGCAAATGCACAGCAGGTAAAAAAAAGAGCCCAAGAGCAGAAATCACATAATGCATCTTCTATATCTTTTCATAACTACTCTGTAGCAGAAATTGGAGCACAGCATAAATGTTATCAGCAGTTCAGACAACTGACGGTCTTGTGTTATCTGCAGCTGCATAAGTTGTTTTTCTTGATTCCAAGCTCATAATTGTTCTGCAGAAGAATTGTCTGGACTAAGGCAGACTTTATTTATTTAATTATTTTTAATCTTCTGTGGGGGTGGGGGGTGTGCAGGGGGACATTGTTTGCTTACTTTGGGTTTCCTTTCTGAAGAAAAAGGAAGAGATAGCTGGAAAGAAAGATAAGAAGTAGAGAAAGAGGGAAGCCTTCCCCCACAAAGAAGGAAAAGACAGCTGGAACTTGTATTTCATATTTCAAATTATAATCGGGGTTTGGTTAGTGCAAGTACTGGATGACTTCTGAGTTCCTCTTTATGATATGGTCCAGCTTGTCTTTACCTCAGTGGTGGCCTATTATGGCCTGGTGTCATGGTAGCTCCCAAGCTGAGAAGACACTTCTGTCAGTCTTTTGGTTTAGCTTGGAAACTAGCTAGGCAGAGAGAAGGGTTACTTGTTTTGGTTTTTTCCTTTAAAGAAACCAGCAAAAGGTACCATTATTAGCAAAAACTACTAAAAGCTTCAGTGAATACCCAAAAGGCAAACTTTGCTACATAGTTCTAAAAACATTCCCTTTTCATATCTTGCCCAGCTGGTGTACTAGAAAATGAATTAAATCTCAAAGTGTAAAGCATTTTTTTTACAGACTGATATCTCAGAAAGCCATGTCTATTTAGTGTAAAATTCTCAGGAAACAGAATAGTCATAAATTCTACTACAAAGTTCTAGTGAATATTCAGAAATTCAAACAATATGGTTTTGTTAGATATCTAACTACTGCTTTTTTGGGGGGTCGGTTATTTTGTTGGGTTTGGGGGGTTTTTTGTATCATCAGACTTCTGTCTGATGGTGACTCGTTTGGAGGGAGCTACGATTAGGAAAGATAAACCAGAAATGTACCAATGTTTGGTAGTTCTGTTTTGCCACTGAAAAGAGGTAGAGCTCCTTTCTTGTATTCAAACTTGCTCAGCTGAGAATATGGCCTTCATTACTTCAATTAGCTGATCCCTTTTTTTTGAACCTAAGTTATGTTAGAAGCCAGTTGGACATTTGTAATCCCATATATTGTAATTACTTAGATTTGTTGGTCTTTTATTTGTCAAACTGGTATAACAGGCAGTGCAATTAAAGGGAGAAAATTCTGCTCCACTGCTATTTTCTCAATGTATGTTATTTCATACTTAGTATAGTAAGAATTCAAGGAAATGGCAGAGTAATAGATTTGTGCCATTGTAGACTATTAGAGCGCTATTCATCCTTTCAGATTTTAATTCCCTATGTAGCAGTCCTAAGCGATGGGACTAGTTTACACATTGGAAAATCTGACTTGTGGTGCCAAGGAAATTTATAACAAGATTATACTGTATGAAATTTAGCACAGTAAGAATTCCACAATCCTCCCCTGAATCATTATTATGCACTCTGTTAATAACACATGTGGAATTTTGAAGCCATTTGGCTATTCCTCTGTGCACAGGAAAACGGAGAAGTTACGGTCTTTCGCCCAGGTGCCCTGGTGACTTCACTGGCAGCTGGAAGAAGCTACTGACTTCTGTAGAGTTCAGCCTCTATCAGAATAGATAACATGCTTTTCTATACAGATGTGTAACTTTAATTTTTTAGCTAGAAGCAGAGTGATACATCATGAGTGGCTGCCAGAAGGATCAGCTTGAAGGTAGCACCAGGTTGCAGCTGAGTGAGGGAGACAGGATAAGGCTGTAGATAAAGGGGGGTGTGTGTGTGTAATGTTACTGAGTCCCTCCACAAGCTTTAAGATTTTGTCTGTTTTCATAAGTCAAGTTTTTCCTTGTGTATGAACTACTTCCTAGATGGCAAAGCTTCATAAAGTATTTTGGGTTTAGTTTTGTCTTAGAGGAAGATGATATATCTTGTTCTGCTTGATATGTACTACTGACCATGAATTTACTTGTGCATCTTTTTGGGGCTGTCCAGCCAGTTTAGCAGCTATAGCAACACATGTAAGAAGACATTAAAAATTCATATTGCATACACTGACTCATCAGTTGTTTGCCATAATTCCTTAAGTTCATATCACAATACTCTACAGAATGGCAGAGGTTAAATCCTATTGCTTCTGAGTTAACTGCTTGCTCAATATGTTTCTACCCACTGACAGTTTTGCAGTTTGTTTCTTAACAGAACTGTATTGTTCCCTTTCTTATTAGAGAGGACTGAACTTTCTTCAGCCTTCAGGGATCCCCTAGGTCAGCATCAGCCTTTTTCAGTGTGGAATAAATCGGGGAAGTGAAAACTACAGAAGTTGAGCCACCCAAAATACTGTTTTCCAAATCTGTAAGGAAGATGGTAGTACAGATATAAACACTTCCTTGTTTTGTCACATGGAGACACTTGTGGATCCTGGGAACGTTTTCAAAAGAGTTAGGAAATGACTGGTAATGTGACTTGGCAATACAGCTTTAAGAAACTGAAAAGGACATTAAAAGGTGTGTGACGGAGCAGTAAAGTCTTCTTAAGAGTCAGAGGAAAGCAATGAAGGAGTAACTTTTTATGAGTGAAGGAGATCAGTGGAGTAGCTTTTTATGAGTGACTGAATAGGGTAGGATTCTTCAGTGTGGAAGGAGGTAGCATGGGACATGTGATGGAACCTGCAAAATCAGGACTGGCATGGTAGATGTTCAGTCTTTTCTATACAAAAACTGTGATACATCGAATGAAGCTAGCAGGACCAAATGAACAAAAGGGGGTCTTTGTTTACAGACGGGTTGGAAATTTCTTGCCAATGAGTGTTAAAGTTTAGCTGGGTTCAAGAAAACACTTAGTAGGGTAATGAAAGAGATATCTCTTAGAAGGCTGAATACATGGGAACCTCATCTAGATGAGGAAGTCCCCAGACTGGAAAATGGTTGGAGCTTGAGAAAATATTGAGAGGTGTAACACGTTTGCTATGGTCTTAGTATTCCCTAGATATGTGTGGCCGGTCTGCATCTGGGTTAGATGAACCTTTAGCTGACCCAGTAGGGTCACTCGTATGTTCTGTGCATTATTGCCTCTTGGGGCTGAATACCTTGCTGGTTGTACAGGTGGACATTTCACGAGGGTCAAACTTCAGAGAAGTTATTTTAACTTTACATTTTTTGTTTCTGTCTAAAGATGCCTCTTCAGGTCTGAATCCCTGCAGCTAAAACCAGCACCTGGGTCGCACTCTGCTTTGGTATCTGTTATCCAAGCGAGTAATGTGTGATTGAGAGCCCTGGAGGTTGGCAGCCTCTGGTGCCATTTTCGCAGTCTCTGCTCATTGCCCTTCTGAGCTTGATGCCATAATAGGCACTTGTGGATATCCTAATAGATAACTGGCATGTCTTCGACAAGTCTAGCTCCCAAACCTTGTGGTGTTTGATTTGTTAATCATTCAGTAACAAGTTACTAAAAGCAATTCAGTTTCTAAACTTAATGATTGTTCATTTCAAAGGATGTTAGGGACTAGGTTCTTTTGCAAATCCCAAAAGACAATGTTCTTAATTGTTAAGCAGGTAAACAATGATTGAAAACCTGAGGATTCTGAAAACATTGATGATGTGTTTGATCCTTCGCTTCAGGCAGACAAAACTTTTAAGTGAAATTGGAAATTTTAAATAGAGAGGGTGGTATTAGACTGGTGGGATTGTATGATATATTTTAAAAGTAATTTTTTCCCCTTTCTGGAGATTTTCCAGTCAAATAAATCTAATAGTGTACATTTATAAAATGACAAGGAGATGACTGCTATCAATCTTAATAAATGCTCAAGATTTGTGTGGTAGTAAGTTGTTGGAACTACCTGTGCTGCTGCTGCTAATGATCTACTGTCTAGAAACTACAGACTTATTATTATAGCAGGAATTATTCCATAAAAGTGATTCATGTCATAAGATGCCATTTTGTAATTTTCTTCCATTGGCTTGGATTTCATCTGCATGCTCTCCTGGCAGTATTTCACTTTTCCTGACAGATAGTTAATTTGAGAATTTCACAGCTGTACAAACAAATTCAGAACATCAAGGCATGTGCAGTATGCACAGAGACCACATTTGCTTGGGCTTAGTTGAGTAAGCCCATTAATTAAGATTTAAAAATAAACATAAATAAATTGTGTTAATAGTTATCACCATTTTAATAGATAGGGCATACTAGTCTGCCCACCATCCTTGAAGCTGCCTATATATTTATGACCAGTCTACTGAAAACAATGTTTTCATGGCAAACGAATGAAAAGAGGTTGAAGCTGAGTCATCCTTTTTTTACAAGTTCTCAAAGGTTAATCAGATAAATCTCAACTCAAATATCTCTTAGAAATACTTCTGAACAATGAATTGGAATCTAAAATTCAACGTCACTTTTAGGAATCTGGGATCTAGATTTGGTTTGGCCTGTAAGAGAAATAGAAGTACAAAGTAAATCCAGATGCAAATATTTAAGTCCTAAAATGCTTAATTCAAATATGCACTTAGTTTTGTTCTTCCAGTGGGAGCTGAGTTAACAAGTTTAAACTGAATGTGCAGTGAAATAAAGTTGTTGTGTAGAAAAAGGCAGGTAAATTTTGTCCTTGGATGTGCACCTGCACTTCTATTGAAACTGTCTATGAAAACAGTAATTTCTGCACACACACATTCATGTATTTTCTAACATATAAGAAATTCTGTCCATGTCTCACCCATAGCCCTAGTATCTGAAGAGTATTTTGCAGTTGTTCCATACCCAAAGCTTTCACTTCCTTCTGGGAAATGTACTCAGCGAATCTGATGCTTGGTGGGTGTAGATCACTTTGACACCATTGGCTTCTCAGAGTCATGCACATTTGCATAAGGTGAAATTTTTGTATAGTGAGGGCCCTTGAAGAGTCACATTCTGCATCTTGAAAGTTGCAATTAATAGGCATGAACCACTATTGGGAATGGAAGGTTTTTGCACTTAATTTTAAGTTCTAATATTGAAGTTGTATCCCAGAGGTGAAACAATCAGTTTCATAACTCACAGTTTGTTTTAAATATCAAGGCATTTATGTTTTTAAAGAAAATTATGTATATCTGTGAAAGTAGAGGCAGAATCCTGTAAGCTAAAGGACTTGAAAAGCCAGGGAATTGCCTTGAATTCTGTCAATATTAAAAGAAGGGGCTGGTGGCAAAAGAACAAGATTATAAACTAGAGGCCAAGTTAATTCCCCATCTCAGCTGCAAGCTTATTGTTTGCTTTTGGGAGAATATATCTCTGTGCTTACATTTTCCACATCTGTAACCTGGGAATACTGTTCACTATACAATATTGGCTTGATTTGTGAACACTGAAGTGCTTTGAGCCCTTTGAGTATTGCTGCCCCATTTGGTGAGCTGTGATTAGTATTAGGTAGTTCCCGTCATGAAAACAAATTGGTATTTGACTGCTCATTTACAAGAAACAGACCTTTGCTTGTCCTTCTAAAGAAGAGAATCAGTCCTTCTAAAGAGAAGAAGAGAAACA
This sequence comes from Athene noctua, assembly GCF_965140245.1. Lineage (NCBI taxonomy): Eukaryota > Metazoa > Chordata > Aves > Strigiformes > Strigidae > Athene > Athene noctua. The sequence continues at coordinate 6,851,282 of NC_134050.1, read as the reverse complement.
GTCCTTCTAAAGAAGAGAATCTGGACCGATGGCTTAGGATTTGACTCATGTCCCAAACCAGTGAGAGATGGAATTGAGTAACAGCCCTGGGATTGCTCTAATGATTTATAAGAACAAAAGATGTGTTTATGGTTGTTCTATTTTTTCAGTCATTCCTTTGCATAAAGGGAATTATATGAATGGAGAAATTATGAGAATCCTGGAGATTCATGAGGAGAAACAAATGCCTCTGAGTCTCCAAGGCATGCATCATCAAAGAAAGCAAATTGTCTGGCAGCAGTTTAGAAATGAGGAAATTTGGTTATAGAAAATCTTATGTATCTTCATATTGATATATTATCACGTAAGTTAAATGATGGACTATGTTACTGTAACCCTAATTTGTAAGTAATCCAGACTGTTCAAGTCTTGGACGAGGTGAGACATTTGTACAGATATTGTAAGGGCAAACTGTTATTTTTGTTTACAGAATAACATACGTCTGACAAATTGTAGAAGGTATAATAGGTCATGTCAGTATATTTTCACTTGAACTAATCAAATATCAAACCAAGAAGAGAACTAGAGAAATATTTAATAATTTCCCAAGGTAGATAGCTTGGCTGGTGGACAGGAGGCAGGCTGTGCTTGGCATAATTCGAAGACTCAGTAGTTGGTTTAAGATTTGTCTAACCAGAATAAAATTTTGAAGACCCCAGTACTTTTGAAGGGCTCTTAAAAATGATGAGGCTATCTTAGGGCTAGATGTTATAGTTTGTAGAATCAACACCAAAGCTCTTTGAGCTCCCCTTACTGGAGTTGTCAAAAAGTGGGTGTGCATTAAAATTATTCGGATATTAAAATGCAAAAAATAGGCCCAAACAGATAACTTCATTTTTATTCTTCAAGTTGAAAAGGCAATCTTCCTCTCAACAAACGATTTAGGCACTGTGCAATGCAGATTACTAAATTTATATTTTCATTTGGTCTTTCTGAAGTAAAATAATACTTTTTGAACTTGCTGCATCAAAGTATTCTAAGTTAAGAATAAGATTAGCAGATTCCTAAACTGAAATCAGATTATGTGTGATTGCTATGAGAGCATCCATAGGTACAGTAGAGAGAGTTGCTTCATGTTTTTTAAATTTGGAAAGGGTATAAATTTTCATGCCTGAAGGTGTAGTTCAAGTTCAGATAGAAAGGGCTAAGAATAAATTTTCTCTTTGGACAATTTCTTCTATTTTGTGTCTGCTTTGAAGTATCTTCCTTTGAAGTATGTGGATTTTGCTCTTCTTAGACACTGGATGGCCACGCTGAAAGTCTGATCTAATCAAGATGGTGGTTTTATTTTTACAGTGGGCTTCAGTTTCTCAAGGTTATCTGTGTCCTGTAGATGGGATGGATTCCCAGCAAATACAGTAATCTGTAGAATGGTTGTCTTGAGCTTGTCTGCCCAGGGTAAAGAGTCCTCAGCTATACCAGAACCATGTTCGGATGCTCTCTGTAAGTTATAAATTTGACTCTCCAGTTGAGAACTTCATGAATGTGGTTAGGCTATGAACAGATTCTTTGTGGTCTGGGGCAGCAATTTGCTTGTCTGCACACTTGTACTTTCTGGAGACTTTTGTTTTTCAGTAAAAGTTTGTGGACCCAGTTTATGACCGTATACAATATAGATATGGTACTCAGTTACTTGGGAGGGAGAAAAAAAAGTACAGCATTGTCTTTCTGTGTATTAATCTTTGTAGTGGCAGACTGATGTGGATATTAGAGGAAAAGAATAATCTTGCGAAATGACTCACAAGTGCTAATCCATCTGGAAGGAATCATTTCCACAAGACTGTAAAGCTGTTTGTTAGAGAATTCCTTGTACCTTTTTCAGACATGTCAATAGCTTGCTGAGCTTATGTTCAACTGGATTGCTACCAGGTTTCTTGCAGATACTGTAATATTTGCCTGCCACAGGTCATGTGGACAAACCCCGTATGCCTCAGCCAGTAACTCGTGCAACTAAAGCTTTTCTGCTTGCAGCAGGATTGCACGGTAGGATAGAGTTCTCTTTCCCACCAGGCTATTAAAGGAGATTTCTGAAGAAATTTAGGATATTATGTGGTTGTCTGCTTAGCACCTTCCAGGTGAATATACTAAAGAACTTCTTAAAAGATTTTTAGGAGCACTTTAAGCCATGCACTGTGGTGGGGCAGAGCTACACAATCCTGGAAGGAGCACCAAGACATCATATGTCTCCAGATTGTTCTTCCCACTGATATGTCTTGTCCTTAGGAAGCACGCTTTGTTCCCTCGTTTGGCTGGACCACAGTTAATCTCTGTGTGAACTGGCCTTGCTCTTGTCAGTAAACCTGAGGTAGGGATTCTCCTGCAGTAACTCTCCCTCTGCGCCTATTTGACATTGCAGAAATAATCAGAACTGGCATCTCAAGGTAATTGTCCTGGAAGAAGCAGTACAGATTTAAGCAGTTAACTGACTGTTAGCTCCTGCTTTGGAATATGTCGGAAGGATTCAGACTGCAAATCAGGTCAACAGGAGAAGGAAACTTTGTTTTCTAATAATATTATTTGACTAGAAGAAATCTCAAGGATTTTTTTCCCAGAGATATTTAATTAACATTGGTTTTGTATGAAATACTAATACTTAGACACTTCATCAAATTTGTATTAAAACTGGAAGTTTTTCTAACATTTTTACCATTAAACTTTGAAATGGTAAATTAAATTTAATTTACCATTTCAATCTGGGTACTGCATATAGGGGTGGCATGTGTTTTGAGAGAAATACAGAGACAGCCATTTTTAGATTTGCTGGATTTTGCCTCTTACGTGAAATCCATTGTAATATTCCTATTATTTATTTTGTTAGGTCTATAAAGCAAACTGTAAAAATCTTTGTAACAGATCTTTCTGTGGGCCTTTTTATTTAGACTATTAGGAATAGTCTGGAACAGAAATGTAAGATTAGGGACTTGAATGGAAATCAGCAGATATTTTTAAAAGCTTGAGAAAACATAATTTAGACCAACTATCTTTGGCTTAATTGTGCAATTCTTAGGTCAAACGTAGTGTTAGTAGTTTTTAGGGAATAATGAAGAAGCAAGAACTACAGAATTTGGTCCATTTACCAACAGCGAGTCTTGAACTTCCAGTAATGAGCCAAAATTTCTGAAACAATGCGAATAGTGAATATACAGCCATAAGTGATGACTGCAATGCAGAAGGAGACAACAGAAATCACTTCGAGGCATAGACACCGATTTATAGGTATCATAATTATGTCCAATTTGTTTATTTAAATGAACATGAATTCCCATTTGTGCTTGTATATGTAAATTGGCGCCAAATGCTTCAAGTGTACAATAAAGTTTTGTTAGCAACTTTAGAGGCTGATTTAAGGCTGGTTTGGAAATTTGGCTCTATAGATTAACATTCCAACATGTTTTTCAAATCACAGACATTTTAAAATTCTACGCCAGCTTAGAATTCCCAGGGCTCTAGCATTTTCCTTGTGGTTTCTAATTGGAAAACTCACAGAAAAATCAGATTCTTTATCATAAAGGCAAAGATGCAATTTTTCTTAAAAATGAACATACCGGGCTTTGGAGAATCAGCGTTGCCTGCAGTGAGCTACATGTCAAAATTTTTCTGAATGTTTTCAGCATCTGCATAAAAACTGTATCTTTGTTAAACATCTGGAAAACCAAAAATCGAACAGATAAAGCATCTGAAAAAATTGTCTTCCTTTAGTCTGTGTAGATCTTTATCACAGTCTTCCTTGACACTTGGCTCACATTAGGTAAAGCACCATTTGGAACTAATCTAACAGAACAGGCTGGGAACCCCCCACCCTGCCTTGCACTTCAAAGGGTCACAAAGCGTGAGGTTGATCATTGAGAGAAAAACAGCAGGAAAAGGAAGAAGAGGCATGACTGTAATACAGCAGCATACCTACCGTTATAATTGTTACATTAAGGAACGTGAATGGCTTCTGACATTTGTTATTCAGACTGCCAGTGAAAGGTTATCCACTATAATTCCATAGATCAAAGTAATATGTTGGTTATTTGAACTATATTACACCATACCGTAAGGGAAAGTATGGAAAGGTCTTTTGATATGAAATTTTAGAAGCTATAATGTGTTTTGATAGACTTGAGCTATTCAGACTGAAATTTTCTAAGCGTTGTCCTTAGTTTGGGTTCTTCTGGAACGATTAAGGGGGAAAAGCGATTTTAAAATTTCTGAGACTAAAATGAGGGGTTTTTGCCAAAATTCAATATTTTTCATATTCAACTTTATTTTGAGAGAATCATATCCCCTTCAAGAGTGCAGTATTTGACAAGGCATGACTGTGGGTTAATAAGATGCTTTCTGAAATGTGTCCTATGAAAATCCACTCAGATTTGACTGGTTAATATCTCATGGAAAAATTGCTACTTAAGCATGTAGTTGCCATGTTCATTCACAGGTTGTGCTGTCTCACAATGAAATAGCCACTAACAATTTACTCAAATGAAATCCTTCTGTCTTTCTCATTATATTACAATATAAATGAGGGAAATTCAGAAACTAGGATTCTTCAACTTCTTCAATTAACTCTACATTAATTCACTTCTGGCTCTGTAGTTGTGATAGGGAAAAGCTCATGATGACTTATCAAAGATAAGGTGTAATTGTCCTGAAAGAGCATTGCCCCATTCTGTTATAATCAGATACTAAGAAATCTATTATGAAATGCCAATTTTAAAAATCCGCATCTGAACGTAAATTCTGAAAAACAGGTGTTTAAGAACAAATTATAGAGCATTTATTGAGCAGGAATGAACTACTAAATCCCAGGCTTTTCTCCTTGTGTTTGTTTTCAGGAACACTGCAAGGAGGTCTTTGCCATGGCTTACCTTAGTGTATCTGTCTTAGTTTATCTGTTTATAAAATTTTAAGAAACTTACATTCTTTTTTATTTTTATTACAGTCTCTCTTTAATGCTATTTAATGGTAGCCTCTCTCTTTAATGTTACTACAGCAGTAGGAAGAAACCAAACCTCCTTTCATTTTGGCATTTGGCCTGATAGCCTTTTCAGATTGCGGATAAATAGAAGTAATGGCTTTTAATTTCTGGGGCATACATGCCTGGAGTTAGTAAATTACTTCTACAAGACCTTTGAAAAGACTCCTAATAAAAGTGAACTTGTCGGTAGGCATAGATATGTTACAGAGTTAGATGTCTGCAAGTTTTGAAAGTCAATTTATAGACCTCCCCAAGGTTTTGGACTCTGGTGACTTAATCCCACCCTCAGTTGCACAAATTGAGTGGGCAGGAACAGGGTCTGACATCTGTTTAAATGGGCTCTTTGTTGTCAGCTTCCATTAGTTGTGCCTCACCTGCTCTCCAGCAGAAGGTTCCTGGTTGTCAGTCTCCGTGTTATCCCGCAGCCCAATCGCCAGCCTCTCACAGGTGGCCGCCTGATTCTGGCAGACATCGTGACTCTGCCTCCATACGTTGCAATGGGCATGTCCCTTGACTAAATTAGTCATCAGTCAAATAATCAGATGTGCTTAAACTGGTGAATGAAACTTCTGCCTTGCCAATTTCTGACATTATTTAGTTCTGGGTATCCCAGTTTTCCCGTGCATTGTATGTGAATTGAATCGTCTCTTGTATTCCTTGGCTTTCTAACACGCTGCTGGAAGTTGGAGTTGCAGTGTCTCTGTTAAATTAGTTTTTCATAACTATTTATTAACCTCATCTTTTTTGGAACGTTAACCAACATTTTCATCTTTTGCTCTGTGACCAGCAAGCTGTGTCTTGGACAGAGCACTTAGAATAACAAAGCCATGAACACAATCTGAAGTTTGAAAACGGTATTGCTGTTAAATTAAGCTTATTTACCATCTATGCTTACTGTTAAGAAGTTAAAACTAATGCTACGTGGAAGAAGTGGGTGAATGTATTGTACTTTGACACTAATAACAGGGCTAAACCATTCCCTTAGTTCTGTATTTATTTTAACATTGTAGTCTGTATGTTGATATAAAGACTTGATGATGTTAATTGTTTTTATTGGCATATCATAAATCTGTTAGGTATTCTGAAATGGTCACAAATGGTTTCTTAGAATCTAGGAAGTTGATAATGAGTGATTTTTGGCTTTTGATGATCTCTGCAGTGATTACATAGGGTAAAAATCTGGTCAACACATGATCTTTAAACTTGAAATCCAACCTCCATTAAAGTGACATCTCTCTACTTAATATGACAGTGCAAAGACTGTTTCACTGAAGGACAGTGTTTCACCAGTTGTTAAGCAAGTTGCTTAGGGATGCTTTCTTTGTTGTAAGTGCAATGTCATTTTTCATCAATCTGGAAGCTGTTCCTGGTTCCATGACTGCTGAAAAATTGGGCAATTTTTATTGATGTCTCATAAGCCTTCAAAATGTCCACGTTGAGTTTTTGGTTTTTAAATTTTCCTGGATTTTAACTTTTATTGCAAATTTGGGAGGACTGGGGGGGATTATATTTTTTTTCTTATGTTTTATTTTTTGCAGTGGGAAATGTTTAATTTTAAATTCTGTGTATTGTTTCCATATTCAGAGTTCTTTCTATTTTTCATATGCATTTAGCACCTTCTTTTGATGGTTGGTCCATCCATTATATTTGGAAAATGTTCTCTCCCATAGTAAATGTTGTGGGGGGAAAGACAGAACTGGGCCCATGTTGCCAAGGAATAGTCGTTTTACCTTGTCGGTATTAGAGTTTCCTTATTTAATGTCGAGTTCATACTTGTCTATACTTTATGGCTATTCACTAAAACTGAATTTTGGCACTGAAAAGTGGTCTAAGGTAAACTTAATTTTCCTTTACTGAAATGAGTGTCTGGGACACCACTTCTGTGATTTATAAATAGGATCTGAAACTTTTTAGGCTTGAGTTCCTGAAGAATTAAGAATAGCAAGTGAATAAATGATGCTTGGTTAGGGGTATTGTCACTCTGTGGTGAGGTGAATTGTAACAGCTCAATAAGCTCTTATAACAATGAGCTTCAGTTCACTTAAGTTCAATAAATTAATAAAACACAAGGTGAAAAATCATATTTAGAGAAGATTGTATTAGAACTTCTCTTTTGTATTTCCTGTCCTAATGAGCTAATTCAGATTTTGTAAGGGGGAGGAGGGCATTTCTAAGAATATCTAAGTGAAATGAGGGAAGAATTAAAGAGAAAGAATAGCTCTGTGGCCAGTAGCAAAGTTAAAGGCAAAATTGTGAAAAATTCTGAAACAGATACATGTTGTGTCTCGCTGATAAACTGACGTTTCAATCTGAATTTGTGCTTATGTAATGCTAAATAGCCACATGAGAGAGACCACTGCAGGTAGATACTGCAGCCTCTAAAATTTTTCCCCCCATTTTGGTTAATGTAGGTCATCAGGCAGTAAAAGCAAATATTCCTGAGTGCCTAGCTAACTGTAACCCTCTTCCATAACAAACAGAATTGCTAATCTTTTTCCTTTTATTCAGGTGGGAGTGACAGTTCAAAGTTGTGAAATCATCTATTCAGAGAAGGAAGTACGATTAGGAATCTTCAATATGTGGCTCGAGTCTGCTATAAAAAAATAAGGGTTTTCAACATGTATTTGTAGACCCTTATTTTGGAAAAACAGGTCAAAAAATTACATTTTTCCCTGTGATTTCAGGGCATCGGTGTAAGAGAGTCCCTTTTGGGTTTAGAAGTGAACCTGACAGCATTTTTCCAGGATTGCATCATATGTTTCACTCACACTTTCACATCCTGCATTAAACCACATGCATGCACATCAACAAGACAAGATTGTAAAAGGAGTGTAACTGGGGAATTGTTTTCATGATATTTGATAGGAGTAATTGCGACCACTGCTGTTTCAAAGCAACTGCGGTTATACTATACTATGTCAACAAAAGTCACTTTTGCCATATGGAAACCTAATTACTTCAGAATGATCTGTTAGAAAGCACTTTTGAGATAGTCAGGCCATTTATACAAATCAGTAAAAAATATTTGTGCATGAAACCTTTCTTAAATAAGAGCTTTCATGTGTTTTAGCTTGAAAATTACAGTGATAGTTTTGGAAATATTTAAAAAGTAGGTTTCTATTTAAAAGGTGGGAGGGAAATTTAGTAGGTGATAAGAAAATACAAGTATTTCCTTATGACTTCTGTGATAAACCTGATCGTGCTATTGTTGAATGGAGAGGAGGGTTTTTTTGCTGTTCTCTTCTGCAAGACCCTAATATTGTGGGAAAAGGGATGAAATATAGAATGCTACATTTTAGTGAGAACATGTGATGTTGGAGATATTTATCTGTGTAGTATTTGTTCCATAAAATGACTGAAAGCTTTTTTTTTTTTCTTGTTCCTTCAGTAATGTAGGTTTTTTCCCTTCTGTAGTCCAGACATGCCTTGTTTTTACACCTGGGTGTTTGTCATTTCTGAATTGTTTAGGGCACCCATTAATCAGACATCTTTTCTGTCACTACGAAACCAGAAAATATTACAAGATTTAATAAAGTTTGATAGTTCTGTACCTAGACTCTTAGCTGTCAGTAGCTGTTACTACTAAAACGTATTTCTAAAAGACACTGTAATCTTTATAATTGTAAAAGAAATGTTGCAAGCTCTATGAATGTCTAAGATTTGCCATGAAGCTAAGTTGACTGATGTGTTTAAAGGTCTGTCTTGATTGTCAAGGTATAGAAGTGTAATTTATGGATGGTCAGTTACGTACATGAAGTTTTAGACAGTTTATCTTCTGGCTTTATCTGCACAGATTTCTGACACATAAGCCATCTGTTCTGAGCTGCTTTTCTTGAAAGCATTTCTGTATTCGGTCGTTACCATCTACCTAAATCAGAAGACATAAAATATTTATAACAAGATTTTATTCATATGTCATTAGTACTAGGAGCAGCAGTGACCCTGGGGGAAAACAATAGTTTTCTGTGTTCCTGCCAGGCAGAGGAATGCCTTCCCAATAGCCCCTTAAAAGAAAGGCAGTGCAGGTTCTCCTGGCTATCTCCTCACTTCAAGCTGCTTTTGTACTGCTGAGGACATCTGTGCCAAGGAGCTGCTCCTGGGCTCCAGGACCAGGGCTGCAGACTTGCTCCTGCCCTGTGGGCTCAGGGCCGAGTGGAGCAGGTTGGCTGTGCCTGCACTAGGTCCAAGTCTCCTCTGATTGCCAGATGGCAGCCACCAGCCATGCATGTCTCTTTTTTTTGTGTTTTTTTTCCTAGTTCAAATTTCCCGAAATAACATCACAGGGTTCTATCACAGACCTCCAGAATACCCTTAGCATGACATGAAAGAATAGGGGATGTTTAATACCCTTAACATGACATGAAAGAATAGGGGATGTGACAGGACAAAGTTTAAAGGCACAGAATCATCTGGGCTGGAGTTGGGAGAAATGAGTGTAAGGCAACAAAGCTGGTATGATTTCACCTGTAATGCTCTTCTGAGCTGTTCCTGGCGTTATAAAGTTTTTGTCTTGGAGGAGACTTGCTAGTTTTCTGCAAAGAAGAGCCTGAGAGCAAATTTATATACAGGCACTGTGGAAAATCCAGAGATGAGAACTGAAGAGTGACCTGGGAGGTGACATGATTTGGCATTCCGTGCCTGCTTTCAGCCAAAAAGTAACCAGCTTTATCTCCTTCCTGTGCTCTCTCAAGTAGCTTATGCACAAGTCGGCAAGTACCAGGAGTACTGGAGCTGGCTTCTTGTCATCTTGTTCCTGTCACAGTGCTGCTAATCCACGAGAAGGTCATCCAGGATTTGTTCTTTAGATTTGACATAATCATTCAAAAATTCCAAAGAGTATAGTTTTGTCAGATATAATTTGTCTGGCCTCCTTACGTTGACCTGTGAACTCAGTTGGTTCAACATCCATTAATTACTTCAGATAATCTAGTCTAAGCAGAGGTATTATGGTAAAATAATTTAATTCTGATTGATTTTTTTAAATTGTGTTAAACCCATTTATATCTGCTGGTATTTTGTTTCTGTGAGAATATATTCAAGTACACTGTGTGTACAGTGGATGTTGTATGTAATGAGATTGAAGATACAGTGCTGTGAAATGGCACCTCTTTGAATTTACTGACAAGACAGATTTGATTATAAACTAGCCATGTATTTCTGAAGGGATTGATTCCACTGAAGCACTAAAAAACACAGAATAATTGATGTCAGGACCTGAGAGAACCAAAATACCTCAATAGTCCTGACCAGCCTCACCTGGGACACAACCTGCCCTCTCTGCCCATGGCCCAGGAGCTCCCTTTGACCTCATCCCCGCTTCTTGCCTGAGCCACGATGTGGACAGACCATTTCCAGCCTTGCTTTGTGGCTGGAGCCTCAGCTTCTGCTGTAGCCTTGTGTCCAGCCGTGTCTTCTGCTGTTTCTGACTTGTTTTCCTGGACAGACACTAGATCTGACTTGTTGCCTCATCTTTCACAGGACAGTTGGCTAAAGCAGTAATGTCGCCAGCACTGCCATACTCAGGTGGTGTGGGGCTGCACCGTTGCCAGTGAGGGCTGCCACCACCTGTGCCAGGTCACCCTTGGCTCCTGGTTTACCTTCCCTCATGCAGCAGCCCAGCTCTTGCTGCTCCCTGTGTGTTCCACCTGGCTTCATGCTGCTGGTAGCCAGCCCAACATCCCTGCCCATGCTGCTTCTTCCTTCTCTCCACTGGAGGAAGTAAGGTCACGTTAGACCTTCGCTAGGGAAATTATTTTGAAGAAGGAACTTCTTTAAGGTTTTTGCAGTGTTTTGTGGAAGATTTTTTTAGTACAAAATCATGAAAGAGAAGGCTTGTTTTGACAGCTTTTCTCCAAATGCAGTCTGGATTAGTTGACCTTCCTCCAGCAGGTTGCCAGAGAATTTTGTGTGACTCCTTTTAACAGAAGCGGGTGCTCTTTTAAAACTGTTAGACTTGTCCAATTAAAATCTCCTGAGAAAGCATGGGGGGGGGGGGGGAATGGGCAGAGATGGACAAATGCTGCATTACTTCTTTCTAAAGGCTGTAAGTCACAAGGGAAATTGAACGTGTGAAGCAGTCTGTAGAGTATAATGAGAATTTGAGAATTTGCCTCAGGGTACAGATACTCATTGTTTCTTTGAAGAAATTAGTGTGATGTGAAAGAAGGGTGCCAGTCTGGAAATGTGTCTAGTGCTAACAGCTGCTTTTTTTTTTTTTTTTTTTTTTTTTCCTAAGGAATAAAAAGCCCTGGTCTGTAAGAACTGAGCACTTTTCCCCTCCCTCTCTTTTCCCCTCCCTCTCTTTTCCCCTCCCTCTCTTTTCCCCTCCCTCTCTTTTCCCCTCCCTCTCTTTTCCCCTCCCTCTCTTTTCCCCTCCCTCTCTTTTCCCCTCCCTCTCTTTTCCCCTCCCTCTCTTTTCCCCTCCCTCTCTTTTCCCCTCCCTCTCTTTTCCCCTCCCTCTCTTTTCCCCTCCCTCTCTTTTCCCCTCCCTCTCTTTTCCCCTCCCTCTCTTTTCCCCTCCCTCTCTTTTCCCCTCCCTCTCTTTTCCCCTCCCTCTCTTTTCCCCTCCCTCTCTTTTCCCCTCCCTCTCTTTTCCCCTCCCTCTCTTTTCCCCTCCCTCTCTTTTCCCCTCCCTCTCTTTTCCCCTCCCTCTCTTTTCCCCTCCCTCTCTTTTCCCCTCCCTCTCTTTTCCCCTCCCTCTCTTTTCCCCTCCCTCTCTTTTCCCCTCCCTCTCTTTTCCCCCAGAAGAATGGCAAGGGATTGATCTGTAAGGTTATTCCATATCTAGAGCCCCTTGGAGGAAATCAGGTTTTACGGTTTTTATTGATACTGGTTTTAATGAGCAGCTCTCTTCCCTACTTTCTTCCTCCTTCCTCTCACTTGTTCCAGTATGGTCCAGGAAGTGATTTCGTGACGGTGACACAAGGTTTACTCAGAGTTTTCTTTAAAATGTTGTGTAAAACTGGTCAGTGTTTTCTCCTAATACAATGTAGAAACGTATTAATATCTCCTTGTAAATATTTTGAAACATAAGCTTAATTTTTGCGAAACAAGGAAATGTGAAGAATTGCAATTGGGACAAGAATCATGGGGGAATGAGAGCTAGATGGTGATCTGAGGAATAGGTCTAAACGTTTATAAGGCGGGTGTATATGTCCAAGATAATTTATAAGCTCCCATTGACGTATTGATAAAATAAGTCGAATGGTGGTTATGCCTGGAGCTATTCTATTTGCAGTTTATTTGGTTTGCCAGGGTATGTAGAGGTGAGTAGCTCTGTGTATGTAGAAGTGTTCTGCAATTACATTGCTGCCATCATATGTCTAATATAAAAATAATAAATAACTCTTTATAAACTGTCTTTGATACTGACATTAGGATGCTATCAGCAGCTGTTTTAAGGGGAAACCTCCTCCTGTGTCTTTTTTGTCCTCCACGTTTTGAAGAATTATTTTGGACGGTTAAAAACAGAATTTTGGACATAGATCTAGGAACTAGTAGAGACACCATTTTCAGTTGTCTACCTCTTAGCTCATTTGCCATTGAGTAACTACTGACTCCAGAACAGAAGCAAGTATTTCATAAATCAGCATTAGAAAAGCAGCACCTCAAGTCGACATGGGGTCTGAATTCCTCTATGGTATAGAGATTTCTAAACTTACATAGTAACAGTGTTTCATTCCTTCTTCATTTTGGCACGGATGGCGGCTGTTCTTTGAGGAAAAAATGGAAGTAAAGTAAATGCTAAAGGATTCTTTGCATGTGTCTCAGTAAATGTAGCAATACAAGCAAAAAGCTTGCTGCGGTAATTACTCCGTTTGGTTCAGATATTGATAAGCTGTATCCGTAGCATCCCCTCTGGTATCAAAATCCTGTAAGTAGAGCTACTCTGGTACAATGAGAGCCTGGCTCTGTGTTAAACCTTGATCTTGTAGCTAGTAGATGACATTTGTGTGTTGCTAAATGGGAGATGGTGGCCTTTCTGAAGTGTTTATGGTCTTTAGACATCAAGACCTGTTGCTTTACACTGACACTATGATTCTTTCCTAATATAGATATGAAAGTAATTCACTTCAACTTTGGGAAAGTTCAGTTCCTAGTTGAAAATCTGTCTTTTATATTTTTTTTTTTTTAATTCAGTGATCTGAACCACACACTAAATCCCACAATTGTAGTTGCTAATTTTCCTAAAAAGTTGCTAATACTGATTCAGCACTGAACTTCATGTCTTGTAGCCTATCATGATGCTTTTGAAAAGACTTTGTGGTTGACAACGCCATGCTGTTAAATTCAGTTCTCATTCTTCTTGTCTATTAAAGAATTCCAAGAAAAGGAAATATGTTGGTGGCAGTCACCCATCTATGCTAAACCTGTGTTTTAATTTCATAATACCTAAGTGTTATGCTTGCATGTATCATTTATCTAACTTTTTTTTTCAGACTTTACCAGTACGGAAGATTCCATGCAAAGCCAATGCTCCTTCAGGGTCTTTTTTTGCACGAGACAACACAGCGAATTTCTTATCCTGGTGCAGAGATGTAGGGGTGGATGATACCTGCCTGTTTGAATCAGAAGGTTTGGGTATGTGTTTGTTTATAAAGTAGTTGGTAATTTTAAGTAACTTGTGTTTTGCCTTGAAAGATCCTTAATAGATCCTGTCTCCAAATCTGGCCTGTATTTGACTGTTTTAATTCTGCCTCTTATCTGAAGCATGAACAAATAAAGTAAACCACTTAACATTCGTTTAAGTCTATTTTAAGAGGAGATGAAATGAGACAAAAATCTTGCTATAATATCTTGCACACAGATTTTTTTTTTTATCTTACACACACTTTTTTGATCATGGAATGCTGTTCCTTAGTTCAATGTATAAGGTGGTGCTTTTCTGTTTTGGGAGAGTAGGATAGAAGTGCATTCTCAGTTTTGGCTGCAGACTTTTAACTATTCATGCAGATTCAGTGGGTTGCACAGGAGGCGAGAAAATACATTTTTTTTCTCTGTGTGCTATATTGACCTTTTTTCCAGTTGATCCCCTTGTGCAGCTCTGGACAAAAATTTATCCAACACTAGTGCTTCAGGGTGTTCCATCAAAAGAATTGGGCTGCTTTGGAAATCACTGTTCTAGTACTACATATTCTTCATTATTTTAACTCTTCTTATTTCAGAGGAAAACTTATGAATCTTACCTCAAGAATTTTTCAGCCAAATATTATGAAATGAACAGAATGAAATGTTTATTTGTTATCTGAACTCAGATAAAAGTCTAAAGCAGTTGTGATGATAGGTCAGTTTCTGTGGAAGAGAAATGAACACACTGTACTGAATCAAGAGCTTCTTTGTTCTGTTGTTCAAAAAGTCTTTGACTGCACAGCTGAAGTTCTTATCTGTGTTGCAACTGATCCGGTCCCGTTCTCTTACAGTCTTGCTCTTCTAGCACAACTATTTCTGAATTTTTTTTTTTTATATTTGTCTATTCTTTTATCCTGTGAGGTTCTTGTAAAATAATTTAATTTAATCTCCAGGAAAAAATGCTTGGCAGAGAAGAAGCTAGTATCAGAATGGTGACAAACAATAAGGAGGATATATGTATTGTCTCTGTTTTGGTGATTAAGTCCTCAAGACAAAATTTCTATGGATGTGGTAAATCATGTGGAAGATTGACAGTAATTGTATTTCTAAAGATTTGAAATAATGGAGAAGTTGGACATTACCTAGGAAAGAAATTTGCTAAGACAAGAAGGAAGGAGACACAGGCCTCCCATGTATGAGATGAGCAGAACAACTTGTAGTTAATCCAACACTTAAATGGATTTAGACTTCATACTGCTATGGTAAACCCAGCAGTTTACCACTGTTCCAATAATAGGTTAACTGTGTATATAAAGAATTTTCTTGTGCATTGTTAAGAAACCAGATCTCATTTAGAGATAGAATTGGCATAGCTGAAATTCCAACATTCCCTGGATAAGTTAATTTTTACACATACGCAGTGCTTTGCCTGCCACAATGTAAGATTGAGTGCAAATGGACTGGGAAAGTTGATGTTCAAGATGCCTTCCTCTCTCAGAAAACTGAAGTGAAATATGCCCAAATACACAGTGTGCAAGCCTGTGCTGTACTAGTTTTGTTTGATTACTGACTGATTTTCTTCACTGATTGAAAACTAGGTTCTGTTTTTTTCCTTCTCTGAGTGTTACTGTTTATAGAATGTACTTGTTGAAAAGACTTACAGTGCTGGAAATAAGATTAAGACGTGATAATATTTTGACCTTTTTTTCTGAACTTGAGAAGGTGATAGTGACCACGCCATTTCTAAAAAAGATAAAAATAGAAGCTACAATGCTCCCTTGGTCTGAGCTAGAACTTGTAAAAGTTTTGATTTCATTTGAGGTTTTTCTAATGCATTAGGTATAATGATGAATCGTAACAGTTGCCAATCTAAAGCTTTTATGTTCCTCTCTTTCCCACAAATCAATTCTCCACTGCATGGGAAATAAAAATTCAGCAAAGGTAAGTAATATCAAAGGTTCTGTTCAAAGTGGTAAGAAATGTGTAAATGACATCTCAGTGTTCGCACTGCCTCATGGATTTCTGCTGTGTTTTTGATAATAAATAATTGTGGTGAAATTATGGTTACAGACATAACTGCTTTTTGTGTTTTCTTGTCTTTTTTTCCCCATGCTAATAAACTGTATTGATATGTAAATTTGTAGGGATAAAGCAACTATTTTCTGTCTATATTGAGGAACCTTACTGTGCTAATGTTCTTAACTGACTTGATTTTTATCTTCTATTTTTACTCTGTTCTGCCTTACGGTATGTAAATATTGTATTATTTAATTAGATGCACATAGTGATGTTTTCTTCACGCCACTGTATCACATAAAAGATTCCTGAGGCCTTTTTTTTGAAAATTTGTATTCTAATGTTATAAGAGTAATTTTGAAGATTTATGGTACTGAAATATTTGAATGGTGGATTTATGACACCAGTGATTTAAAAAAAAAAAAAAAGTTCCCAAGTCTATTTAGAGATCAGCAAAATTGAGTATATACTAGCTAAGAAATTATTAATTTTATTATTTCTCATTACTTAAAAATCTGTTCTCATCTTGATGAGTTCTGAAGTCTTTGAAATTGAAAGTCAGTTGAAAATTTGATATATTGAAAATCAATCAATAACTGCACACAAATGCATCCAGCACTCCCACTTCTGTAGCACTCAGATGGAAGCCGTATGAGGGCATTCCTCACTGAATGGAACAGTGGCGGGTGGGTGCAGTCTGTGCCTGAGGAGCGTGCAGGCGGGTGATATTAATGGGGCATCTTGAGGGTTCCTAGAGGTTGTTTCTTCGGATTGTTAATGTTATAGGGCTGATCCAGACAAGCAGGTGAGTAGAGACCTACTCATGTCACTTTGTGTCCTTGTCCATCACTTGAGGACTGATTTAGTAATTTAATTATTTGTAGTGTGAGTTCAAATGTTTTGTTGGATTTGGGCTATTCAGCTGAGCTAAACAAGGAAATGGGATCCAAGTCTTGCTTCAAAATAAATAGAAGGGGAAAAAAAAGTGGTGTTTGTTATGCTGATAGATATGATTATGCTTTCTAATCAGTAGAGGTACTTTAAAGATCCTTGCAAGAGATCAGTATAGAACCCAAAAGTTTGAAAACAATACACTTTTACTACTAACTTGTAGTTAGTAGTCTATAATGTATTTTTTCTTGATGAACGTTACGATGCTTTAACATAGTTTAAAATACAAACAAATTGGAAATACAGATTTCCATGAGGATTTATAATACAGGCAGAGCTGGCTGGTAGCAATCTGTATGTATTTTGCCCTTTGAACTTATCTTAATGCGGAGACATGGCAGGAGAGCCTCAGAGTTAACACCTTTGCAACAATGGTGTACCTGTTATATGAGGCGCAGAAAAGACATTAGCGTCTGTAACAAATACGGCAACACAGTATGTAGGGATAATCTTGATTGCTGCAAAATAGAGGGAGACCATACATGCTCCCTAGACTTGTTGAACAATTTAGCATGTTTTTCATAGTTATTTTTATAGTTAGTGTGTTTAAAGAAGAAAAAAACTAGCTTTGTTCATCCCAAAACCTATGATCCGAAGTCCAAACTTTCATCATATGGGCAAATCTTGAGATACTCTGTCTTTGAATGGGGTTCTTAGATGTATCAAACTTCCCATATCTAGGACTTGAAACATGATGCACAAACACTTTGCAGTCTAAGAAAAGTAATACTGTCTGTAACTACTCTGTTCCCATGCTACACGTATTTTGTAAGATCCACTTGGTAGGTTTTAGTGCTATGGTAATTCAGTTTATGGAAGCATTCTAGATGGAGATATTTGTAATTATGGTTCTTAAGCCTGAAGAGTGTATTACTGGAAGAAAACTCTTCTTGACCAAATAGTAGGAATGGTAAAATTTTCTATGATTGCTTTAGTAAAGTGAATTTAAAGCATAAGTTATAAACTCTTTGTGGGTAACATAGTGTTGTTGGATGATTATAGGATTTGGAACCAATGAATATTCTGCATCTCTTCTATGAAAAAGAGTCTACCCAGCAAGAAAAGGGTTTGCCACCAAGTGTGCCAGCATGCTAATGTGTGTTGTTTGTTTTGGGAATTCTTGGATGATATTGTTGTATTAATGTTTTGTGCTTGTATATTATGTAACTGTGAGTGTGTACACACAGTATGTGACATGGACTTCTTTTGATGCAACTTATTTGATGAAGTTGAATGGACAGTTTTCCTCAACAAAAGCACCTAGTGTTTTAGTGGAAATAATAGATTTAAACACAGACACCTCTGATGTCTATTTTAATTTTAAAGTTTTTTTAAAAACACTCAGATGTGGATTGCTTAAAATATTTTCTGCATGGGGCAAATGATTTCTTTCATTAATACTCTTACTCTATCTGATTTTATGTTACAAGGCAGAATTATTTTCACCATTTTTTAACAGTGGCATTTACAGTTTGTAACAGCATGTTAAATTCTACATGCAGTTGCATCAGAATAAGGCTTTGTCCTGTCTTTCACAACATTTTACTAAACATTTCATAATATTGTTGAATATGTGTCATTTTGAGGACTATAGAAGCATCATGGACACTGTTATTACTATTGGATTAGCATCTTAAATTAATGAATTCCAGTAAATTACTAGTGTTCAGGTGATCTTTATATTCATTCTAGGTTAATTCTTTGCTATCCCTACATCCACTTTGTTTGAAACCTTAACTGTTTTGAGACTTTCTTAAGTGATAGTACTGAAATAGGGAGTGATGGAACACAACTCCTTGATTTTTAGAATGTCATAGTATAACCCTTTGATGCAGAAGCAAGAATGTGTTTGGAGTAAGTTGAACAGAGTAAGCAATGTTTCAAAAAAACAAAACAAACAAAAAAACCCCCCTACGGTACGATCAGAAGAAAATGTATTAAAGGAGAAAGTGAAAGGCAGTAGGAAGAAGGATCAAAAGATCAACACTTTGAACAACTTCCCTAAACATGTGAATTCTGATGACAATTGGAAGCCTATCATAATAAATGCTAAGCCCCTTCAGAAAACCACTTCTAGTGAACAAAAACATGCTTTAGAAGCAGAGATCATATCCACTTTTTTGGTTCAGCTATGCCTGATATCTTTTTTGAAGAAAAACTGACTCCACTAGAAATAGCTTATAAAAATGTTAGGAGCCAAGGCTTGAAAATTGGCAAGAAGGTCTAAGAAATTTGTTCCTGTACCATGGTTGGGCATTCTGCTAATTTTTTTAAAAAAAAAAAAAAAAAAAAAAAAAAAAAAAAGAAAGACCAACCAAACCAAAACACAAACAAAACAAAACCCCTTAAGTTTGTTATGGTGAACAGTCTTGGTTTATATGTGCTCAGCAAACACATGGTCTCCCTGTGCAGGGTGTGTTCTGTCTCCTCACAGCCCTGGGTCTGAGCAGCACTGAAAGCAGAGGCTGGTCCTTCTCTGCTCCCTCTGCTTCTCCTTGTAGCATCCAGGCACTGGGGAAGGGAAGGACAAAGGATGCAGGAATGTGGTCAACAGTAGGTAGGAAAGAAATGAGGTACAGGGAAGGAGAACAAGTGATCAGGAGAGGAGGACCTGTATAAGGAGAAAGGGGCAGCAGCAAGATTGAAGCAGTGTGCAGAAAGAACTTCTAGCCAGAGAGGAGCAGGGGTAAAAGCTATCTAGGAGCTGAAAATAAAGTGTTGTTAAGAAAGAGGGGTTGGAAGTAGCTTGAAAAGATGCAGATGCTGAAGATAAGAAGGACTGGAAATGGATCAAATGGAAAGCAAAAGGGTCTGTAACTGTCAGGACACCTAAAAGAAGCCAGACCTGTATGCGCTTTTTCAAAGCTTTCACATTGCTTTCTTGTCAAGCAAATATAATTAGTGGGATTCTCTGGCAAGGTGGGTATTTCCATTCATCTTACACAGTAGATCTGTGTAGCATGTGTGTTTTCTACATTTACAAATTGCTGCTTGCTTATAGTCACCTACTCACACAATTCACCTTGCTAATGTTTGGTAGGGGAGAACTGGCCAATGATTCCTCAGGAATATTTTCTTCCCTACATGAAAGCTAGAAAAATTGTAGGAAATTGCATACAAAAAAAATGTATTAAAGATGCAAAGTGACGTGCTTGGGCTATAATTAAGGGTGGCTGTACTACATTAGTTAAGCTATTTAGTACAATATGATACACCTACCAATTTTTCATGTGGTCGTGAGCTCTTTTTTCCATAAAAGAGCTGTGTTCTCTTTAGGATGGACCTTGCTTTGCCAGCATCTTGGTATGGTATGGTTCACGGAGGTAAAGAAACTCTTACTGTTACGTTGTTTTCTCCTCACATGCCTCATTTGCTGCAAAAATCTGAAGATGTTTGAAGAATGATGCAAGACGCTGAAGGACAGTATTTTGATGTTGCTACTGAGTGGCGTCAGAAGAATTAACTATGGCTGTATGACATAGCTCCCACGTGTAGTGGGAAGATCCATATCAGACTTTGTAATGGGATCACTAGTTGTGTTGGCTTTGATTTCATACAAAATGTAGGATTAGGAAACTCAACAGTACCCTGCAGTATTTCAGACTAGTACCTAGATAAGTGAGATTTTTGTGTGTGTGTGTGTGTGTGTGTCTAATACTTCTACTTTAATTCTATGTAGAAGATTAGGATAATAATACTACTTGCATCATAAAGGTGTTAGAGAAATCTTAATTTTTGCTTTTTCTTTGAATTCTTCACAGCATACAGCAGCACTGTTGTGAAAATGAATTGCTGACTGTAGACTTTAAATGATGTGCAGTGAATTGTGTATGTGGCTGTAGATAGACTGGAGATGGTTTCTCAAAGTAATTTTTCGACTTCCAGTACTTACTGTGTCTAACTGCATATAAATTGCTACAATTACAGAAAATGCGTTGCTTAGCCAGTGTCTGTTTGCCATAAAGGATATCTTAGATTAAGCAACTGCTCGGTCAAAAAGTTGAGGTGGTGCCTATTATTGAAATGCAAATATTAATAGAGATTATTGTAAGTAATTCAGAAAATGGTAGATGTAGTTCCCACAGGTAGGACAGAATACTATGGGTACAGATGCTACATTTCAACCTGAGCTTGCAACCAGTCACTTCAGAATGAATTGCCTGTAGTCCTCAAAAGATATTAGTTATTACCACATATATATGTACAATTACATGTTTATGAAACTGTGTGCAAGTATGTAGTGTAGTTAGTCATGAACTACATTACACTCAGAACTTAAATGTGAATTTAAAGTACACTACAGTGAGAATTTAAATGTGAATTATGAGGACTTCTACAGATTTTTAGTAGCGTGCTTATTTTAAATAAAAGTGATTTTGACACTGTGTAGTGCCTCTGAAGTAGTTTTTGCCATCTCTCCTATCAGATGTCTTGAAGTGCTTTGAAAATCTCAACTCAACTTCTAGAAGTAAAACTAAGAAAGGATGTGTAAGAAATGTTTCTCTTTCTGTTCTCTAGATAGAAGAAAAGTGTAAAGGTAGCTTTTTTTCAAAGAGCTTAGGAGGCAGCCTTTTGAAAGTGACTGTAAATATTGATTTTTTTCAGTTATTGTAGAATAGCACCAGACAAAAAGTATCTCTAAATAAGTACTTGGAAATCAAGGCACTTGAAAGTGCTACTTGTTCCAAAAAGCAATGGTCTTATTTGCTCGCTCAAGGTTATACTGAGCGTTTGGGACCAAGACAGGTGTGGAAGTGCTGTCTTGTGTCTCTTTGGATTTTGCTGTAACTCCTGACCAGTCTCTTGCGAGGTGGTAGCCCATTAAACAGCAGCTGTGCTTTTGGAAAAATTTGGAAAATTTTGTTTTGAGAATCTAAATTATTTCCAGTGGGTATTGCAGTAAACAAAATAATATTTGTTTGTCTCCGAAGTTCCCAAATACATATGCTGGTATAGTCCTCAGGAATGCTAACATTTTCTTGTTGGAAGCACTGTGACACTGTCATCTTACCAAATGACCAGATGTTTGTTTTTGTGGTTGGTTATTGCCTGCACAGCTCTTCATCCTCTAACAATGATTTCACCATGTCACGTCGTTCACTATGAAATGCATGAAAAATGTCTAGATTATGTTGAGTCAGAATCACTAAAGGACTTTGAATTCTGTTTGGGTAGAAGAGCTTTAAGCATTGGCAGAAAAACAGTTTATCTCTTTTAATTAAATCCTCATCCAGTTCTGTTTATGAAACTTTTTGCAAATAATATTACTTGAGCCCCTCTTTCTCTCCTCTCTTCCAAAGTCATTCAGATGTGCATATGCATGTGGATTGCAGTTCAGAAATATTGGACTCTTGTTGGCTATTCCAAAACGGCTTTATTCCATGTATAGTTTGGGGGATGCCTTGTTTTTTGAAATCAAGTTTTATTTTGGGGCAGTCCCAACTAGTTTAAAACCAAAGCAGCAGGATACATTTCTAGAGTCATGAATCTAACACTTTAAAATACTGAATGCTAGCATAAAATTTACTGTGTTGTGGCTAGGAAGAACATTGAGAATAGCTGAATGTCCAAGTCTGCCTCTTTTATATTCTTAATAACAGATGGCTGAAGGATAAAAATACTTTCCTTAGTGTAGTGCCATTTTAGTTTTCATGCTCTGCTGTTTCACTTCTGGAAGTATATTTGGATGAGATGAGAGAGGAAGAATGCATTTATCTCAAAGTGCTATATATACACTAGTAGAAGATATTGGGATGAGCGTTCAACTCGCACAATTTACCATACATTCAGTCAAGTCAGTGGAGCTGAAAGTTGAAGTTGCAGAAACTGCAGATCTGCCCCAGGGCGTTAGTTACTTAGAGATGTGGATTCCCATTCTGGATCTCATACATAAAGTATAGGACAAAGTAAGGACTTTCAGAGCTTTAACTAGACATTTAAATATCTTTTTTTTATGTATGGTATTTTTTTCTTCATGAATTTGAGTTAGGTGAGTCTTTAGATAACTAAAATGTTATACAGCAGATGTCTTGATTTATTTTTAATGAGTTAAGGTCAATTTTGTTGCCGTTTCTTTTTTTTTTCTGATTTATACCAATATTCACACAACTATTTTTTTGTGTCAATTCAATCTGAAAAATTAAGAAACAAATCTTTGAGTTGTCGTGGAAATTTCTAAAATCTGAATTCTTTTTTCTTTTTTCTTTTTTTTTTTTTTCTTTCTTCTTTTTTTGAATTTTGTGGAGTTGATTATGCAAACAGCCACAGGACTTTCCTCACTTACTGATTTTTGGGTTTTGTCTATATATTTTGCTGGGCTTCTCTACAGAACATTACCTATCTGAATTGGGAGGGCGGGGGTGGAAAAAAAGCGTTATCTTCGATTATGGTGGTGTTTCTTAATGAGAAGTTTATGCTGTGTTACAGCTGCTTCTGAAGCTTAAAAACTACAGGTCTTGTGTGGAATCCAGGCCTGAAAAATTGAGTGTGTGTGTGTATATATATACAGACGAAAAGGGGGTTTTTTTGGTTGGTTTTTTTCCTATGATGAGCTGAGTTCTTAAAATATTCTAGTTTCATATTTTCTTTAACAGTGGATGTATAACAAATTCAGGACCAAATTTATAATGAGATATATCTTGCTATCTGCTAATGCGCTTTTTTTTTTTTGTGATTTTAAATAGGCTAAGAAAAATAGTGATTTAAAGGATAGGAATTGTCCTAGTTTGCAGGAAAAAAGGTACCACTTTAATGTCATTAATTTATTTTTTTACATCCTACTAATTTTAGTGTTCTGCCAGAGCTCTTGATTATTTTTGAATAGTTATGAACTGCTTGCATATTACCAAGTAGCCCAAATAATTACTGAGTGATTTGGATTTTAAATGGTATTTTCAAAGCAAGTAAAGGATAACTAAATGGGAACTTCCTAAATCATCTGCACTCTGAGAACCACTCCTCAATCCCATCCTTTTTACTTCAAGCCAAAGAAAACCAAGTTTTGTCTGAGTCAAGAGTTACAGAGGTTGATGATTAGGTTCCATTCATCACTAAGATCTTTAAAATAGCTTTTATTTATAAATGTTTTCCATCTTCATTTTGCTTTTCCAGTTCTCCACAAGCAGCCAAGAGAAGTGTGCCTTTGTTTGCTGGAACTTGGAAGGATTGCAGCAAGGTAGGTGAAAATATCTAAAGGATGAAGAAATATTTACATTCTTGACAGCAGTAGCTGTTGAGAGACTTACCAAATCAGCACATCTCAAGTTCACTTTCATGCTCATTAGATTCAAGGAGAATTCTTGTCTTGATGTCACTCAAAAATATCTTGTGGGCAGTTGGTAACAAATATAATCAAATCTCTGTACTATCACCCCAGTGAAGGTATTTGTTTGCTGTTGTCATGTTAACACGGGAAAGAGTTGAGAATTTTTTTCTAAATAAAGCTTTGAGCTGTTTTTCTTTCTAATACTCAGCTCTATCTATAAACAATTGAGATTTCATTAACTTTACTGATAATAGATTGATCTTCACATGACCTAAATCTGTCCTAAGCAACACTGACTCTTATTATTTAAATGAACTTGGCTCTGATTTTCACCAACAGAAGCAATACAAGAATTGAGTTTTCTCTCTGTCAGATGATTCTAGCCAGGCTGGACCTTCAATCCATTGTAGGATTACCTCTGGTGTCAAGACAACAGTGACTTTTGCTAGATAGTCAAAATGTCAGTAATTAGAATGTGGTTTTTCCCTCTTTGCAGAAACAGATTTAACCAGCATAGTGCATAGGATTTGCTACAAAATATATAAACAGCAGTGCTGCTGCCCAGTCTGGCATACAAATTGCAGTTGCATTCATCCACATGTATCAAATTGGAGTGTCTTACTGTTCAAATAATTTAATTAATTTTGGAAGAATTCCTTGTGGTTACAATCGGTGTGGAAGAGACCCCTGTTTATTCCTAGCTTATGAACTAGTATTTTCATGTCATAATTGTGTTACAGGTGTTCATATTTTGTAAATGCAACTCCCTTGAGAAGCTGCTTAACTAGAAATTTGTCTCATGGTCAAGTTCCAGAAAAGCCCTTGCTGTCAGTGGAAGCTTGCATAGGAATAGTGTTGGCCAGAAAAAGAGTTGATTTCCAGTTTGCAGGAATTTTTTTACCTCTAAAACTTCAGTCCAACATGGCCAAAAAAAAATAAAAATAAATTTAGCTTTCCATGAATAAGAAAATATTCTGATCTGTAGGTACTCAATTAAATTGATTTTCATGAATCTTAATTTACCTGAACAAACAGACTGTGCTTTCAAAGTCCCCAGCTTGGAGACAGACCTTCCAGCATCCAAAGAGCCTATATCCAGGGCATAACTGTCAGGAATGTCTGCCCCAGGTTGATTACTCAATTGTATCCACCTTCCTCAGAGAGTGCAGGTCAATGGTTCGGCAGTGTTGGATTCTGCTAAAGTTGGGTGAGTTAGTGTATCCTCATTTTGCAATGAGATTTGATTTCTCAACAGATCTACAAGGGAAGTAAGATAGAATCTTACCCGTTGTATTTGTCTTCTGTCTCAAGCTTCCGTGTCTCAGATGCCCTCTGTTCCAGGCATGAAAACAAATACTGAACCAATAAATGAACTATGTTTTAATTTATTATGCGTATCTATCCCTTTGCCTTTAAAATATTTTTATTTTTTATTTATAGCACTTGTATATTACCATATATCATTAATGCATTTTATGCATTATGTTACTGTATTTTATTTTTGTTTATAGCTTAGGGGTCAAATAACATGTCTGTCTCATTGTTCCTACTCTGGTATCTCTTTGAAAACAAAACCCCATTTATAATCTTGGAAGTTTCCAAGGTGCACAAAAAGTGTTGAAGAGGAGCATCAAGTTAATAAAATTGAAAAGCAGATACATGATGCCAATTTTGCCTGGGCTATGGCAAACTAGAACTATATGGAAAAGGAGAATAGATAGCTGCCTCTGCTAAGCACAGGAAAGAGCATAGTTTTGCTGCTTTAAGCAGGAGAAGTCAGATGTATGTTTGCTTTGTGAAGCAAACTGGGTCTGTTGGCACCTAGGGCTGCTTTCCAGAACAGGAACTGTCTCAGTATGTTTTTAAAGAATGAAAAAAGAGACAGTGAATAACTTCTTACTTTTCTGTTTTAGAAGCAGAACAATTATGTTCCAAGTGTCTTATTCATCGCAAGGAGCCAGCTCTTGGCACACTTGGTTTAGTTAGATTACTGTTAGTCTTCAGGGTCTGTAAGTCCCATAAATCAAGTCAGGCCTTTCTTCTTAATGAAGGTAGGCTTGGGATTGAGGCACAAGTGAGCAGGGATGGGGGGTGTTTGAGGAGATGGAGTTGAGCTCTGTTCTGCTAAACTTGAACCTGTTCAGCAGATACTCGGTGGATGACGGGAGACAGTTGATAATTTGCCTGTGCATTAGCAATGCTTTTAGCACTTTCTCTCATAGTGTCCTTTTAGCCAAAATAGAGAGAGATGGACTGGATGGATGGTCTACGTAGGGAGTGGAAAACTGGTGTGATCATTTGGCTCAAAGAATGGTGGTTCAAAGCACAAGTACTAATAAAAATAGAATTGCCTGGTAAACTATCCTGGATTTCAGTTGAAATTCTTAGGGAATCGGTGAAATTTCAGTAGCTAAAATGGGCCATTGTGTGCACCAGCAGATTTCATGTGGGTAGAGTGAGAACGTTTATGGGAGAGGAAGTGTCCTACAGGATGAAATTGAGTATTGACAATATACAGGGCTATTGCTGTGGGTTGCACAGGTCCAGCATTCTCCCAAAGTAATTTAAATTCAGAAATTATACAGTGGAAAACAGCTAAATTATCTTTTCTGCAGAAAGAATTAAGTTCTTAGTTAATTATTAACTGGGGGGTTAACCCCCACAAGTCTTTTGAAATGACTGTTGAGCAATTTAAAACTCTTTCTGCTATTGTATTCATTTTTTCCTTGGTAAAGATGGGAAGTGGTGCTCTAAGAAATCTATTGGAGATCATATTACAGTCCAATGCTGCTTCATTTGTAGTTACCAGAAGGCAGGCTAGAAAAGAGCAGAAAAGGAAATTCTCAGCATACCTTCCACAACAGAATTTGCACCTCTACCCCTCCCCAGAAAGATGTGTTTTTTACCATTTCAGCTTTCCAGCAACTTTTCTTCAGGTTAATTCAATGTGTGGAATATGTTTGTTTGTTCATTGGTTTTATTTTTCAACTCATCACCGGAGGAATTCAGAATACTGATAGTACAGGGAACTTTAAAAGTCTGTCACAATGACAAAAATTGGAGATTATGAAAAGCAGCAGAAGCAAAGAAGCAGCATTGCTTAGGGTGGAAGAGTGTTATTTGATGAGTAAGGCTGCATGCAGGTGTAGGCTTAGAGCCCAGTGGGAATTAAATGATTTACAGCCTGTCGGCATCTGCAGACAGACAGGAAGTAAATGGATTGTATGTAAGTGCTTGTTTCAATGTTGGCTGACATTTCATTAGGCAGACTCCACCAGCTAGAAGCCAATACAAGCACAGATTTTGTTCTTGGTTTTCTTTATATTAGTTTATTAGGCAGTAGTGTGACTAAATTAAAAACTATCAGAAAAACACAAAAGGCTGTATATGCGCTTACACCCTTTCTCGATACACTTTTAACAGTATTATGCTATTTAGTTTAGATTTTTGTAATATATTTGTTACTGCTCAATATTTTAGCATCCAGCTCTTTATCTAGATAAGTCAGCATAGTTCTGCATCTCAGCTATGGACTTCTCTGCCTCAGAAGAAAATATGGTTTCATTTATGCAAGTAGTGTGCTATGAGAAGCCTACCTGCCATGATAACTCTTCCAAGCTGAAGACCTCTGACAAAGGAAATCTTTCAGTTTTTCTGGGTTTTGTTCACCGTTGACAAAGTAAAAAAACAGAGGGGAATTATCAGTGATTAGGAAAATGGGATGGGCTTTTAGAGCTCTGACATCTGCCCAAGCTCTGCTGCTTGCTGTGAGATACTGACTTAATCACTTGCCATAAATCTTTCAAGAGGAGGCAGTATTTTAGATCCTCGCTCTCCAAGTGCTGTTTGAGATGCTCCATGCCAAAGTTGCATGTATTTTATTTTAATTGGAGCTACTAGTGGTTTGCAGCTGTAAACAGAGATCTGAAGATTTGCTATCAAAAATTGGTTAGAAAAAATATTAGCAACTTCTGAAAAATATTGGCCGTGTAACAATTTATCTACCTATTCAGTGCAATAGTTGAGACCAGAATAAACTTTAATCCCTTTTCATCTGGATTTCTTTGAAAAATACTAAGACAAAATATAAGTTGTCAATTAATTTGAAAGGATGTTGGTTTGGGGGGAGAAAAAAAAAAGCCAAAAAAACAAGCAAAACACATGGTATAGCAATTTTTGAGGCCTTTTTGAGGTGTTGTTCATAAATTAGTCATTCACCCACATATATGTTACCAGACAGAGAACATGAAAAAAACATGTACTTCCTTTAAATATGATCAACTGAGAAATTTCATCTAAATTAATTTTTCGTATTAACTTGGAATGATGGCATTAATGACTGGTACATTTTATACGTGTTTACTAATGTATGTGGCATTTTGTTATTGCACAATAGCGCAATACAGACAGCATAAATTCTTTCCGCCATTTTGTTTTAAAATATGTAATGCTTTATGAGGACTAGTAATTGGTTTTCATGTTTCCAAAAGGTTTGGGGTTGAGCCTCCTGGATTAATAAAGTTGGAAAAAGAGATTGAACAAGAGGAAACACTTTCAGCCCCGCTTCCGTCTCCTTCACCGTCACCAACAAAGTCTCCTGGGAAAAAGAGCACAGGGAAACTGCTGGATGATGCTGTAAGTTGTGGGAGGAAGCTTCTTCCTATCTGACCCCTTCTGGTATGCACTTCCTTGCAAAGCACACAGAAGCCTGAGTTTAACATCTCGCTGTATTTTAAAGATTTGCAGACTGATAGAGTTAATTTATTTTTGACCACAATTATTTGTGCCTGAAGTTTGGAAAAAATGTCGCACTGTGTAGGAGATCTGCAGTTTAGCCTAGCTTTGTGCTTAGGGCCAAGTTCCCTTCTTATTACTCCGTTTTCTTTTTCTGTTCACTTCTTATTCATCAACTCCCACTTGATGTTTTGTCTGAGAAAGGACTGAGTCAGGACTAGGAGATTTGGCCCATACTGGCATGTACAGAATGTTAACAAACACTTCTAAGTTATCTCAGCCTAATTTTTATGCTGCTGTTCAGCATGTTTTCCACGTGATAAAAAACAAAGCATTTTTTTTCCTAATTGTTATAAAGAAAGTATCTTGCTTTGAATTTCATTAAGCTCTTTCACTATACTGCAATGTTCATTTCTCTGTTGCAAACCCTAGAGGGGTTCATTTGAAACAGCTGGAATCAGATGAAAAGGACACGTTTTGAGACCATGAAGAGGTTAAACTTGAAAAGTACGAATATATTCTATAAAAAGAAGCAGTTACTATAGTAACTGCTATATTACAAGGTAGATATGCCACCTGGGAGTTACAAAGCACTTCTTGAAAAATCCATGTGCCACTTTTTTGTTACAAAGAGCAGATGGAATATAATGTTCGTTCATTTTATTGAAATACTTTGTACTATTTGATGCAAATAATTACATTTAATGTTTTTTTTACGTTTTGTATTTCTTCCTTAACTCTGCAAAAGCACTCACTTGCGTTTCAACAGAATTGAGAAAGAACAGTTACGTGTAGAAGGAGAGTGGTGACTGTGTATCTTGTAGGAACAGAACAGAGAGTATGAAGGTTGTCTCCAACCACCTCCTTTAATTTAGAAAGCAGTAGGGATAGAAACAGAATGGAATTCATCCAGCTAGATTCCTGACCCGCACTGCCCCAGACACTCACACCATAAAATAGCAGCAGTGCTCATATAGTCCAGACACAAAATAAAATAGGATATAATTCTTCCCTCTGCTTCCTTATTTGATTTCCAAATTCCACGCAATAATACTTCTGTGTCCTTTGGGATAGTAAGGTAATGGAAGCCTCAATAGTAGGATCAGCAGCGAAGGTCTCATTATCGTCTGTTTTACACCAGTATAAATCTGCTGGCTTTCATTCTCCATAGGCTGAAGATGGCTCTGCTTTTCTTACACAGTTCAAAACAACTTTGAACTTGTTAGGTCCGCCTACTCTGGGTTTTTGCTTGCTTAGATGAACCGCAGTAGATGCAGCTATTAAGGCATAGTTCACACTATCCATTTTCAGTCTTGAATTTCAAGGGTGTTCTCCAGAGGTGATAAATGCCATGGAATAGTATGTCAGGAACCACTGATTTCAGTGCAGCATTTAGAGGGCCATTACCAAATAGTCCTCTAAATCCCAGTCTTTGTACCACATTCCAAGAGGTACAGGAATGCACCTTTTACATCCTCAGCAACTTGCATTTAGGTCATCAACCACTGACTTTATATAAGTTATTCCTATTGTACATGGGCTATCTAAATACTTTGACTCTCCAGAAATGGAGGATAACGCTTACCCATGTTGATAAAAATTTCTGGAATAATTAATCTTAAAATAACTGTGATTGTACATTCAAACTGAGGACAACTCATCTGATACTGGAGAAACACTTTTTGTGGTTAAAATACATGTAGAGGTCCTCTGCTGTTTCTTTTAAATGAAATTTTTCACAAAAATATCATGCCCTGATTTAAAAAAACCCAACAACCTAAGAATAGTTATTAAAAAGAAAAAATCTGTAATATTAACATAACAATATTGAACAACTTCAATAGTAAATGGAAAGCCTTTAAATCAGTTGACAGGGCTAGTTTCAAAAGCATTTTTGCTCCCTATTCTAGTATAGAAACAATAATTGGTTAACTTTTGATTTATTTCTGGTTTATTTAACATACTATAACTTTATTCTAAAAGCAGATCTTAAAAACAATTGTTGTACTTTAGAAGTCTTTCCTGTTCATTTATTCAAGATAGCCAAAACACTTATCATTGTCATATATTTTCCCTGATTTTTTTTTTTCTGAAACAGTTTAAGACTTCAATTTGTTAGCTATTCTGAAAATATTGTTTCTCAGACCTCAAACCATTTGTACAGACCTTGGTTTACAAACTGGATTTGAAAAGTGGAATACTGTTTGAAGCGGACAAAACTTCCTCCAGGAAGTTCCTCTGGCATTTTGCATTGTCTGACACTGCCACAGTAGGTCAGTTTTCACCCAAGAAAACTGCAGTATATGAAAATGCCGCACTCATTATTGCTGTTCCTATGCAGTAGTGCGATTTGAATGTCAAATAAGAGTTTCTCAACCAGATCTGCTCTTTTGGCATTGATGGCTGTGCTACTTTCGGATCACTGAAGAGTACAAAATACATTTTTACTAAGCATTAATGCCTTTCGTAGCACATGGAAGGCCAAGCTTTCACGAGATGCTGAAGTCAGGTTGATGCAGCTGATGAAAGGCAAGAGTCTGGTTTTCATCTGTATTTTCTCAGCCCTTATTGTTTGCAATGATGGAGTATTCTTGAGGACCCTTTAAATTACCCTTGATTACACTAATGCCCTCAGGTGGAGATCATCAAAGAGTAGGTACCAAGATTGAGGAGCATCTTGGCATGGATGTGTGATTATGTCACAGTATTCTCTATATACTTTTTTAAGGTGTTAGCGCACTATTTGAAAGTGCCAAGTGAAGGTATTGGCAGGGTCTTTTATTGATAAGTGAGATGCTTCTATATTTATTATATTTATTTAGAAGGAAAACTACATCATTATGACATCTTCATTTTGCCTGAAGGCTATATTAGCACTTTGACAGTTGAGCTGATTCAACATAAAATACTGAGAACACATCTACAAAAGGTTGATGCTGAACTCAAATTAGCAAACTGTTTGACTTGGGTTAAACAGTGCAAATTTTATGCTGAACTGTGTGACACTTGTCTCCTGTTTTTATGTCATCACAGCTGTAAAATCCTTTTTGATATTGGAAGCACCATAGTCCAAGATTACGGAAATATTAACAAAATTAAGACAAAAATAAGAAAATGTCATCAGTGAGGACTTAGATCCATGATTTCGCAAATGTCTTCTTGAATGTTTTGCTACACATGCTATTTTAAACACCTTCTATTAATACTTCTGTGTTTTTCAGGTTAAACACATTTCTGAAGATCCACCTTGTAAATGCCCTAATAAGTTCTGTGTGGAGCGTCTTTCACAAGGAAGATACAGAGTTGGAGAGAAGATCCTCTTTATTAGGGTAAAGGTTTTATATTTTATTTTGTAGTGAATTGCTAGTATCTGCTACCTCCCATTTTACAACTAATATCACTGATTAACAGTAGAAGATATTTTTGTGTTAACTAACACTGACTCATTTTTATGACCATGTCAGGAAATAAACTACAGTGGGATAACTGACCTAAGGAATTATTAGCCTGTGGTAGATACGTCTAACTTTAGGTCATTGAATTTGTTTTGTCTTTGATCAATGGCAACCAAAAGCCTTCACAAATGGAGATGATGACTTCCTCTCAGTTTGGTTTGAAACAACATCCACTGCATGAAAACAGCTTTTATCCCACTTTGTTTTGACTGATGCTATTTAATGGATCAGGAAACAGATATTGCTAGAGTGAGCAAAACATTAGTGTCCATAGTACTTCACTTGATTAACATATATTTCCAAACCCAGTGTTGCATTTCAGACTTGTATGTACTATATTAACTCCCATAGCACAAAGTTAATCATTAATATAAATATTTGCTAGCTTTAGTATCTGTCTGAAGTTAGCACAAATACACTATCCAAACCTAGTCTTTATCCTCTTCGCTATATATGCTTATGGTAGTAATAATGAAAATATCCTAATCATTTTATTCTGTAGTAGTAGGTTAAGAATCTGATTCGTGCTATGCTGCTTTCCATTTTCCTCTCCACGTGTACTAACCTTGAGTAGTGACTTGACAAAATTATAGCTCTTGCTCTCAAATAACTGTTACCCTTAGTTTTCTAAAGGCACACAACTGTGATCTGATAAAACTCAGTATTTAGCACTTGTGAGAACAAAAGAAGTCAGAGGGACTCGCCATCTGTAGAAGTGAAGTTCCTAGTTAAGCAAAACTCCAGAGTGCCAGTTCTGTCATAAACTTGTACTTAACTTGCAATGAAGTCAAATTTAGATAAGGATTTAGGTTTTCTCATGTGTATAATGTTGACAACATGTTTAAGTACTGTGCTGAATAGGAATTGAGAACTCCTAATTAATTCAGTAATAGCTCAGAAAGAAGAAGAAATACAGGATTTGTCAGATAGTTTCGGATTTAACGTGTTAGTATAAATGATTAATAGCTTTTCTGTTTTGTAGCCAGTGAGACTTTTTTTTTTTTTAATTCTGCAGTATCTTTACTTACTAGCTTTATTACTAGCCTCAAATGACTTTGAAGAAGGTAATGGTCATTAACTAAAGATCTCAGTAATCTGGCATGGTATAACACGTTTTCTTCCTTTTGACTTTAATTTCAAGTAACAATGTCAAAGTATTTTTAATCTTCTAGTTTTGAGAAACTTATATTTTTCTGCCAGAATGGTGAGTGTCAAATTCCCTTTTGCTGGCTTCTTTATTGTGCAATCTAGTCCAAGTCAGATTTCATTCCAAGTTTGCAAACAAAACGCCCTTTTCATATCACGCTACTGCATTCCAAGTTGAATTGTGCCAAAAAATAACAGTAATATAGATTAGACATTAAACTGCAGTATTAGAGATCATTCTTACAAAACTAATATCACTGGAAACCTGCCATGAGCTTCAGTGGGAGCAAGTCTGTATTCCTAGGTTTTTTTTTCAAGTCGGTTGTCTTTTGGTTTTAGTTGATTTGAACCTCATTTTAGAGTGCTTCACTGCATCACGGTAAGTTTTTACTTTTCATTCGACATGTTCTTATTGTGTACATAGATTTATTAGACTTTGTTTGGAATCTTTTGGACACTTGTGACAAAACACATTTGAGATGTGTAGCTGACACTTAATTTTGTTGGTGTCTGGCAGCCTATTTGATGCTGCTGACATAGTTCCTCCTACATTGTATATTCTTTAACAGGTATATGCCATTTGTTTATAATCCAGCATGTTCCAGTTGAATTGAAAGTGTAATTTTAAAATTTTGAATTAGTATACCCATTACTGTCTCTATTAGCTTTCTCCAGTAAGCTCTATAGTATTTAAAAGTTTCAGTAATGCTACAAGCATGCTATGTGATAAAACTTTACAAGAGCTAAGTTTAAAACTCCTATTAATTGATGGTTAAGATTTTTTCAGAAATTATTTAACAATGTTATCTGTAACAAATTTGTTTTATTCTAGTTCTGCAAGTTCTTTTAAAAAAAAACCCACAAAAATCCCCAAGAACAAGTCCAAGTCCCTCTTTTTGCCTCTTTTTGTTAATTTATATCTGTATATGAAACAAATGAAAAAGGAAGAGCAAAGAAAATAAAACCAGGCAAAACACAGAATTCATGCAAAAAAAAATCACATTAAAAATTACACATGTCAATCTGAAGTAAGTTTAAGGAAAAAGACCTCTAGAATATGGAGCAAAATGCAGGGGGGACAGTCCTTCAAAATTTCTGTCGTATTGTAGTAACTTCTCAAGGTAACGGTCCCATTAAAATTACTTGAATAAAGATTTATATTTTTTTAACATGGAAAAATGTTTCAATTTGAGATTAAAATAAACTATGGAAAACCATGAAGTAATGGAAATTATGAGAATCCGTGAAAACTTTAAGATACTTTAGTCTGCTGACAAAAATTCGTGTCACAAAAGTAGTTCTTTATGCATGAAGTAGTTCCATAATGCATAAACTGAACATAATTACCAGAATGCTGTGATGGCTTAGATGCTAAAAATTTATTTTAAGTAAAAAGTTATCTGCTCATGAATTCTTTTTCCTTTCTGCCATATAGGAATGAAAGAGTCTAAATTCTGCTTACACAAAAATGGTGCAAGACATGTTTTACAATAATTTTAATAACTCGGAGTAAATTAAATTACTACCTTATTTAAAACTGAGACATTGGTTTAGAATTGGTGAGATCTCTCTCTTTTTGCCATATACAATCAATTATTTGCCTGTTCACTCTCAGATCTTACCGTTACGCCATGAAGTGTTCTAGGGAACAAGCCTTAATCTTTCAAAGGAGAACTGAATTAATAAGCCTATTTTTAAAAATAAAGAATAACAAGTCATGAAAACTTAACTTGCACAAACGCGTGTTTTTTAACTTGGAAAAAAGAGTCATGGAGTTTGAAGTGATTTCTTCTTGGAGAAGCCAGTAAAGAAGTTATTTAGATTAATAGAGTTTTTTACAGTAACAAATGTCAGTCAGACCTTAAAGGTAATTTTTTTTAAACAGTTTCAATGGCAAATATTCTTATTTCAAGTTATCTTCTGTTTATTACAGTGTATATTCATAAGGATGTACACTTCACAATTAGCAAGCTTCTCAGAAACATCTGTCCTGTTGGTCCATACCCATAATAACATTCAAATCGGGTTTTGCACAATGGAAAAATTATTTCTTTGTGCAAGCTGGAGTCAGAGTAGATGATATAATGGGTCCTGGCTTTGAAGTCTGTTGTTTTTTTCTATAACATATAGGTGTTCTCTACCTTGCAGACCGGATGATAAGCACGTGATTACTCTTACACTTTTTGACCTTGTATTTTTAATCATTAATTTCACTTAGCATTGTTTTGCTGTAGTAATAATAAAATGTTTGTTTAGTACTAGCTTCCTCTAAATCCCAGGAAATGAAAGGCATTATTTACCTGCTACAGCACCTGTGTAGAAACTTTATCTTGGGATTCACTATCAAAATACGCGTGTGTAATATATGTGTGTGTGTGTGTATATATATATATATATATATAAAATCACTCTGCAGGCAGTCTGGTGTATGTTATTGCCTCTTCCTGCTGAGAAAAAAAGTACTCTTGTAGTATTTGGAAGCATATTTTACCCCAAACCATCCAGGTAGGAATGATATACCATCTAAGAACTGTAAATAATAAGGAAGAAAGTAAAGAAGATTGATTATATGGTTCTCAAGACTCAAATGTATGGTTCTTCTTTTCCAATCCAAATGCATAAGTCATACTCATAGCTTTTGCTTGTTGTACTTCTGTGTTTTGGTTGGGGGTTTTTTCCGCATAATTACCTGTCTTTTATTGTCTTCCTTATTCCAATGATTTTAACAGTTCTTCTGCTTTTCCCAGGTCTATTCACTTCTAGTCTACAAAATAGTTTACCTTTTTAACACGGAAATTCCTTCCCTAGAGCTTTATCCATATCAAATACCTTTCAGGGATGTTTAAAAATGTCAAAAATGTAAGCAGATCAGGCGTTTTAATTGACCTAATTCCAAAGGAGAGGTAGTGGGATGCCTGGGAGTTATCTTGTGAGTGAATTCTGAAAACACATCTCAGACCTCAGGACAGCGACAGTCCTTGGCCTCTTTTTGGGGCTTCTAATCTCTGTCTCCTCATGCTTATAGACAAACTTACTAATTCTCAGCTCTAGACTGCAAAAGACCCAGGGAAAGGCATGTTCAAAGTCAAGGCGTAATTAATGTCCCAGATATAAGGTGGTTTTGGAGACCTTCCAGCAGTGGGTGGCTGGACACATTTTTACTATGTGCCAATTACTCTCCAGCTGCTTTTCCCTCACAGAGCAGTTGGCGCATTTCAGTCTTTCTTCTGCTAGTGAAGGTGAAATTCTTCTCAACCTTCTCAGGTTTTGTTTTTTGTCTTAAAAAAAAAGTCCTTAAAGGGCCCATAAAATTCAGTCCGCAAGACTCACAGGCTCTTGGACAAACAGTGATACTGAACATGTCAGTGGGGTGACTGGAGCCCAGTGCTGCCTGTAGGACAGACAATATCTTTTTTCTTCTTAACTCTGCCATTAATCCGTTGAGTGACATTAGGCAGACTTCCTCCAACTTAAGTTACAGCTTGCCTATTCTCATATTTATACTTTCTCTCCTGTTTCTCCCCTTTTTTTCCTTTTTTTTTTTTTTTTTTTTTTTCCCCTTCCTGCCTTGAGTCTTTCTTGTTCAGGCCTAGCAGCCTTCATGGAGCCAGAAGCCCGTGGACATCTCTTTGTTTACTTGTACTTGATGATGCTGTGTTTGTGCTGAATACAAGAGCAGCTACAGTTCCATTATCTGGTTCTGTGAAGACTTGACATTCCTAGTTAAATGGTTGACAGACTTTCACTGAGGGTTAGCCAAACCCATAAAGTATTAGAAATTAAATAATTCTTTCCCCCCTCTCTGTCTTGATTTTATTTCAGGTATTTTTTCCTTGACATGCTTCTTTTGTGTGGCCGTTCATGTTAGTTTAGTGTCTAGAACTTGTGTGTGTTGGGGATAGTTTGGGATTCATACTGTGAGCAACAATGCTTTGAAAGCATTCATTGTAAACTTCTTTCCAAAAAAACCCCAACTGTGTAAGTCAAATTCTTAGCTGCTAAATTAATGGATAAGTGGTGGAGTTACTCCTTCTTAGTTTCACCCAAATTATATTCTTGTTAGTCTTTGTTGAAAATGTTTTGACAGCATGTGTTGATGCAGTATTTTATGCTGACAGGCTCAGAGGTTTTTCCTCACTAACTTAGACCTGTTTGCCTTAGGGACCTCCTTCTGGGGACAATTAAATATTGTGTCTTCTTTAATTCCCAGTGTCTCCCCGTCTGCAATATTGCACAGTGAGAACTCCACTTGGACGTTTGAAAAGTCTTTAGCAAATCATATTGTGCTTTTCTAAGATATAACGCATGTTCAAGAAGCGTCATGTTCTAGTTCTTGAAACGATTAATGCACCTGCAGTCATTTCCTACCAAGATATTTATAATTTAGGCTCCTGGAATTGAAGTTATAGCAATATTAGGTTCCCTGTGTTCAGTGGAAAGAGAAATCTCCCCTGGGAGGTGGCTCAGAACAGGAAGCCGCAGTAGGGTATTCTGAAGCTGTGTGTGTAATATCTTTAAAAGCACCACCTAAAAATTCAGCTGACTTCCTTATGTGAATCGGGCTGAGGAAGCCTTTGGTATGCTCTTACTGCAAGAGCTGAAGACGGCAAGGCAAGACCTCCCTGGGTGCCCGGGTTTCCTCTCCGGTAAGAATGTGCCAGGGTGAAACTGCCCTGCACACCAGTCTCAGCAGTGTTTGCTCTGTGGTAACTAATGAGACAAAAAGTTCTCAATACTTTAAAGGTCAATAAAGATGAGTAACAAAGTTAGATAAATATGTTAGATATTATAGATCGTATTATTTCAGGCCCTTTTTTTCCCGTAGAATGTTGAGAATATTAAAATAGACCAAACTGTATAACTAACTCCTCTCCTGTTTGCCCCCCTTCCTCCTTTTTTTTTTTTTTTTTTTTTTTTAACTGGTCCTTGGACTCCTTTTATATGAAAGGTACTGGATCAACGTCTGCATCTCTAAGAGCACAGGTAGACTGCTAATCCACTCCACCATTAGTCTACAGACAAGAATTTGCAAAATTAAAAAGCCTTTATAGTTTATTGTTGAGAACAACAGACTGTGTCCCATAACTTCTATTCTGAAAGTGTTGATAGGGGAAACTATTTCCTTCTTGTTCAGTTATTTTCTTGTTGTGGTTCTATTTAATAGACTAATAAATTTGTAAGAATCCATTTAACACTTACTAGACATTAATACATTTTACATTAACGATGAGACAGCAGTTAATGCTCTCAGTTTGGAGCTAGTAAGCCTGATGCATTACATCTGGAGATGCAGCTCTTCGTAGTGTTGCTCTTTAAGAAGGATAGTATTGAGCTTTACATTTTCTTATTTAAAATTCTTCCTTGATGAGGTGGAAAGGTCTTGTTTGACAGTAATGTGAATAATACTGCATCAAGGTGAGTACATCTATCTTTTTA
The DNA here is from genome assembly GCF_965140245.1 of Athene noctua. Classification (NCBI taxonomy): domain Eukaryota; kingdom Metazoa; phylum Chordata; class Aves; order Strigiformes; family Strigidae; genus Athene; species Athene noctua. The sequence continues at coordinate 6,812,713 of NC_134050.1, read as the reverse complement.
TAGAATGATACTACTATTTTATGGGGTGAATTAAAGTTAATATTCTTCACTGTAGCTTTACATAATTAGTATACGATGCTAATTAAAAATAAAAAACCCCACCCCAATTCTTTGTTGTGATATACTTTGTGTAAAGTATACTTTTACACTATGAACATAACTCATACTACTGTCTAGAGAATGGACAATAAATGAGGCTTATGTCAAAGTTTCTGCACTGCTTATCAGAGATTCTTGTTGAACATTTAGGATTCAAGCATAAAAGTGCATTGATTATCTATTGCAGTATTGTTTAGTGTTAGGGTAACGTTCTACAAGAACTTGTAGTTTATATGGGAATTTCCAACTGGGCTCTGTATCTTGCCTCAGAAATGATGGTTCTACATAGAACATTGGCCATGATTTAACAAAAATGATGTGTAGGTTTTATAAATATTTAATGCAACGTGGTTTGGACTTTCCATTCCTGAAATAACAGGAACAAGTTGAAGTGCATATCAGAAAGTTGTTTATTTCTTTGTCATTCTCTTATCAGTGTGAAAGCAATGGTTGCTCCTCCTGTTGCATCTAGTTACGCTTTGTATGATTTCATGTTGTTCACTAAAACCTATTTATGTCCAGTATATTTTATTTTTCATCTCCATTGCACCTCTGTGGCAACATGCAAGATGCGTGTACTTTTTACGATAAATAAAGGCAGCAGGATTTTATCCCATGTGTTTATTGATGAGCTTGTCCTCTGTGCTGCCTTCTAATTCTGACCAGTAGAAAAGTAGTAAATGCTTTCTTTCCAAATCATCTTTATCACATTGAAATACCGAACATTGTATTTTAATGAGAACATTCATGATTTGCATACAAATGAATTTATCACCAGTCGGTTCCACTAGGATTTTTTTTTTTCCTAGCAGAAATTGTGAGATGCCTACTCTTCCTAAGGAGACAGGGTGAAGCTAAGCTTTTATTTTTGGTTTTTGTTCTCTTAAGATAGGAATATTGATTTTTAGAGTCTGAGGGCTGCATGACTGTTGCTTAGGTTTGATGCCTACAGGATTGTTTCAGTGGAGAGGAACAAGCAATTCCTTTCTATTTCTATTATTTTGATTAACTGAATTGTTAATCAATTTACAGAATTACATGGCATTTTTTATTATTTATCTCTTAGATTAAAAATCTAAAGAGTAAACCGTCAATTTGTGATAATCTCTGTTCTAAATTATGTTGGGTTTTTTTTACACTGATTTCTTGAGATTCTGTCTTGAGGTATTATGTTCTGACTTTAGAAGAAATAAAAACCATAACAAAATTTCAGCTGCGTTTGTGAGTCAATAGGAATTGAGTTCTCTTTCAAAAACCAAAAAAAGTATTTATCAAGAATAAACTGTTATAGAGAGAAAGGATGAAACAACGAGACATTTATCTGTAACATGTACCTTGAATTATTAATCTGTCTAGGAGCTGAAGACTATGAAATAGTCATGATAAATTTAGTGTATCTAGCATATATATGCAATAGTATAGAAATAATACTTTTAGGATATATTGAACAATTCTTTTTAAGTGCAGATTTTTAGATTTCTGTAATTAAATATAATAAAATTTTCCTTTGAAATCCAATTTGCTGTTCATAATTTAGCACAGTATTAATAGTTATTTTTACTTCCAATTTTAAATTTTATTTGCTAATTTAAGTTAATAGTTTGAAAACTGGTTGGCAAATGTTCTTGTTTACAGTAAGAGAAAATTAAGGAAAGAGGTTTTAAGGTCATGTGCATTCTAATTTTATTGTGTGTTTTGTTCTCATACAATGACAATTGCCCCATTCAAGCTGTTTGTGCTGAACATATATAAAATTTAGCTTATGATCAAAATACATTAGCAGATTAAAATATAGGGTTTACTAGTTCTCCTTGGGTAACTGTCAGACCCTAGACTAGATTGTATCAGTTACTGTTTCTGCTTCTTGAACGTGTGACATCTTTGTGTCATGAATGGAAATAGTTGCAGCATATGGCTACCCCAGTTCACATGGGACCAAAATTATGCTTCCATGGCTCCTCCAGCAATAGAAATTGCAAGTGCTCAACCAAGGTCAACATTTGAGCCTGACTTTATTTTCTGTGGTTTGGTTTAATTTCTTCTTGGCATTAGAAGTAGCATTTTTTGAGTCCAAGTCTGCTTATACGCTTTGTGCATCAAATAATGAATTTTGACAGAAGCTATTTTCTTCACATAGTTTTACTTCTTTAGCAATGGAACATTAAGGAGGCTATAATTACCACCTTTTTGCCGTGATGAAAAGTTTATTAATAATCACATGAATGCTACAGAGTAAGTGCCAACTTGGAGACAGATTTAAGTTGGTAGACAAACACTGAAATCAGTGGTAGCCCACAAAAGCCAAGGGATAAAAATTAGAGACTCTCTAGATTTGCAATTTGGAGTTAAAACTAGATATGAAGTTCTGTTAAAATATATACCCAACACCATTATTTATCCTTATCTGAAAACAACGTTGTTTTCTTTACTTAAGTCCAGATGTGATTTCTTGTGATTGTCCTGTATATGTTGATTTTTAAAATGGTAAATGCACAAATTTTAAAAAATTTTTAAACCTTTTCTTAACATCAGCTTGTTTTGCAAATCTCATTGAGACCTAATACACATAAAACTGATCTAACATTTTAAAATCATGTTGTGCTTATTTCAGTGGAAGTTTAGGAGCAGCATCTCTTCTGCTTTTTTATTTTTGTCATTAATTTTTGAAACACAGAGCAAAACAAGAAGAATCTGTGGCTCTAAGGAAGTATTAAATACAGCAAACGTTTTCTTTGGCAAAGATTAGTAAACTCCAGAGATCCCAGACGCAACTATTTATCTGAAAGGTGTTTCCAAAAAACAGCAACTATTAAACTGAGGACCAGATATAGATTGTTCCTCAAGTCATAAATCAGCATCAGTTGATTCAGACTGCTTTGTGGTGTGCTATCATGCCTTCTTTTCTGCTTGCCAGAAATGGATTTACCATCCAAGGTTTAAAAAGCAACTCAGAAAAAACCAAAAAAAAATCCACGATACCAGATCATTAAAATTATACTATTTTATGAAGCTAGTATTTCAGTCATGGCAGCAGATACCGAAGTGCTTCAGTTGTTATAAACACTTTATTTAGATAAAGACAATCAGAACTGATTAGATCATTTTAGGTTTTACAGTCAAAGTTATGCCTTTTGTCTACCCAACTAGATACAACGGTATTTGTACTTTTTAAAAAAGAAAGGCAGAACTATTGCTTTAAACATGCCATTTACTGTTAGTTATGAGGTTGTGATTGCTTTTGTAAACAATGCTAAAACAACATTAAGTATCCTTTTAAAATTTGTATAAAGATCTTATTTTCAACTATCACAATACAGAATAGGGAGAAGAAGCTGCTTCCTCTGCTCTATTTACTACCTAAAGCTTTTGACAGTCTGGCTTTTCTCATATCTTAAACATCTGACCATCTTAACTTCACGTGAACATTACTGTATTTCAGAGTAATTATTTATTCAGAAGGAGACCTGTTTGTAGCTATTTGCGAATGCATAACCATAATAAATTCCTCTCATTTGAAGAAAGATTTAACAGCCTCAAAAGATTTTCTAAATATAAAGGAAGTGGTGTTGTGCCTCGTTCTCAAAGTTTTACACATTAGGCTACCTGTGCTTTTTGTAGAGGAACTGGTTTCTACCTCGTGTTCTGCCCCAGAAGCCCCCAATCTGAAACCTTGCCTTTCCCCAATTTTTAAATTTTCCTTTTTTTTTTTCTTTTGATTGAGGTAGATGTATAATACTTGATCTCTACACATCTGAATTTCAGCTTTCATCCCAGACGCAATTTGGAATCTTTCTGTTAGAGCAATAACGCATTTAAATAAGCCTGCTTGCTGCAAATGCTTCTGGTGTGGCAGGGAGGCACAAGGATGTGACATGTGGCCAGGGCCTTTTGCCTTTAGCAACTGGCAGCTTCCTGGTCCCTTTCTACTAGCGTTATTTTACATGGAGCATATTTATAGATCACTTAAAGATGACGTAACTAAGTCACAAAATGAGTGTCTATTGTAATTTTTTTTTTTTTTTTAAACTGATACCACACTGCTTTTCATGGAAGACATTTCTGCTCAACTTACCTGATACAGTATACAGTATCTCTTCATCATTCGAATCTCTCCTTGTTTCCTTCAAGGGAACACATTCAAAAAAGTTTAAATTGTAGTAGTTACTCTTTTTACACCTCAGGTTTTTCTTTCAATATTGTACCTGAGAAATATTTTATCATTAGCAAGCCTGTTACCCAACCAGTTAAACTAATACAGCTCACTTAGTTTCAAAGACTGTAGTTGATCATAAGATTTGAATATTGTTTTGAAAATTAAGCTGAATTCTTTTAACTCTATGACAGAATTTTAAAATTTGTAACCTAAATGTTTCCCTGTCAAAAATTTCCTAAGTTTATCTTGCTGATGCTTCTTTTAATGTTTATTATCTGATCATCAGCACAATGATCTGTATTGTTTCATTTCTTCATCCATTTTCATTGTATTGGACAATTTCTTTTTTTTTTTTTTTAACATGAAACAAAAATAGCTGATATTTTTGTGGAACCTGACTGACTTTTTGAGGACCTGTTTCATAACACTTCCAACTGTATTACCCTTTTCTATGGTCTTACAAAACTACTGATGTTTTCATATTGTGTTTTCTGGCTTTGGTTTGGCTCCCATCCTCCATGTATTTAAATCTTGTTTCAATCCATGAAGATGTTCCTTGGTGACACAGTCATGAAGAGTAGCACCTGGGTGAAGCTGACCCTTCATAAGGTTGCACACACAACTGAAAGGAATCATTTGGTTCCCTGGGTATTCAACAGTCAGGTGGAAAATAAGCTGCCCAGAGTCCACAACAGTATTTCACAATTACTTTTATTGTTATTTTCTTATCATTCTAGGTTAGTAAGCACTTTCCATCCATTAAGATGGATGTGCTGAGATCCCACAGTGTTATGATGTAAGGACTGGCAGGCAGGTAAACTGAAATTAGAAGAAACTAATAACACGTTTAAAAGTTTTACAACTTCAACATAGATCAGTAAAATTCCATATTGAAAGCATGGAAAAATTGAGTCTATAAAAGATTCGAATGTGGGGGAAAAAAATAAAATCCAGCACAAATCCATCAGGATTATCAGTATTCCTGGTTTGATATTCTGCTAGCTGGCTGAGATTTATCAAGGAATTAGGGAAGGTAATATAGAACTGGAACGCTTTAGTTATGCAAATATAAACATGAAGTGAACAAAAGCCACTCCCATTTTTCCTTTTTGTTAGTATAAAATTTTCAACCTGTTTTTAACATGGCTTTTTTTTCTGTTCTGGGAAAAACTTTCAACGTGGAAACCAAAGCAGCTATTTGCTAAACTTGTTACAAAACTCATGTCAGTGGATTTTTCGAAACGAGCATTGATTAGACCATCTTTAATTGCCCAGTCTAATTTTGCTGTACATGGGAAAGCATAGCAAAAATTAAAAAGTGCAAGACGTTGCCTTTGGGCTGCCTAAGTGTTCCTGGCTGGTACAGCAGCCTGTTAAATGCCAACAGCTTATAATTTCCACTTGTAAATAAGGTCAATTTCTCTCTTTTGGCATGTTTAGAATGGTGTTCATTTTCTATGTGCCATCAAATATCTTTCCAGTCTGTTCCCTGTTTAAATACAAAAAAAAAAAAAAAAAAAAAAAAAAAAGTAATGAAGCCAATGGGATCTGTGAGTGGAAAGTAAAATTAATGTCTAAAAATAAACTCCAAGACAGTTTACAGCTTGAGCTAAAAAACCCCAAATGAACGTGCCCCCCCCAGCCTCCTGATGTCAAGGCATAATTACTATTATGATTTCTTCTCTGTATACATGTAAAACACAGACATCTATTGCAAAGAACATCGGAATAATCCCAGCTGGCCTAAAAAACCTTCTTTGCAAAATGTATGTATTTTAAATATCAATATTTTGTTGTGTCTAAGATGTAGAACTACAGTGGCATTCGGGATTCTGTGTAAAATCATCTAACCAGAGTCACATAAATCAGGTAAAATGACAGGCTGGCATTTTAGTTAAAGCAGGTTTTTCAGAAATGACTATGCTGTTTGTGCTAATTTCTTGGTTCGTGTTATTTAACACTGTGATTTACTGAGGGGCAAGAGGGAGAAGGAGTCATTTGGCATTTCATAAGGGTACAAAGAACTCTGTTTCTGTTTCCTTCCCTCCTCCCCTCCCCAGTCTCTCAAAATATATATATTAGCAAGCCAAAGAATGATATCATGGCGCTTTCATGCTGAAAGTGTACATTGTTCTCAAGTCTCCCTCCTTCTCTTTAGTCTGCTTTGGTAGAGTGGTGATATTTTTTTTTGTTTAAATTAAATATGGTATTTGCAAATTATGCTACAGAAAATCCTACATAAGACAACTCTGAGTATAAGCCCTGATTTTGAAGGAGTCCATGAAAGCCTGGTCTGCATGTATTGATAGTTGTGTTTCATTATTTTACAGTTTCAGATATAGTGTAGCTAAATTGTTTAGGGTTACTGTCTTACTGGCCTAATTTTAGAACACATTTTCCAACTACAGAAAACTAATAGCAAAGTGGGGGAGTGGGTTGGTTGGTTGGTTTGGAATTTTTTTAATCAGATATAGTTTTAAGTATTTGGTATTGACCTAAGTTTGATTCCCTTGCAACCAGTGACAAAAAACAAACAAACAAACCCAAAAAACCAAACCTGGAGTCGAGTTGGTTCTTTGCTTCTCAGTGCTTCAGCAAATCCCATCAGTGCAAAAAAATGTAGTACGGATGAGTAAACGGCCAGTGGGTTAGGAGTACCTGAGTATGTATAGAACTGTAGGGGAAAGACCTTTTGTTAAATGTGCTAAACAGCCAGATCCCTTCTTCCAGCTAGTGAAAAGCATTGCAAAACCCCCTTAACATACTGACTAAGCTTGTGATACTGGTTTTTTTTAACTTCTCTACTTTTCTCTACTGGGGTTTAAATTTTGTCCAAAAAGCTGGCCTGAGGGTTAAGCCAGATGAGATGCCTTCAAGCTCAAAGCTTTATGTTGTGCAGTATGATGTCTGTGGTATGAAATCGTTGCTGTAGGAAGTGTGGAGATCAAGTGTTTGATCCAGGTCTGGCAGTGTATCTGTTTCTATATAAAAGGTTGGTCAGTGAGTTCTTCTGTGAAGCCAAGAGTCTGGCTGTATTTGGCTTAGAGACATCAAGTAATTTTTTGCAGATTCTAGTGCATATTAATGTATTGATGTTTCAGGAATTGTTACATAATATCTCCATTTTGCTAATACTGAAATAAAGAGTCCAGTTACAAAAAGAAGTCTATAATGATGATGAAATATGATGTTGATGTGAAAATAGAAATAATTACATTTTTACACTGTCATCTTCCTAAAAGGAATTCATTCATGTTTCTGAGCTGTTAAAAATGGATAATACCTGCTTAAGAGATGTTATGAGCAGAAAATAATATGGGAAGCCTTTCTTAGAACTGGTGCTTATCATTAGCAGTGCTATTCTAAGGGGAAAATCTCTGTAGCTTTGTCTTGTCTAGAGCTACTGCTTGGGGTTATCCATGATCAGGGAAGAAGTTAAATCTAAGTCTTATCCTAATATTTAGTTCCCACTTTCAAGATTAACTTAATAAGAAAAACTATTTTAAAAGCAAAGTCTTTTTAGAATGAAAGCTAAAACTAGCCTAATAGACGCTCCAGTCTGAAGGTGGTTTGTTTTACAACACACAGTTCTTTGGCTTTAGTGATAGTACAGAAGTGGAAAAAAATGTTAGGAAGATGTTTTATGAACCAGTTGACCTACCACCTAAATACATATGTTTGCATTTAGGAACTCTCATCTGCTTTATACACCATGCTACCTGGGCACAGTTATTTTATGTGAGGGGGTGTGTGTGTGTACACCTATACATGGGTGTGTACAAACACACACCTGCCACACTTTTATCATAGTCCTCTGACTAAAATTTGTGTGATGTCAGCTCAAAATACATCAAAGAGCGGTAGTGTCCAGCGGATAGCTTGATTTGCTGGACGATGACTGCAGGTCAGATCAAAGCGTAAGGCAGACACTGATCTGCAATAACAGCAGACAGCAGCTTCACTTACCACGTGCACACTTATACCTGCTCCCAGGTATAATTCCTGTGCCAGCTGGGTGCTTCTGTGTTTCCATTCTGTGCTGTACTTTGGTGGTAGCAAAGTCTGTAGGCCCTGTTGTGAACTTTGTAAGAAACAGGATGAGAAGATAAATCAGTTCAGATTTAGAAATAGTCTTCTGCCTTTTCATTGTGCTTGAATTTCACCATTGTTTCTCCAATAGTTACCATTGTTTTTTTAGTTACTCCCCCAGTCTTCCAAGCTTAGATTTTTATTTTTTTTTTCCTTTTGAGAAATAGCTCTTGATTTAGCCTAAAGGCCTGTTTAGTACCCTAACTGCTTCACAAAATGCCTATGGCTTCAAGCAAATTCAGGCTAGCTGACCTTCTACTTCTGTACATAAGCTGGTCACCTATATGCTCTGACTGACCTGAGTGCAGCCCCCTCCTCTTGGTGTCATCCAACCCTGCCAAATCCCCACCTTGAAGAGCAATCTGTGAAATTGCACATTTTCTGTAATTTTTTTTTTTTTCTCTCCTTCACTTCGATATGCCTTTTAAAATATTCTACAATATTCAAAGACCATGAAATTCAATCTGCTTTTGAAATATATATTATCTGGGTGATTGTTAAACACCCAAAGTGAATTAAAGCGGAGAACCGTGCCCTTTAAACATTGTACATGTAAGAAGGGAATGTTGATTAAATCTTCTCTCTTTTGGCCCTGAATTGGAAATTTTTATGTCTATATGCTACTTTCTAATCTAGTTAAACTCTTTTGCAGAACATATACACTGTAGTGAAAAGAATAAATTAAAATAGCATATGGTGAGAGACACTGTGAAGACAAAGATCAGCGCACAAGGATTCAGTAGAAAGGAATCTCCCCGGTGCTGGTTGAGAAACTGATTTCTCAGATAGTACCCTTGAAATAAGACCTGATTTTCTTTCATAAAATACATGCGACCAGGATCTGGCTTAGTGACTGTATCTAACTCGTCATACAGTTGTAATGGATTTCTTTGCAGGACTCTTGACATGAAAACTTAGGCCTTTAGTATCTCGTTTAAAAGGATGCACTCATTCACTGTTTAATATGTTACATTTGTAGAATTTCACAGGTGATTTCAGGAAGACAAGGATTGTCATGCTTCATGCTTAGATTGTATATATTTTTAAAATAATGCTTTGTTCTCTGTGGATGGACTAAGGGATCATAATAATTTAACAGACCTGTAGATTCAGGTAAGGTTTTTAGGAGCTGCAACAGTAGTTTCTTATAGTCAGCTCTGACTATGTTTAGATTATGAAGTAGATGTCATTTTGGGCACACAGGGTTTCTTGAATATCCACACTGAGTATGCAGCTATAGCTGTTGTGGCTTTTCTTCTGTGGAAACCTGAAGGTAAGAGGGGAGATAAAGTTAAAAAAGAAGTATTTCATTCTCATGAATTAAGATATGGCCAGGGCACACCATGTAGACATGGAACATCAGAAGTGCATTCTACCCCACAATTCAGATGTAGCCTCAATGATTGAGAGAATATTTGAGAAGGTATTTCAGCCAAGAATGTTTCATAACTTTTTCAGGCTTTACTGGAGCATCAGCTGATCATCTTACCAGAAAAAAAAAAAAAAAAAAGAAAGAAAAACAACCCCTCCAACCTCCACCCTCCAGTCACAAATGTTGTCATTGTCCAAGGTCATCTTGTAAACATTCATTAAATTCTCTATTGGAGCATTATCAAAGGAAAATCTGTTACGCTGACAGTAAGCAAAAATCATACCTCTGAAGGAAGTGAAATTTCAAAATGAAGTATTGAAGTGTGCAAGTATCCTTGCATACTGGATTTGTTTAAAGGTAGTTCTTCCTTTTGTTAGATGGATTTTTTTTTTTTTTTTAAGGACTTTTCCATAGTTCCTGCTATTGAAATCATGGTTAAGGAGCATACCTGCAATAGGAGTACTGTTTCTGTCCCTATCATGTGTACCCGCTCTATCTCCTGCAATGTAGAACTAAATATTATACCATTTATTTGTGCTTCTGAGTAAGTGAAACCTGGGCTGTGTACTCCAAGACCACAGAGTCACATACAGTCTGGCTGTACACGAACTAGCACTGAGGAAAACACCTTTGCCAGGAGAGTCAGTTCTAAATCAGAAACAAGTTAACATAATAAAAGGGAAAGGATAGAAACTCCAGGCTACTCTGTTACAGTAATCAGTGCCTTTTTGGCAACTAGCACATTTTCCCATTCCAAGATCTTTGCCAGAACCTAAAAAGATCTTTCTTCTGGTATTTGCGGAAAGATATAAAACTGATGAGTGCAAAGAGATCCAACATACTAGAATATATACAACTGGGGATTTCCATATGACTAAATCTAAGTGCCGTCAAGTTACAGCTGGCAGCTATCAAAACTAAACTAAATTACTAATACTAACTTTAAATAATTCATTCTTGTGTCAGGAGAGTTATCAGAGTCCTAAAATTATTAAATATCCCAAAGAAAAAGAGCATGACGTGAAAAATCTGTGCACTGTTTAAGTCTGATTTCTTCTCTACTTGACCCCATCGGTTCTTTATCTTAACTTCCACACCAAGGAAGTGGCTTTTTTTGGTAGCACTCACAGCGCTTGAACGAATTTCAGGCCTTGGCACCTGGTCAGCGACTCACGGGTGTCATGAAAATACAGTACAGTAAACTATCCTAGAACACATTCCAAAGATAAACTTGGAATTCTGCAGAACAAAAGTGATAGTATTACCATGATTTTTTCCTGGATCCATCCTGTGGAAAAGTGAGGATTAGGCACAAATCTAATATCAGATGTGCTGTCAAAGTAGGGCTGAGGAGAACAAAAACATCAGTATTTTCTCTTTTATCACCCAAATGTACCAAACTGGTAAATCTTGGCAGCTTCATATCCATGTATTAGTAGTCTTGTGTCAAAACAATTAAAAGTTCAACATTGCACATCAAACTAGATGAAACTGTGATGTCAGCTGAATTTCACTTTAGACTAAACTGTTTTAAGGAAAATGCCTGATTTAAAAAAAAAAAAATAATCAGATATGTACAGTTTAGAACGTTATCAAAGATTTGTTAATGTTCCTGAGAACTGAAATCACTGTAATTGTTCGGTTATGTTCAGAATTGTTGGCGTAAATAGTGTAAGACTGTATATGGGGTGCTGGTAAGGAGGCCCAAAAATGGGTGTAATGACTGTGACAAAGTAGTTATGTGTGTGAAATGAAATAGTCAACTTTAATATGTAAAATTCATACATTTTGTAAGCTGAAATGCAGATCCTTCATTTCACTATGGCACTATAATTTCAGAGTAAACCCATTTTAGATTCAAACGCATTGGAAATTTGATTCAAGATGACTGCGAGTGCTAATCTGATCCCCGCAAGAAAGGAAAAGGTAGAGCAAAAAATCTTGGTAATAGTGAAAGATCGTGCAGCTGTGTTGTCATATGTGAACTTGTGCTTATGCTATCCTCGTCAGTGCAATTAAATCACCTCTGATTTGAATTTGGATGACTGTTCTTAGAAGCTGGGAGAGTAACCAGATGTGGATTTCCTGCTTTCATGTAGTATCAGGAGTAAATTTTATCCACTTGATGTGCTAGTTTAAATTCTCCAACCATTTGCACTCTTCTCTAGTTCTTGTACCTGGTACACTATTATTTCTTTCCAGTATTATTTCTGCTGTGAACAAATTTGGCCCATGCAAGACTTCCGTGCAAGCTGCAGTCACCTGAACTATGGTGGATTTGAATTTAGGTAATATACTACAGATTGCACTTGACTGGATTTGGCTCTAAAGCCAAATATATATATATATATTTGGATCTATAGTCAAGAGCAATGATCGCAGTCTCAGATAAATAATTTCTGGTATGTAATATCTTGATTTTATTCAGAGTTGTTTATTCCATTCAGATTGTTTTCACAATTTTTAACACATTAATATAGCTTTGGTTCGTTACTTACAATGTTGCTTTCATAGATTTGCAGTGACATAATTTCATTCCAACGTTGTAACATCATACCCCATAGACTCACACTGACATCATTTTGAAAACTTTGAGAGGATGCTTTGTACTATTTAAAGGAAATTAAGCCTAAGTATAAACATTATTGAAATTATGCTACCCTCTTTATCCCCTCATTACCCCAGTGTAAATCAGAAGACATTTAAATTAAACCCACAGAGTTAAATAAGTTTCAGGCCCGTTCATTTAAAAGAATAATATCTAGTCTTAATTCAAGCAAGATCTGATAAAATAATCTGTTGCTAGATACTTTCCAAATGTCATTTTCTTGGTTAGGCATGTAGCTCTGTTGATTTAAAAAACAGGGGATGGAGGCAGGAGGCAGTTTCCAAATCTCTGCATCCTACTTTGGGACATCTGTGACTGTTTTCATAATTTTGGTGTCGCCCTGAACTGTTCATATATAAGACGGTGGAAAACAAATCTTGAGACTTCTGTGTTCTTTGTCTATTAGATCTTTTCTAAAAGATAACATGAACTAAGGTTTCCAGCATAACTAAGAGTCTCAAAACAGAAGGAATCTGAAGCACTCTATAAGCAGCCAACCCGTATCTTGAGCTACTTGTGCTTTGCAGAGGTTTTCTGAAGTATCCTAGAGAATCCTGACAGTTCTTGTCAATTAAATCCGTCAGTGATGATTGCAGGAATGTTATCTGAATATTGTCAGCTCACCGATCTCCCTTTATCTCCTTTATAGGTGCTAGTAACCAAATGATTCTTCTCTGCAATAATTTTCCCACAAAACCTGTAGCTGTGCCTCTCCAGTGGTAGGTCAATGTGAGCCGTTATTATGGCAGGATGGAGTTGGTAGTGTACTTCAATACTTGGGATCTCAGTTTCGTAGATAACATTTGTTCCCTTATTGTGTTATGTAATTCCAATTTACATGACACACAAAATTGTTTGTATTTAGACTGTACCAAATATATAAAGGTATATTGCTATCTTAAAAGAAGTTGAGCTGGAATTTGACAACAGTGAGAACATTGTGTGGCCAGAAGAGAGAACAATCAAATCGGGGGGGGAATTGACATCAGAGTGAGGCCATGGGACAAGTACAGTGCAGAGACTTGCTGGCACTCAAGGCTAAGATAGAGAAATAATGTGAAAAAGAATAAAGTAAAATATACAAATGATGGATTTTTTCAAAGACAGCTGCTGTACAAGTGAAAAAGCCCGTATAAACCTGGGCTGAAATGAATCAAAAATAGCTGTTAGAATGAGTGTATAATATACTGATATCAGTATAATTAAGTATACTTAAATATCAGTTATTCACTACTATCTGTTTACCAGATATATGACAACTAATAGAGGAGATAGACACATATGCATATCACGACCATTAATCTTAAATGTTGGTCAGTTCATGTTTTTTACCTTACTGTACTCTGCCTACAGGGTTTATAAATCTAGGAGGGCATTTTTCAAAAAGGACACCTAGCTGAACGGAGCTGTAGAGGTGGAACTGTATAAATTGGGGGGGGAAGAAAAAAAAAGGCTTTTTGTCTTCTTAGCTATTCTGTCCTTTTGTCCGTGTACCCTCTTTTATATACATGACATACCCCGGGTGCGGCAGGAGTGGCATTGGTCTGGAGCCCAGAGTTCCTCACTGCTGACGACAAGCAGTGAGGGTGTGAGGTGCTTAATGCAACGTGGTGCTCTCCTGCAACTCATCAAGGGAAGGAGTTCGAGTCTGGAGTGGTGAAAATATTCCTGCCAGAGAGAGCATGAGGAGATGGGATTACAGCTCCTGCTGCACTACACCATGGGGGGAAGCAGTTGGAGGCCAAGCCTTCACTCCATGATCCAGAACTTTTTTTGGAAGAGAGTCAGACTAGAAGATCTGTTTCAGTATGTTGGGAATTAATTTACATCTCTATAGAGCTAGATTATGCTACTTAGATTTTTTTTAGTGCAAATTAACCAAGTTACTTTTAGGGTGCGAGTTAGCAGCATGTCAGCTAGTCCACAAGTGTTCCCGTGCAGTCTTTCACCTTAAGGTAAATGTTAAGTACTAGTCCCTCCTGGACTGATACTAAAATTATACTGCACCTATTTGAAAAATATTCTGGCCTCAGAATACCTGAGAGCTAGGAGACCGGGGCAAGAACTGTCCCCTGTTTTCTCCTCCTTGCCATTTCAAAGTACTGGATTACCGTGGGGCACTTGTAAAGAGAAGGCTTGCACCCTTCTCCGTTTCCATACTTGTTCCTCTGTGCTTCCATTCTTTGGCAGGTTTTAATTTTCTCTCGCCTATAATGCAGAGAGCAGATTTCCCTAAAGCTTGTGGGTTGTGGAAAGTGAAGGGGGAAAAAAAAAAAAAATCCTGTAGAGGTAAAATGGAGAAAAAATAGATGGATTAAATCACTGAAATGTAAACCATCCTTAAACACAATAGATGTACCTTGGTGGTGTTTACTAATTCTTGTCGTTATTAGAAAAGATTTTGTAAGCAATATCCTCCATGTAGCCACATTTTAATGAGACTTTTTCATAGAAAATAGTACAAAGGAATAGTTTCCTTCGAAAAGACTATATTATTAAATGTATTTAATGATAAGACTAGATAATAGCATGTCACCTTTTGAATTCATCAGAATAAAGGCCCAGTGAATTTCTTTACATCTCTATTCTAGGATCACTAAGCAACCAAGGACAAACGGCTTTATGCCTGGCTGGTATATTGTATTGCTTTTAAAAGCTTTTTAAAAGAACATTAGTTCTTTGGCACAGGAATAAATGGATTGTAAGCATATTACAGCTCCTCTTGAATCATTTCTGGGTTTTGGCACATGATCTCCCCAGGCTGATGTAGTCACACGTCTGGGGCTTCCCCAGTTTTAAATTTCTCACTTCATTTAAACTTTGTACCTATCATCGTTGCGATGCGTTGTGTTGGTGGTGTTCTTTTGTGTTTGTTGGATTTTTTTTTTTTTAATAAGCTGCAGTCGCAGTGATATAGGGGCCTAGTGCAGACGGAAATTGTGTGCTATAGTTGCTGCATATTCAGGCACATGTAGGCGGCTTGATAATTATAAGCACAGACCAATTTCATCTGCAAGTGTTCAGTGAGGAGTCATGATAATGCGTGTGTCAGTCTTAAAAACTCCTTTTAATTTCAACCATAGCTACCCTCTGACTGTTTTACATCAGTTACTGGAAACTGTACTTTCTAATGTTGATGTTTTATCCATATATATTCAAAGATCCTATCTCTGAAGAGCCGGCAAGCCAGTACACAGAAGAAATGGAAAAAATCAGTCTTGTTATGCCCAGCCTAGAGACTTGAAGTTTAGAATTACAGTATATTTACTTGCTGAAGGTCATGCAAAAAGTATGTCTTGGAGTTTATATTTAAACCTACATCTCATAAATTTGATGAAGTGAAATTGTATTATAGTCCTTGTATATTATTTACTCCTATGGGTTGGATCAGACGCCCCAACACTCTGCCAGTCCTGAAAGCAATGCCATGAAGAGGTAAGAAGTCTGAGTAATAAAAGCGTTATTGGAACTTTTCACCAAAAAAATTCTAGGCTACTTCTGCACGTGAAAGTGTGCCGATTATTCTGAGTATGTCCAGAAAAATACAAATCTGACTGGTATTCTTTTGTTGGGGCCCTCACTGCAGGGTGCTTTCTAGGGTTTTTGTTTGAGTGTTATTGTTGCTTTTCTGGAAAAAAGATGTAATGCAATAACTTCCTATGTAAGTTCCAAAGGCAATGTCATCTCCATATAGCAGAGATTGAGTGTGATGCAGAGATAGTGCTAGATGCAGCAGCAGACTTTATGGTTGTGAGAACTTCCCTTGGTACAGCAGCAAGCTTTTCATGGAGGATATCTAAGCCCAGACACACAGCAGGAGCTGTTGCCATCAGCTTCAAGTTCAGTGTAACAGTTGTTATGTTATAAAGCCTTTCTCCAGTCTATAAAACACCTCAGGCTATTGTTTTTCCTTTCTCTTACTTGGAAGTGTCAGACGAAATAAGGAAAGTACTGATACCAAATGAGCTCACAGACTGCAGAAAGTTATCTAAAGTCAAGGTGCTGCTTATGCTGATCAGTGCAGAAGACCTCTGCAGTGTCAAATATTTTTTAGTTCTTCACAAAGATAAATCTGCAAACAGAAAATACATAGCATTCAGTTATTCAGTTCCTTGTAATCTGTTTAAAATGTCTGAAGAGCTTTAGTTTCCATCAGTTTTCATTACACAAACAAGTGAAAATGTTCTAACTATCCTTTGTGAGATCTTCACTTGTCCTGAATATTCTTTTTTGTTTCTTTTTCTTAGGCATTTAATTGATTGTGGTGTTTGTCTGCCTCCTTGTGATTTTCTTTATAATTGCAGGCCTGATGCGTTTGGTGGGTTTGATTCTCGTTTGTTTTGTGGGTTTTTTGTTGGTTTGATTTGGTTTACATTGGCCATGCTAAGCAATTGAATTGTATTGTGATGACCTCGGCATGGCATATTTTATTTATTTCTCAGAAACACGTAAGAGTGATGCCCTTGAGAGACTCATTGATGAACAGATGAGTGTGATCCCATACTTTGTCATCATTTTTTCTTTGTGTAAGTGATAGTTGATGCTATCATACCTTCCCATTGCTGGCTAGGTTTTTTTTAATCCTGTGACTCATTAAGACATTCACTATCCTAAAAGTGACTTCATCTTGTGCATGGCTTTTAGCTGCTCCAGGCAACCACATTTTCTATTTTAAGTGATGTTATATCTGTAGCATAGGAAGCCCAGCTATGAAAAGTAGTTGTTACACTAAAAAAGGGTTGAAAATAAAACGGTTAGAATCAGATCCAACTGTAAAAAAATCCTGAAATTTTGGAATCCTGAATGAATTATTCTGTTACATGTCTGTCTTTTTAAAGGTTAGGACAGAGTGGTGATATTTTTGCAAATATTTGGTTAGCAGTATAAGAAAATGGGGTAGTTCTGTTTTACAACTTTAAGATCATATCTTCTGGTTTTATTCTGCGGTGAAGTCTGCAGGACCTAATCAAAATTGGGTCTCTTGCGTTAGACATTGTAAAAACTCATACTAAAAGCTGATTCTGTTTAGGTTTTCAGATGATCAGATTAGATAAAGTAAGTGAATGGGTAGTGAAAGAAAAAAGAGTGCGTTCATGAAATTAATTTCTCAGGATCATAGAGAATGTCAGTCATACAAACTGGAAATAACGGTCAGTCACGCATCCAGTTCTTGATCCATCCTGTCTCACTGACTTTCTTAGACCTGAGGTCTTCAGAAGCTCAGAAAGTCAGCTAAGAAAAATAATGGCACCAATTGTTGTGATTATGCTTTAATATTGGGGTTTGTGGTTTGGATTTTTTTCTTCCAAAGGATTATGATTTTGGACTTAACATGTTAAACTGAAATACTAACAGCCAAGTTGAGGACATTGCCATACCTATCTCAACTGAAATGAATTTTGAATGTTGGGTAAATCAAAATACCTTAAACATAATTTTAAAATGCGTGGGTTTTGATTCTTACCACTAAAGGAGCTGGCTTCTTTATTTCAATAGGAGGCAAAAGATGGGCATATTATTTTTCAACAGAACATGGTTTCAACTGGAAGAAAATTGAGACATGCAAGCAGGAAAGGAGTGAGGGCACCAGAATTATGGGGAGCAGCGTGAATTGCCTTTAGATGCTGATGGTTTAAAACACACGCTAGTGAATTATAGTCTGTGTGAAATGCAGTTCGAACTCCCGTTGTTTCAGGTAAGGTAAGGGATTTCACCTTCCGGCTCTGAGCAATTTGTGTTCACGAGCGCTTTATATCAGCATCTCTGTGTGTTAGGAAAAATATAATTCCAGATACTGAAAACTTTATTTTGGCTCAAGGACTTCAGATCTCCACAACACCTCTGCTTGTCATATGCTTTAAGTGGAATGATTGACTTCTAATAAGGAAATTTTACTTCTTTTTCCTCTGTGCTTTTGAGAAACTGCATTTTGACTTGGTTGCTTTTCTGTACTTAGGGTAAGCTCCTGCTGCAACACTGCTTCTGAAAGCACTCTTGTAGGTTTACTCTCTATAGAGGCCAGAGCCTGTCTTGTCCACGGAGGAAAATACTGGTTTGGGGAAGATGGCCTACAGTCACTTTTGTGACAAATATTACCAAGATCCCAACTGCAGGAGAGTTATTGCTGGCTCTGCTGTACTGGTATCCCTGAGGATATGGGTGCACAGTGAAGGAAGCACATCAAACATTTTAACTCCAGCTTCTGCATTAATCTTGCATACACTTGAAAGCAAGCTGAAACGTTAAAAAGAAGAAGTCTAGGCAGAGTTAGGGAAGCGTACAGGTTGCTGCAGTTGGATGCATGTGATAAGTCAAACGAATCTGTCCTAGACTTCTAATGTGTCTGTGCCACTTATGACATGCACATCACTGCCATAGGCAGGCAGTGAGAAGAATTCTGTAGATGGTGGAGATTCTTATTTGGTTGTGGGAAATCTTTTCTTTTATTTGACTGTTTTTAGGCTGTTATTCAGAAAATCAGGGAAGTCAGAATGAGTCTTGAGAAAATAGCTAGAAAACAGATGGTACTTTAGGGTTCAAAAGAACATTTTCGTGTACTTCTGCAGTGCTCTAACACGAGCGTGTTCACATGCAACCCACACACATTTGCATGGTGAAATCCTAGATTTGCTGAAATCAGTGGCAAAATCGAAACGGATGATCACACTGTGCCTGAATACAGTCTGTAAATGACTTGATATCCTTAAAGGAATGTAAATCAGGAGAATCTTCATAGTCTGCGTAAAATTAATTCCTTTTTTACTTAAAGAAATTTCTGTTTTAAATTTGCGCACTCTTTATAAGCAGAACTCACGTTTTGAGTTCTCATTAGATTTTTGCCTCTCTCACTCATTCTGAGTAATATCTCAGTGCTCCAATATATGATTTCAGTGGTATTCCTTGAGGGGTACAAAACTTACTTAACTTTAGAAAGTGAGACAGAATTGTTCCCCTTAGCTGTTCGGTTTTGAGAGACTTTCCAAGGCTCAAAATGCTAATAGAAACATTAACTGTCCACAGTTAAGAATTTATATTTTTTTAAAATTTTTATTCGAAGGCAAGAAGAAAGCCTTTTTCTTCCTTTTAAGCAATTATTCACAGGTTTATTTTGGCAGCCTTATGTTTTTCAAATGGTTTTTCTGAAAGACAGTCTTCCCTTCCCCCATTATGTGATCTTAATACATCTGGTTTTCCCTGTCTCCATCCAGAGACAGCATTTGCCAGTTTACGCTTTCTCTTTCACTTAACCTCATAAACTCGGCCTGATTTCTTTCTCTGTGTTTAATCTGTTTGCCATATTCTCTTTTCTGCTGAGCGCTGCATAAAGTATTTCTTATGAGTCAGTGCTGTAGCTAGAAGCAACTAGATATCTGTTAAATATCCCACATTTCAGTTGACAGGGAATATCTCTGCTTTGTGGCTGGCCCCCACAGAAATGTCTGGAGGGGAAGCGACAAGGAAGTGTCACCTTCACTGCCCTCAGAGCCAGACAGGTGCCACCCAAAGTGCTTGGGAATGCCCAGTCCCTTTACCTACAAATGCCATTCTGAACATGACTCCCACATCAAGTTAATTTTCCTTGGCATTATTCCTCCTTATCCAAAAAATATAAGCCTCCACTTGTCAGATATTCGCTTGTTGCTTAATGAATAAACAAGTGTATTTACTCCTGTCTTCATCTGAGTCATTTCTTGCACACAAAGTGCTCGCCTACACAGGATGCTTTTTTCAAACAGCAATCAAGGTCTAGTGTTAATTAGACACCAAATGTGTACTATTCCCAAATTCTATAAAATTGTGTCAGAAACTGAAAGTAAGGTTTGAGGGAAAGTTTAATCAAGAGTGATAATCCTAAATGTCCAAACTCTCATGTTACTTGTCTCAGTACACATCCAAAGTTGTATCTTGATTTTAGTTAGTTAAGCAGGAATACTTTGAGTAATTGTTTCAATGACTCTGCTGTATTCTGAAAACAGAAAAAAATACTTTTGTTAAGTGCAACATTTGTGCTACAGACAATACTTTAATTTGACATTCCCCTGTGCTTTCCCATTGTAAAAAATTTTTTATGCAGCTTTGCTTTTTCCTTAACCTCCAGAGATCAAGAGGCTGTTGACCTTAATGTGTCTGTGCCGTGCAGGGTTTATATGGCTGTGGTTTCAACCTCTAAGCCAATTCATGGCTTCTTGAGGTATATGAAAAGTGGTGAAACTCCTGTGCATTAGTGTTTTATGCCATTATACCAAGCATATTCACTTCATTTCTTGCCAAGAGGAGCTTGCATTTTTTGTAACGTGAAAGGGAGAAATCCTTGCTTCGTTATTTCTTTTGCAGAAGGTGAGGTGTTATTTCACAGGTTCTAAGCATCTTTAATGGTAGAAAGACTGCAGAAATGCACTCCTCAAGCTGGGACCTCTACACTAATCCGCTGATTGTTCCTCAGTGCCTCAGGCTTAGTGAGATCTTTCCATTCACTTCACTGTACAAGTGGACCTTTCTTCTTTCCTACCCCAATTCTTAGAAAAGTGTTTCCCTGACACCACCTTCCATGTATGTCTCTGTATGTGCTTCAGGTCCCGATGGCGGGTGTCGTGTGTGATTCTTTTGATCATTGCACCACAGTCTCAATCTCTACCATTCCTTCAGGTGACTGGGTATCAGCTAAAAATCATTTCTATGCTACACCCCATAATTTATGGGACAGTGTTGTCGGTCACACTTCCAGTTTATCCTTTGCATCTTTAAATTGTCTTTCAATAGTTTCAGTAATAACTGTTAGTTGCTCTGCGATCTCCCTCTCCATCCTTTAATACTCCATGTCTTGCATCAATTCAGTGTTTGTGTGGTGATTTATTCTTGCTTATTGTTATATGCTTGTCAAAAGGAAACTTTCTTTCGACTGGCTCTTAAGTGCTGCCGTCACTAATGTTTCAGTGGGTGTTTCTGGGTCGCCCGTTTGTCAGCATCTCACTCATCCCCACGTCCTGGGACACCCTCTTTTCTACTCTCCCATTCTGTCACCACCCTGTTGTTACTGTACTTCTGATAAATCCACAATTGCTGATTTTTATTGGTACCCGTGTATGCCGTTACATCAGATTTGCAGGAGCGTTGTTTTCAGCAGTTGCTGTTGCCCTTTTTGGGAGGCTGTGTGCTGTTCTAGTATGATCTTCTGATGAAATATCAAATGGAAAAATCTGGCACTCATGCCTACTACCACTGTAAACATGCCACTTGCCTGTTCTCTGGCTGCCTTAAGGGGAGGTCACGGTCCTAGTTATCCTCTGTTATTTCCCTCGGATTGTATGAGGCTTTATTCATCTAGCATTCTATTCATTCTGTTTGCTTAGATAGCCTGTGTTTTCGTGCTCCACTGTATGCTTCCTGGCTTTTTTCAGACCTTTATAAACTGGCCACTTTGAGCAGCGTTTTCTTATAAACCGGGATGTAACTAAGAAGTCATCTCAACTTTTCCACATAGGTAGCTCAACGAGGGGATAGCTCCAGGAACAATTTATAAAATCTTTCTACTTTTATTGGGTTTCTAACCCGATTACATGCTAGTTTGCTGAGCTGTGACTAAATCTAAATGAATTTTTGTTTTCATTTCATGCTGCTGTGATGCTTGGAGAGAAGGATTTGCGTCCTTCAGAAACAATAACAGAGGAGAAGGATTTAGCTCTATGTAAGAGTGAAATGCAGAGACTTGATACACTTGCTCACACCATCCCCAGATTTTTAAAGGTTTATACAAGTTCCGCTTGCCTTCCTGTTAGGGGGAATTTACAATCATGTCTGAATTATATATCACTTAAGCAGTGTTAGAGCATTTTAATGTTCTTCAGCAGGTGACCAGGTAATATAGGTCATACCGACAAGGTATGTTAATATATGAGGCCTTTTTGAGCTACAGTGATCTGATTTCAGTGGAATCACTAGACACTTAGTTGTGTGCCTCTGTCTTCAGCAGGATACAGATGTCTTCAGTTCCCAGTTGCAACATCAGCCCTGTGCTGAAAATGTGACATTTTATAAGAGTGTTTCATAAAGCAATATAAAGAAATAATTTTGCCTGATAAGGTAGTTTAACAGCTTGGGTAAGTATTGGAAAAATAAATTGAAATGTTGTGAGGTGGAAATCTCAGATGAGGTCCAAAGATACTCTAGCAGCAACTTGCAAATAGAAGAAAGAAGGTTTGAAAAGAAACTGAGTCCCAAGAGGCAAGGGTGTGCTCATCTCAGGTCAGCCTTACTTGCCCTCCTATTCCTTAAGTTTTTCACAGAAAGGAGTGTTTTTGCAAGTGGAAGCAGTTGTCAAATGGACAGTTGATGAATGAACAGTCAGTCTAGAAAAAGGAGAAATCAGTGTGCAAGCAAAATGTCTGACTGATCAAATAAGTAAGGATGAGTTGGGCGAAAGCACTTCTCTTCAGATTCTGAAAGAGAGCTCTGCAGTGTGATTTAGTGAAGTAAAAAAGTTGATGTTATATATCTTTTTGTAGAAATATCTGTGAAATGAAGAGTGAGAGGGCTATTTTGTAAGGAGTGGGTTTCATTAACGAAGGTCATGGTGGGTACAGTTTTAAAGCCTCTATCCTTGGAGCATTTTCAGAAAAGACAAAGATACATACTTATTTTTGAAAAAGGGTCAGGTTCAAATTTCAGAAAAACATGACCCAAAATACATTTTGAAGAATTGGATAAATTCCTGTTGACTTTGGTAGGAACTGGATCAGTCGCTTAATGAAAATGTCGTGTAACTGGTCTCATTCAGTTTTATTAGATTTCGTTGTTTCCTCTGAGACCTTTTGGTGCCTATGTTAGTTAATCTGCTAGGAGACCAGGAGTTAACTTCTGTACCTCAGGCGGTTCATTTTAATATCAATGTTTAAGTATTTGAACTTGCTGTATAGACAATGAAAGACAGTGTTTGTCTTGAATATGTCACTATATATATATATACTGCACCATTAACATTCCTTCTTTTATGTTTACTACTCTAACTATACTAACAGTTCTTGCCCAGGAGCATGTGTGACAATTAGTACGCAGCTCAGTTTTGCAGAAAGCCTCACTGAGTATATTTTTAACTTCAAAAGGGATAAGAATAAGCTTAAAACCTCTGTCTTTACTCT
This sequence comes from Athene noctua, assembly GCF_965140245.1. Taxonomy (NCBI): domain Eukaryota; kingdom Metazoa; phylum Chordata; class Aves; order Strigiformes; family Strigidae; genus Athene; species Athene noctua. Next base: position 6,789,257 of record NC_134050.1, on the reverse strand, counting down.
GGCTGACCTCTTAAATGAAAGTCCTGTCTGTAGAGAGGTAAGTCTATGGTCCTCTTTGACGATTGTTTGACCGAGTGAAGGGATAGCCAGATTTTGAAAAGGAGAAAAGTGGATATTTCCACCTGCCATTTTCTGTTTCATACTTCTTGTGTTTAAATTGCCTTTTGGGTATTTACACGTGCAAATGATTGTTTAGATGCCTTTTGTATTTACATACATGAAATCTGCTTGTTCTTTTGATCTGCAGCAAACTTTGAAAAAAATTACTCAGTGAATTTTAGGCGTCTGATCTATATTTAGTGCAAGGCCTGGCCTGTATATGCTTTGAAGGCCCTATTGGTGTGAGCCTCTATGGCTGAGTCACCTGCAAAATCTATCAGGCTTCAGTGTATCCGCAGCCACTGAAAATCATTTCAGCTGGAACTACACTGATACGAGATTTTTTTTGTATCACCTATTTAAGCCAATAGTTCTTTCAGTTCCCTCCACCCCATATGTCAGTCAATAGACATGGAGAATATAAGTGTGATGGTGTTGCTTGAATCAGCTGGGAACTTTATTAGGTTCTATGTGAAAACTGAGCTTCTTGTTCAGTGAGAAATACCACTTGACACAAAGCAATAAAGGTTATTCTGCCCCAAAATGGATATTTAGGACTCTCATGAATGCCTCCATTCTGGTTTATTTTTCACCTTTAATATTTATTATAAAATCAGGAATGTTTGCATTTGATACGTTTCAGGAATTTAGACTTGAACCAATGAATGTTATAAATCGTTTATAAAGTATCATTTTGTTCCCTTCTTTGTTTATACAACATAGTGTAAGAGATTGTTTCAATAAACCGGGTGGATACCTGTTCATGGGTTTGATACAGCCCAAGAGACAACGTTAAAATAAAATTCTTTATAATTCAGAAAGCGTGTTAATTATAAAACCCAACTCTAGCACAGCTAGAAATATTGTGACAAGCAATTAGCGTGCACTCATGACGTCCTTTTTTTTTTTCAAGCTGAGCTTTTTATAATGCTTTTTTCCAGCTAAGTGAGATTCATTTAGTGTGATTTACTACATATAAATCCCTGAAAATGAGAGGGAGACGATGATCCAGCGAGCTGTCTGTTTTCCATGTCATTATCATGGTGTCTGCAGAGAGGGGAAGTGCAGGCTCCTTTTCTGGGGTTTTAGAGTGACAAGACAGAAACTCAGAGGGGATCCCTAAACCATTCCATGTGCAGTGACTGGAGTGATACAAGTTGTGTCATTTGGAACTTTTACCATGAGCAGACATAATCCAAAACAGTTTTGTATCACCCTACATCAAGATGGGGGCTAGGCAAAATGTGACTTAATGCGGAATGACATGGAAAAATGAGGAGTGTGTTTCTCCTGTTTTTCAGGTGGGGAAAGATTTTAATTTTTTAAATTTTTTTTTTTTTTCTTAATACAATCAGATCATATGATAATTCAGGTTGGAAGGAAGGAGTATATTGTTGCCTGCCAAAATACACATTAATATACTCTAAGTAGATTACTTCAGTGTGGATGAATAATTAATATCTGGAATTGGCTACATAATTTGCACTTCTTCAGATTCGCAGAGTTGAGGTTTGATTTGAATTCCTTAGATGTGCACTTAGGCACATAAGTGAGCTCTTAAAAGTCTAAAATAGGCTTTATGTTTTATTAGACTCAAACTTTTTTCTAAGAAGACAACACACACAAATTAAATGAGAAAAGGAGAATGAAAGCCAAGAAAAAGGATAGTTGGAGGGAAGCTTCCTAGCTGTCCAGCTGGAATCTGGTTTTCTTCCATATCCTCTTGGGAATTGCTCCCGTGATCCCCTGTGTTTATAAGGGTGAACTCTATGTATGTATGCTACAGTGGCTGTAAATTTTTAAAAATAGGAATGTATGTAAATGTAACCTGACTGGTGTTTAAATCTGACGGTACTGCAGCATTTTGTTATGAATTTTCCGACCAACTCTAGAGACAAAGTTGCATAATCTCTGCTAACAAGGTATTTCTAATGTCTGTACTGTAGCTTGGAGCAATTAATCAGGAGACTGTTAGGCATTCTTGACGGTGTTTTCAGGTCACTGAATTCTCAGAGAGAGTAGAAAGACTCCATGTAGCAAGTTATCTACATGTTTCTGAAAATTCAAATCCTCATTTGAATATATTTAGAAAACTTAGTATTTAGTAGGTGTAAATTTGTACTGTCACCTACTACGGCGTTTACTGCACAGGCATGTGCTTACTGGAACTGAGTAAATTGTCAATATGATAACATTAATGGTTATAGAAATCATGAGGTTCCTAAACATCACTATTTAGTACTGCTCGCCCATGACCCACAGCGCAGCACTGCAGCTCCTTTCCTTTTGTTCAAGGCCCTTGCTCATGTCGGGTCTCCTCAGAACCTCCATGGAACAAGTAGGAACGCAAACTCCACTCTGGTCCTGGTTTGCCCCATCAGAGACCAGCCCCTCTCAGCACATGTTGCACAGCTGTGTAGTTTTTCCTCCATTTCTTTTTTTTATCAAACCCGTTTTCAGCCCAATTGTCAGACCTTTATCAGACCAGCGCTCAGGGCCCTCTCTCTTCTTGACAAGCCCCCAGCCATCACCCATTTGAGGGACTGTTAGCGTTACACAATGGACCGTTACATGAACTTTTGTGTGTTTTGGTGACTGTCAAGGTTGTTGAACTAATATCATCGGAGCTTCTCTGAAGTCATACAGCCAGACAGGCTTCTCTGCACATTCCCAGTCTTTCAGTGTCTTTCTCGGGACCTCAGCAGGCTAGACCTGGCTCCACATTAAATGAGAGATGTGGGAATTTTCAGTGGCCACCTTCAGGAGGACCTGGGTAACTGCTAAGCATTGGAATTGTTGGGGATTTTGAGGACTAATTTTGCTGGTTTCAGAGATTGCCGTGAAAATTTTTTGCCGTGAGAAAGAATAAAATTTTGACACTTGATGCTACAAGCCTTGTTCTCTGAAGCAATAGTGTCTCAAGTCCCCAAATAATACTTTTTCCTCTTCCATATGGATATGTACACCAGATTGCAAGATTTCACCTTCTGTCAGCCACACACAGAGGCGCAGGCTGCAAGTTATCTCCTAACATCAGTCCTTCAGGTCACAACTAGAAAGATGCAGAGGGAGACCATAGTCTCTCATAGGGAAGCAGTATCCTACCCCATGAAAATGTCCACATGAGCTATGCCCTTATGGAATAATTTATGATTACTTCGACAATACCATAATCTAGATACAGGCCCAAAAACTTGCTGGGGAGGGCTGACAGCCCAGATTTGGGTTCCATGCCTGGTCTGAATTTTGTACCCTGCTCTCACCTTTTTTTTTTTGCTAAGATTAATTAGTGAATGATTTGAGAAAGCCTTTTTTTTTTTTTTTTTTTTTTCCCCCTACTGATGACAGTGAGTCTAAGTGGCTCATATTCAGTAAATATTGATTGAAATGTATTCGATTCTTCTGTTTCCTGATCTCTTTAATGCCTCACTTTTGGAATACAAAATTTTCTTTGCACAGCCACTGGTGTGATACACTGTGCTATTTTGCCAAACACCTTTGGATTTTATAGTTAATATTCTCACAGTTTGTAGCCTACACTGTTTCTGAGGTTGGCCTAAAATCATACCAACTAACTCCAGGCTATGATTTGCTTTATGTTGCTGCATTTGGCTTCCAGAGCCCAGCCCAAGTTCTTTTCAAGTCAGTAGGATTCTTTCCATTGGCTTTTGTAGTACTTGGATTAGATCTAGGGCGTAATTCCTCCTCCTGCTTCCCCTATTCTTCCTGAAGGATTCTTTTAAAAAGTTATAATATCAAGAATAACAATATAGGGTCAGATTTTCAGTTCCTATGAAACAACAGATTTTTTTGAAGTCAGTAAAGCTGTGTTCATTTACATGAGTTTAATATCTTTACATACAACCTAATATCTCTTCAATAAGCCCTAAATTCATGCGAAAACCAGAACCGTTTAGACTGTATTTCACTTTGATGCCAAAGCCCTCTGCAGTGACATCTTCACCCAACTTTTATTGACTGTTTTTCATGTTTTCTCTTGATACAGCCTTGATGCATATCAAAGCAATCTATAATTTCTCCCTCTGCCATGCTATTGTCTGGTTTCTCGTATGTTTGCTTCACCGTAGATTCAACTTAAACACAGATTCTAGAGAGAACAGCTTTGGTGACAGCCCTGTTCAGACACAACTGAAATAATGAAGATCTACAGCAATCGTAAACATATGTTGGATTTTATTTTACAGAAGGGGTTTTCTCAGTTTCAGTTGCCTGGATAGCCGTGTGAAAATACATGTATGTCATTCATTTATTTACATTGATAATGTAAATATATATTTTTAATTTAATTAAACTAATAAACTTCATTATTGTAGAATCCAACTCTCATGCAATGGAAAAGCTGAATTGGGTGGATCATTAAATCTCAAAAGTTTCATCTCCAGCTGAAGTATTTTTGGGAGGAAATGGCTTTTTCAGTTAGAAAGTAGAGCAAGTTTTTTTGTGGTGTTTTTTTTTTTTTTTTTTTTTTTCTTGGTGAGAAATCCTCTATACTTCTGTGAAACTGGAGCGATTCTGAAGCTAGAGAATTATTCTGGATTTGTGCTGGTGTTACTAACATCAAAACATGGCTGTAGGAGTAAAATGGTGCTTTTGTGGCACAGCAGAGCATGAACAATGACTATATTTAGGATGTAGGAAAACCCAGTCTCTATAGAAAGCAAGCATTCAGTGAATTTTATAATAGTAAGTTAATACAAAGAGAAAGAAAAAAGAGGGGAAAGACAGAAGATGTACATTTAACCTGAGCATCAGGAAATAACATACCAGCAGTAGGTTTTATTTGTCTGCACAGTAGTCCCTAAGGGAAATTGAACCAAATATACTTTTTGTGAACTTTCCATTCCAAACTCTTAATCAAAAGTCCAGATACTAACTGCTCTTGGAACGTGAACCCCCCTGTGACAATATGTGGAAGCTGAAATTCAGCAACAGTTAACTCCTTCTCGCAGCAGCATCACACACTGTAGCGGACCAAAGTTGGACTGTTTTAATATGAAAAGATTCGGGGGCATTTCTCAAAGGCTTTTTCAGACGTTCAAAGAGGAGAAAGTTGCTAAATAAAATTCTGTAGACTGTTGATTCGACGCTGTGTCACCATTTGAACTGCACTTTTCAAACTTGATTTAAAAACCATTTGCTGCTTTCATGACATATTGTCCAGACTAAAGACATGATTGAAATCTCATACTGCTGAAGGCTGATCATACCACTGTCAGTTCAAAATGAAGTCTTGAAACTAATATGCAAAGCCTGAGACGAAAAAGTGTCATTGGCGAAGACGTGAGTCTGATTCTGCTTTCATATCCACGTAAATCTAGAGAAAAACCTCACCTGTGTATAGCTATGGCAGAGGGTAATATTCCTACAACCCAGAGAACAGCACAGACTCGGCAGCTGAGAGATGTTAATTAAACTAAGAGTACTTGAGCGTGCTCTCATTGGGATGGATCAGAAGTTAACTTTATTTTTCAGTAGCTGTAAAGATGAACTGACTTTCCACTGTTTCACATAAAAAAATCAAAATGCAGAAACAAGACTTTTCTTGCAATTGAATGTTTTAAATGAAAACTTTTGAACAAGATTTCATCTGCAGCTGCTCATTCAAATGAAGAGTTTGATTCCATAGAAACTTACCCGGATTTTCAAACTTTAGGAAGTCATACACCTTGCCGTGCTTTCATCCCTCCAGGCAAATCTGTTTCCTCATGTAACCCAAGTCAAACAACATATTTTTAGGCCGAGGTGGGATGTTTGTTGGTTTGGGGTTTTTTTTGAGAGTTATATTTTTGCCTTTATTATATGTGATTTTATTTGTTTAAGAGTTTTTCTTGTTTAGTTTTCTATGCCATGTGTGCTGATCTGAATTGTGCTATGTTACAAAAGGCTTTTGTGCCACATAAGTCTCACCTGCAAATACTGTCAGCCCCTGAGGGAGTTTTGGACACGTAGAACTCAAATACACATCACAGCCATAAATCTAAATGTCATTACCCAGACTATGTTAAACATCTTCTAGCATGCCTTTTACAGGGCCAGTTTTTCATTTCTACGGCGAAATGATGTTTAGCATTTCATGAGAAGTACTAATCAAAGCCTTTTTCAGTGTGTGATTTATGATGTAGCTTCTATAGAATATGCTGCACTATGATACCTCACTGGTACTTATTTGGCTGTTCTGCATGGAGAACCAGAGGAGAGAAATGCCAGTGAACTTGCCAGCTGAACTCACAGGCGCGGACACGCGAGAAGTTACGTTGGCACTCGGTGAAAAATCTGATTTATGTTTAGGCAGAAAATGAGTGTGGATCTTGAGGTACCTAATTTGGCAGTTGGATACTCCTCTCAACCTGAAATTGCTTTGCAGGTCGAGCCCCGGTGTTTGTGGAATAAAACAGGCGTAAGCAGTACTGAGCTGTCCCTCTAGTAAGAGCCTGGGGACTTCTCTTGTTTTTTCTTTCACAGCTCAGGATAAATTGAGGTGTCTCCAAACAATTAGAGATATATTATTTCTGATGTCCCTCATTAGACTAATTTAATTACAGTATTAGGCTATTTTTGTTAGAATATATGTCAGCAGTACTAAGTTGTTAAAGTAAATGGTACTTTATTAAATAATTATTTGGATATTTTAGGAGATAGAGGTGATTGTTTTGGTTGTTTGTCCTTCACTACTCCCTTTCTTTAGTTCCCTATCCTCTAAAGAAAAAACAGTTTCAAGACATAGAAGATGGTGTCTTTACTAACACATTTTCAAAAAATTAATCTGAAAAACATTCATGTTCCGTAACAGATTTATAGTAAATGCATGAAGAACAGGATCGCTCAGTACTACAGGACTAAAAAAACATGTAGCACCGTTTACATAAAATATGAGCATCTTTAGTTTTAAATACTATCTATTCTTTTTATAGCTTTTTTATAATTTACTTATTAAATTCAAATAAAAACTATTCTACTATTTAATGTCCTTTTATTATCAAGCAGACTACTAACTTATGTCTGTGACTTTTAATTAAAGTAAGCACAGCTTTTTCCAGTAGAAAAATGTGATTTCCCAGTGAATGGTTCACTTTCAAGAGTGTTTGTGGGTTTTTTCTGCACGTGTAATTTCAGATGCTGCACAACAAACATGTGATGGTTCGTGTTGGAGGAGGATGGGAGACTTTTGCAGGTTACTTACTGAAGCACGACCCGTGCCGAATGTTGCAGATCTCCCGAGTGGATGGGAAAACTTCTCCAATCCAGAGCAAGTCTCCAACCCTCAGGGACATGAATCCAGACAATTATCTGGTTGTTTCTGCCCATTACAAAACCAAGAAGGAGATTAAGTGAAATAAGCTTCTCATGTGATCGGGACTCTACGTACGTAGGTCCAAATTATTTTCTCAAATGTAGTAAATTTAGTTTCTGCTTTAAAAGGACTTTGGAAAATTTAAGACAGACTGGAAATGGCAACCCATTTTGACGATCTTTGAATTGTAGAACTATTTATTTCTAGTACTGTATCTTTTATAGCAAATTACCCTTGATAGGCTAATTACTACAATCAGATAAGAAATAGACATATATTTTTAGCCAAATTATTACTCTCTAATATGTGAATGTATCTTAGAGTTACATAAAGGAGTGGATCCTGTTAATGGAAGAAAATACACAATACAATATATTTGTATGAAAAACTTATTACATTGAATCCTTGACTGTTAGGCTAGTTGAAAAATATATATGCAGGTGGAAAATTAATATTTGTGGAAATTATTTGGTAATGCCTCTTGAAATGAAATAAAAATGGACTATTTTTATGGGTTGCAAGATTTTCTTAACCAGTAGAATATAAAGACTTGTTGCATGCCAAACAACTTCCCCAAGTGATGACTTTAAAAAAAAAAGTTCAAGAAACCCCACCACCACCACCTTCAACTCTTTAAAGCTAAAGACAATGCTCAGTGCTAGATCTGTACGTAGATCCTTCCTGTTTTTTACCAAGTTGCCCAATATAGAAGCATGAGGAAGTTGAGAGGTTGCCCCTTCCTCTGTCAGACAATGGAGCTGTACTAGCGGGATGATGGACTGCAGCCCACCAAGGGAAGCAGTAAAGGATGCCCAGCCCTTTGACCCAAGGAGGAGGTTCAGAAGATGCTAGTCCCTCTTGAGTCACAAAACACTACACTGTTCTTGAATCCGAGCTTTTCCTTCCCCTTATTTTTAATTTTGTTGGTCATACCAAATGTGAAATATTCATTACTCTGTCAGTAGAGTGATTCACATTCTTGTAAATCATTCACACACCTCTAAAATAGCTAAAGGCATATGGGGGCTTAGTTCATTATTTTGGCTACTTTTCTATGTTTATATTTGGTAATTTATGTGCCTTGTAACGTTCTAGAAAAATCATTTTATAGGATTATTTCACTGACTGTATAAATTGGAGCAGAACTCAGTTGTTTCATTACAAATGAAATAAAATTTTTTAAAATACTCATGCATTTTGAAAGTCGTCTTTATCATTTGTAATCTGTGTCCCCGCAGTTTGCTGCTACTGACTGGATACCTACAATACACAATACTGCTTGCTAAACTAATAATGAGCTACACAGTGAACGAGGCAAGCATTCGCTCACTACAGACAGCAAAGAAATACCTGGATTTTATTGAAAAATAATTTTCCTTTGCAGGGAAAGGAAAAAAAAATCAAAAGCATTCTTGAAATATTTTTTGAAGTACCAAGCAGTACTTTTCTGTAATTTTTGATGTTTAATTTTAAAACATAGCCTTTAAAATTAACAACAAAATATCTACTGGCTAGACAGGATCAAGACCACCTTCTTTCATGTTCCATGCCTGATTAAAATCAGCGTGTTGTATCTCACTTCTGTGGAACTGTTCTACCTCGCAGTCTAAAAATATCTGCTAAATACAAACAGTTCGCGCCTGCTTGGTGCATCATTCTAAGTAGCAGTACATAATTACAAACATGTTATTAGAAAGAAAAATTGCAACCTTTTATTCTTACTTTGAGACATTCTCTAGGAAGATGAAACATATACTCAAGCAGTAAATCCTTTGAAAAGCCATAGGAAGGCCCAGTGCACATAGAAGCAACGTATTTAGCCCTCATGGGAACAGAGAACAGACCATAAGTAATGTTATTTTGAAAAAATGCAGCACAGCTGAAAAAAATCATGATCTTAATATATGCACTGAGAGATCTGTTTTCAAATGAACAGAGATGGAAAAAAAAATCACTAGTGAAAGTGTCAGATGTTTATTTTGAAATAACGGTTACTCTTTTAAACATAAACGTATTTCCACCATCCAGGATTAAGTTTGCATTACCATTAAGTTTTTTCTTTAAAGTATTTGAAGGTGTTTACATGTAATAAATCAGGAACAGATAATGATAAAAAAGTATTCTTAGGTTTATTTTAATATTAAACTTCAACAAATAATCCTGGTAAATCCAAACCAAGACTTTAAATTAAACGTGAACTACTTTATGTGCTTGGACTGTAGCTATCAAAATAGTCTTTTTTGATTCAGGGTTCTCAAGCACCTTAAAAAAAATACCAAAAAAATAAACACATTAAAATGCTTCCTGACTTAAAACTTCAATTTAGGCAGTTCCAGAATGTGAGATCTATAAAGGACTTGACTTAAAGTATTGCCATGACCACCTAATCTGTGTAAAAAGCTTGCAGGTGGCACTTACTGCATTTAAAGCAGTTGTGGTGTGAGGTGGGTGTGGGCAGCAGGGGAGGATATTAAAGTAGAAGCACTTGCTGGAGTAAACAAAAATAAAATGCAGTAAGCTAGCTAAATCTGGAGGAAGGGGTTGGGTGCGCCTTACTCAGAAGGTAAGTCTTGCTAATTTAGTAAGTGGTATTTTTTTAGTGTACTAAATCCAATGTAGGAGTTGGGGAGTTTGTTAGGAGCCTAAAGCTCGACTTACAGAGCTAAAGCTGAGCAGCAAAACCTTGCTCAGAGACATGGGGCCCTTGTTGCAGCGATGGGGGGCAGAACAGACTTCACATAGAATGTATCTGGTGGGAAAGTAAAACCCACTGTTTGACTAGCTAGCTGTAGTGGCTCATGCTTGAAGTTTCTGTGCTAAAATCTATGGTATTAAGGTATCTGATGTAGATTTCTAGGAGGCTGAACTGAATTATGGAGCACCAACAGGAAAGACCTGCAGCTCTTCTTTTGTTCCCCTAAGTGAGGCAGGGTCTGCTCAGTCTGTGAAATAGTTTCTTGTTAAAAGGGCAGGCGATGGGATGCTGAAATGTTAAATTGGCCATGGGAGGTGATTGTAAGGAAGAGCGTTATGTAGTGATTTTCATTTATTCTGCTGCTGAATGGGAGCGTTGAGGAGGCTGAAAATCCTGGAAAGTTGAAGCTGTTATGAGCTGCAATGAAACCTCTTCTCAAAATCCTTCTTGGATCATAAGACAAAGCCCATGGGAGCTCCTGCTGGCTGCAAATAAGTAACTGTGCTAAAACTTCAGCTGGCTAAATTATGTAAGATTACTTTTAAAAACTATTAGTATTGTATAATGTCAAATAAGCATCACCATGCTGGAAGCAATTCAGAATTAGTTTGGAAATGTAACACCTGTTACTTCTCACTGCAGGAGGTACCTTCTGTCACCTTGCTCTTCATATATTGCCTGGAGTTTTTCTTCCAAGGAGGATTATTTAAATAAATGATTGAGGATGGGGTGGGGGTTTTTTTCTCTTTATTATACTGATAATTGCTCCTTTCTTTTCATTACCACCTTTTTTCCAATAGTGATTTAGAGATGATACGTCAAAGCTATGCAAACTAGTTCAAGGGCTGTTGGTGGGGACGAGTGAAATCGGGAGGTGTCAATATATGTGTGTGGGAAGGTATAGCAGGTTTCTTATAACTTAAGACCCAACACTGAATTCATTATATGTGTTCGTTTTAGATCAGGGAGATGAGCTGTTTGCCACACCGCGGTGTTACAGAAGCATCTGCTGGAGATGCTTACAAGGGTTTGGTTCTCGTTGGGTTTCTGTTTTGTGCTGCCTCGCTGGCTGTGAACGCGCAGTACCTGACGGGGAAGGAGGGAGAACTATTTCTCTTTGCGCTGTGTCTCCTACTGTCTTAGCCTGTGCTATGTTAAGAATCTGAAGTAAGGTGAAGCAGACACGTGGGATCATGTGAATGTTTATGGGGCTGGAGAGGATTTTCCATCCCGGTCCAACTGCTGGCACTGCTTGTGCCTGATGAGCTGTGTCCCAACGATTTGGCCTGTCACCGTGCCAAATCCTCATGCTGAAGTCATCTGTTTTCCTAAGGGCCCGCAGCGGTGCTCCCTACGCTTGTGGGGAGGCAGCTTCTGTGTCCTCCCAAACCTCGGGGAGTTCTGCCCCAAACGCTCTCTCCCTTGGCATAATCTGTGTATTTTAACAATATGCAGTAGCAGATGTTTTCGTTTTCTGTTACTGCCACAGAGATTATGCTATCGCAGTCACCGAGAGGCAGCCCTTTCAGTTCAGTTTACGAGCACTGGTCTTTGACTGCCAGGAGTTTTTTCTAGCCATCTGCCAGAAAGTGCTTTTAGAAGGTGGAGAAAAAAGGTACAGTTGTGCTGCTGTAAAGCAAACAAAATGGCAACTGCCTAGATAATCTACATGAGCGGATGTATTTTAACAGCCTCTGAGGGGAAGTAAACATCTAGGTTTGGGGGAAATGAGGACAAAATTCCCGTTGTGTTTATTATTTACCTAGTGCAGCACTGAGTGGTAAAGAGAGGGGAGGTGTGTAGTTCTACAAGGATACAGCAGCTCTGATGTACGTAGCTCTCAGCTTCACCATTTACCTGTCCACTCATATATTGGTTGTCCACTACCAGACTGTTGTGTTTGCTTCTTTTGTTCTCAACTGCCATTAATGCTACTAAAAAACTTAAACCAAAAGAGATGGTTTCATTTAGCCAAATAACTTCCCAGATTCAGTTCAGACTGGCCATCTGAACAGTTAGATGGGTATGGTATAGAAACTTTTTAAAAAATAACTTTATCAGTCAGGAATTTGTAATCAGGAACTAGACACTCCCAAATCTGCTGATGTGTTTCTTAGCTGGAGGAGTAAATTTGGCATTCGTAACAGGGACTCTTAAAAAGCACAGACATATCTGGCTTTTACCTGAGGGACGGAGAGAGAAGAGCAGTGTTTTCTTCTACGGTAATTCTGAATTGCAAGAATCCCCTCTGAAATACAAGGTCTGCTTCGTGGGAGGCCGTTCAGACCTCTACTCCCACCTTCCAGGACGGCTGCCAGGCAGACAGCCGCAAGCAGCCAACTGCCTCAGCAGGACTAAGAGTGGCTGAGGAGCAGCGTGGGTGTTCAGACGGGGTGGTAAGCTCTTACCCAAACACACAGCACCTCGAGCAGCCCAGGCCGGGCTTGCCTGGGGCCGCAGAGCAGTGACTGCTTCACGCACCAAACTCCAGTTCCGACAGCACCGAAAGATCAATGGGTCACCAGGAACCGTCATTTCTTTCACTAGGTTATTTCAACGGTTTAAAATTAAAGTCTTCAAGATTTTAATCAGACACGGACCCCTGTTTGGTCAGTGTACTGCCTCTTTCACACAGCAGGGGCCTGGGTGAAGATGCTGCTGGTAATTTCCTCCCCTTACAGATTTGGGGCAGTGGTATGATAAGAGGATGAAGAAAAGAATCTATTAAGCTTGAAATATCCCAAGAGACTAAGTGTTAAGTGGTGCTTAAGTGTCTTTGCAGGACACCCACTGTGACAGCTGTTAGATTGAAATTCACATTTCAAATTAATGTTTGGTGTATTTTATTATACAATTCAATGCCTTTTCATCAGACTTTAAAAAAAATCACTATGACCAGTTAATACAGTGAGGAGAGCAATTGCCAGCAATTAAAGGAAACTGAAGATACTCATCTGCCAAGGACACAGCTTTTTAGCCCAAATACTATATTAATATTGAAAAGTCTCCCTTCTCAACTCAATTCTAAAGGCCAAGCCAGGAAACACATTGTGTCAGGACTGTGCTTCTAAGACAGCATGAGACACTACTGGGAAAGGAAAGAGAAATATTTAGTTCAAGGGAAGGAAAAAAAAAAAAAGCCTCTATAGCCTAAACTAGGTCAGAAATAGGGCCAGAAAGATACTGAGGCCAAGCATCCAAGCATAATGCTCTCCAGGGAAAAGAAGAGCTAGACTCTTAGTGATGATCATGCTGCAACAAACTTCCCTCCCCTAACAAAGCAGCGGGTCGAGGCCGTTGTTGCTCGTCTAGTTCTAACACGGTGGTTTAGCTCTAATAACCAAAGGCAGCTTCACATTTGGGAGAGGAATTACAGACGCTGTTGAATAGAGAATAAAAGCGACAGAGCTTTGGGCATTTAGCAAATGTTACTGCGCTGTAACAAGCACACCTAGATAGCACAGAAATTTTAGGAAATGAGCCATCCAAGAGATGCACGGAGTCTTTTGCTTTTTTTTTCTTTTCTAAATCCTGAGAAGTGCAGCATTGCCCTCTCGTGGTAATAAAGGAGAACAATTAATAACAGTATCTTTAATATGTTTAACTTCCAGTATTCTTTATAAATACTTACAGACTCAAAAGAAATCCACATCAGAAAACGAGGAGAACAATTATTAGACTAGTAATAAAAGAGCTTTCCTGCTATAAGGATACAGGGTTTATAAAGGTTTCTAATTATTTTTAACTAGCATCACAAAATGCTTCCAATTTTAACAACCCACTTTCTTTTTTGAAAAAAGGCACTAAATCCCTAAGCAGTTCAAAAGTCTGGAAACTGAAACTGAAGAGAAATGCTGTCACCCACATATTCAAATATATCTATTTATGAACAACTTTCTAAGTGAGGACTTAGAGAAAAGTTTAACTGTAGAGCTTGAAAAAAGCGTCAAAAACAACACATGGGCACCTGAGCTGTGCCTAAGCCAGTCATACACAGACAGACAGACATCAACTGACCAGACAGCACACACATACAGACTGACTACAGGTATGGAGACCACTTCCATGGGAGAAAACCCATCTCTCTCCCTTGACAGGGAAGCAATAAAACATGCACATAAAACAAACAATTTGGCCAAAACTTTAGTGTTCAGTTAGTTCCTAAGTTTCTTAGTGTATGTTTCCACATCGGTTCTCCCACAGTGGCAAAGTACTGCTGAGTCTTCAGATGCAAACAGCAAAAGCCACATGATGAGTAAGTGCCACTCAGCTGCAGCAACCAGCAAGTTATTGGCAGTAAACATCCATCTTCTCTTCAGAACTCGTACTTCTTTATCCGACCTGCCACTAAAAACAAAAACAACAATATATGCCACAGGTCTGTATGAAGAAAAGGGAAAGAAAGAAAAAAAAGAACCGAAAACCCCAAAACAAACTCAACCACAAGCTTGTCTGGTTCTAACACTGTTTATATCCAGTGAGGGAGGGGACACGCAGCTCACCAGTGGCAGTTTATACAAACTCCTGCCCCTGAGTTGTATACATCAATAAGGGTAAGAGATGAAGGCTTACAAAGCTGCTGTTTCAATAACCAGATGCATCTATTGCCTTTGAGAGTTTCTAATTCTTAATTAAATCTCTGCCTGGCCTTCTGAGACAAAAATTTCATGAGAAAAATAGTAGTAGTAACAGAAAGTTCACCAGAATCTGTGCTAACGGTGTATATCCCTCTTGTAAAGAGAGAGGGATACATGAAACCCAGAGTCATTACCCTACTTAGTTTGTACATTTTCTCTCTTCCCTCAGAGCTTATAGAAAATCTAAAGCAGTACTGAGAAGGGACACTGAGTACGGGTCAACTCCGTGAGGAGTCCCAGTGCTGAGAGTACTGTACAACTGATGCACTGTAGGTGCAGAAACTGGGCAAGGAGGAGGGGGGGGAAGCTCTCTGCCATCTTTGCGTCCCTGAACTGAAGTCTCACTGAGAACACCGTGTGATAATAACCATGAGTCCGTTGCTATTCCATTTCCTTTCCTCTTGGTTATTCCTTGAGTTATTCTATCTTGTAGATGACAACAAACCAGGATTTTCTCATTGAATATATAGGCAGTTACATTGTGTTGTTTCTTTTTAAACTTACTCTCAGTCCTCCTTCTCCTCCAGAACCTGAAGCTGCAATTCTTTTTTCTATTTCTTCCTGTTTCTTTTTCTTTTGTTCTACGGAGTAAACATTCTTAATACCTCGAGAGGAAGCCTGGGAGAAAACACGTTTGGGTGAGACCAGTCAGATATTTGTCTGGATAGAAAGCAAACTGCAAGTCTTGGCAACACCGTTTTGTGAACTCTGGTTTGCGTGAAAAGACTTAAATGTTAAGTAATGCTACTATAACATAAATGCAGACCTTTCAGGATATCTCTTTGTACTGTGAGCCCTTTCTCCCATAGGTATGTGAGGTGGTCTTATTTCATATTGTTATTACATCCAAGTGAACATAATGAATGCAATTATGTGTACCTGCTTTGCATCCTAAGATGTAGAACCAGAACGTCCCCTCCTAAATGTCCCATAAATTTCTAGTCTGTGGTTTCTTCAGTGTTGGGGTCTAATCTTGCCCTCACAAACAGAATTAACTGGGAAGATATGTTTTGGGCAAAGAAAACTTCCAAAAACTTTAGCTGTTTCATCATCTGTTCACTTCTTCCATCTCGTTTTATCAGAAAGCTACCTAGAGATAGGATACAGATGATGGAAATCATAACGACTGCTTGTAAGACTCCAGAAGCAGCCAGAGTCACAAGCTCTCTATAACTACTACAGAAATCAAGAGGAACTTTACATGCAGGGGAGAAAACACCGTTGTGTTAGTAGTGCTAGCCCAGGCTGTTAAACCCAACTTCTGAGCTGTGATCTGTCAGAAAAACCTGTGTGATAGTCTACCCTTCAGACTTCACAGGACATGTGGATAGCAGCAGTACGGATGAGAAAACCTGGTGTCAAGTGCCTGCTTCACATCCTCATGGTGATGGTCTAATGAGGACCTAGACTAGACGGCGAGAGCACCAGAACTACAGACAGGTAACACTGTAAACCTGGACAGAAAATGTTTTAAAAACTCATTCTTAGCTAAGTTTAGGGTTATGATTCTACAGCCTAAGCTATACAAAAGCTATTAAAATCTACCAAGGGACAACAGCAATGCTCTCACCTGAAACCCAAAGCCCCGATGACAAGCCCAGTTCTCAATGGGCTCCTAAGGCAAATCTTGCCAACACATACTAACTCACTTAGACCCTGTGATGCCTAGCTTTTAGGCACTTGGCCTTCCAAGTGAGTTAGGCACCCTGACTGTCTCTACAGCACCCCAAAAGGAAAAACACTTCACACAACTTCAGGCTGAATATGAGCAGTTAGGAAGCATGTACAAGAAAACACTAAGCAGAGAAAGACATCTGATCTGCTCCCTTGTCCCTCGTGCAGGGAAAACTGAATTAGCCTGCTTGCAAGGCGTCGCTATCACCCAACATTCAGAGGCTAAAATGCTCTCAAAGACAGTGCTGAAAAATCCTGCTAGATGTTTTATCTCTGTCTTTTAAGAAAACAAAAAGTAACACAGTGATACTTCCATTTTTCTTTAGCAGCTTAACGGCTACCCCAGAACCTCAAAGCCATCTGTAACCCAAGTTGCTTCATTTCTACTTCCTCTCAGGAAAGCTTTTTAGCAATTTAAAGAGCTAGATGGGTATGTTCATCTTTCACACGTTTCTCGGAAGTACGTTTCCTGCAGTTATGCTTAAAAAACCTTTTGTGATTTAAGATTACACGTGGATTGCTTTTCGTCTGACACAAAAGTTTTTAGGAAGGCCTCTGAAGCATCACTCAGCTGTTGCACCGTTTACCGAACTCCCTTAAAACCAGGTCAACATGGTTGTCATCAATAATGGTCGATTTTTAATTCAATATGTACTGTCACTAACGCTCATGCAAATAACACATTCCTTTCTCTACCTAGTTCTGCTGTGGTCTCTAAGATGTGCTTTTTACTTATTGTAGATTTTGTATGGTGCATATTATAAGCCTATTTGAGAGGTAGGGAAGGAGGAAATAGGGTAGCTAGTTTCATATTCTGCTAGAACATTTGAATCCTACCTCTTCTAACTTTAAGGATACTGAAGTACTTAAAGCTCAGCAACCTTAAAAAGATACTGCTTTACTGGAATTTGAGCAGAGGAACTTGCTCAATTGTTGCCATGTTGATAAACTGAACTTGCAATTGCCCATAACCTGGTATTTGTGAGAGGAGTACAAGTGCAGTACCTCTTGAAATTGCCACCACAATAATGGTTTGACGACGCTGGCTTGAGATATTTCTCAATCTCTTGCTTTCAAGTCTTATAATGAGGTAAAAAATAATATTGAACTCAGTCTTCTGATTGTTAGGTTCTTTCTTCAACTACTGCAAAACTTCTCCTATCTGAACAAGCTCAGTCATCTTGTAATGGACTTTGAGCGTCTATGTAGCTGTGAAACTCTACTGTAAATATTTTTTTTTTTAAATGGCATAAAGTAAAACAAGAATACTATGAAAATATTTATTGACAATTGCCACACTCCAGGCATGATATCCAGTGTTCCCACAGAAGCCCTTGCCATTTTCCCCACAAACCAGTTACCTAAACGTATTTTGAATACATGGCATTTTATCAGACGTTACCTCCATCTGCCTCTTTTCAGCAGCTTCTGCTAGCTGTCTTCTTTTTATTTCCTAAATAAAATGTGAAAGACAGTGAAACTCTATTCCAATACAGTCAGTACACTCTTTGGGAAGTCTTAATTTCTGAATATGACTCAAATCTGTAATGAAAACTGCCACAAAATGCCACCCTTAAGTCAGCATCATCATTCCCTCCGCTGCCACTCCGCAAGAACAAAGTGTTTTTAGTGACTAATGCGCTAGAGCAGCTGCTGACATACCCCCAGTCCCACCCCACCAGCAGTCTGGGCTCAGCTCTATTCCGCCCTCACTCCAAAACACCCAGGCTGGACGGGGAAGGCTGGCAGCCTGCGATGGCCTCGACTCTGAAGAGAGAAAAGCTCCCTCGTCCGGGCCCCAGGGGCTTCTTCCCCCACACGACCCCGAGGCGAGGGGTACGGAAGCATGGGGAGGGGCTCCTACGCACGGAAGAGAAATGTTGTTCTATGAAGTTTAGTTAGAAGCGAGCATCGCTGGGCACTGGAGAGAAAAGCACGGCTCTTCCCACTTCTGGTTAAAAGGAGAGTGCTCTTGGCCTCGGTTCCGGCCCGAACCCCTTTCACCCGCAATCCCCGGTGTCCATCCCAGTGCCCCCAGTGAGGGCTGGGAGAGGCCGGAGGGAGCCCCCGGGGTGCCGGGGCCAGGCCCCGCGTTCCCAGGCCGGGGCGGGGGGCAGGCCCGGGGCCGCCGAGGCCGCAGGAGGCGCTTCCCCGCCCGGCCGCTGCCCGCGGCAGCCATGAGGCCTCTGGCCCAGCGCTGCGGCGGAGCCCGCCCGGCGGCGCAGGGAGGCCCCGGCCTCCATTTTGAGGAAGGCGGCCCGTTCCCCCGTTCCCCCCCTCCACCCCGCCCCGGCGGGCAGGGCCGGAGCGCCCCGCGTTCGTCCCCCGTCCCGGTGCTGCGGGGCGTCACCGTCCGCTTGAAAACAACCGGGCGGAGGGAGGGAAGGAGAGAAACCGCCCCCGGGCCGGGAGCCGCCGCCCCGCACTCACCGGGTCGGGCGTCTCCACCACGTCCTTGACGGCGCCCCCCATGCAGGGCAGGCACAGCCCCATGGCGGGGCACCCCCGGCAGGGCCGGCCGCGGCTGGCGGGGAGGCGGCGGCTGGCGAGGAGGCGGCGGCCCCGGCCCCGGCCCCGCCCGCGGCCCTCGCCCGGCGCCGCGCTCCGGCAGGGCCCGCCCCGTGCTGGGGTCGGCAGCGGCGGGCATGGCCGGCCGGAGCGGCGGGGCCGGCGGCCCGCGGTAGTCCCGCACCCCGCCCTTTCCCCAGAGAATTAAACTAAACCCGTGGTCTCAGGGCAGACGGACGGTAGTTTTATTTCCAGCTCGCCCCCGGTAACCTGGTACCGGGATTCAGCGCTTGCTGGGGCTCCGCTGGAGCGGCAGCGGGCGGCTCCCTTCCCTGCGCCGGTGCTGCCATCCGCTGGCGCGGAGCGGGGCTGGGGGGCGAGCCCGGAGCGGGGCTGGAAGCTCAAACACGGCGGTGACGGTTGCGGTGGTGCCGCAGAGGTTCTTTCCGAAGCCAGGGCTGCTCTGCCCCTGCCAAACCCGTCAGTGCTCGGGCACTGCCGAAGGTTAATTTTTAGGCCAGCGTAGCGATATTGTGCTTAGGTCAGGAAGGATGTTATCCGTGTTAAAGCTGAAGGCATCCCGCATCAGAACAACCAGTAGATTGGCCTTTGAGCAAGGACATCCTGGAGCAATTAGACCTTGAAGAGAATACGTTGCCAACTTGGCAAGCAAACCCAAAATCCATGTACCCTTGGCTGAACTACCCTCATTGTAATACCAAAAATCACACCTATAGGTCAAGACCCTTGCCCAGGCAAAGACCCTTCCCCTGAGCACATGTAGAAGTATTGTGTCAGCAGTATTATAATTGTATGTAAATTACCAACCAATCGTACAGAGGGTGGACTTGGAAAATTACTAATTCTGCAAGTTTTGTGTATAAATACAGCACGAAAAATGCCCTTGGTGTGCTTGATTTGTGGGAAACCGCCGAGCACCTGGGCTCGTGCCACCCTAAAATAAATAAGCAGTGTCTCTCCTGCGTGTGACTATTGACCTGCTGCACACCAGGGGAACAATCTGCCCCTGGGACAAGAGCGGGGCCTGTGCTTGCAGCCTTCCCATCTGCAGGTGCCAACAGCATCTGCGTGAGCAGCTTTTTGCTGCTCGTGTTGCGAGGACCTCTGCAGCCCCCCACAGCCGTGTCTCATCCAGCAGCTTTCAGCCTTTTGGACTTGCACATGTAGCCGAGGGCAACACGATTCACATTTCTTTGCTAATCGTTTATGTTCACCTTGAGATGTATGTTAGTCTTTTCCCCTCCTTTAGTATTTTTAAATGCTCATGTCATTTAGAAAGCTCCTGGTTTTAGATGGATTAATGCTTTTACTTTGCGTTCAGTCTTTTGCAGGCTTTGAAGTGGTTTGCTGTGGCTTACTGCCAGGAACTGCCATGCAGGAATTTCTGTCCTTGCTGGCCTTCACTGGAAAACTTGGTATCAATAAACAGAGGAAACAAAAAGTCTTTTTTCTGGCTCTTTTGCTATTTTTCTTCCTCTTTCTTAAAATGTTGCCACCTTCTCGTCTAGCTATTTATAGTAGACTTCAAGCATTACCATATTCAGCAACATTTCCTGAATTTGTGTGTTGGCATCTACTCCATCTCTAAGGCGTATGTGAAGAGTATAATATGTATTCTTCATCAGCAATGCAACATCCACCCAGCCTCTCTCCTGCCTCTCTGATTTTGAACAAGGTATACCTTTTTGCACCACATTCTTATCCTATGATTTATTCCACAGCCCCATGGTGTCATATTTTATTGTAAAGTAGTAATTTAAGTTCTTGGGTTTGTTCGCTGCAGCTATAATTAGCCATCAGAGAGGTTTATCACGTTGCTAAGTACTTCACATCAGTCACAACCTGGTCCTGGGCTTTCTGAGTTGGATAGCAGAAGTCTCGCTGTGCTTGTGGGAGACTGCTGAGGCTGGTGGAAGGGGAAGCAGAAGGGGGCTCACCTGCTCCCAGCCCCTTCTAGCGAGGCTGATTGTCTGCAGGAGTGCACAAAAGCTCTTCAGAGCAGCTGGGCTGTGTTGTCTTGGCCTAGGAGCTGCAGCAGAGGTGCTGTAACTTTCCTGCTTCATGGTGTAATGATCTAACTTTCTGCTTTATAATGGAAGTATTTGGGTTTTGTTTTATTTTTAATTTTAAAGTATTGGTTTATAGTTATGTGGATTAAGTGCTTAGTGTTTGTCAAGCTTCAGGTTAGAATTGAGGGCTTGTTGGCTGATTGCAGTGCCCGGTTTGATCCATCAGATGATAATCCCTGAGCAGCTGAAGCATACTGTGCTGCATCTAGAAGATTTAGAGGAAGACTGAAGCGCACTTGGACACAACTCTGCACTTTCTGGTGGTATGAACTGGCAAATCACGTAACTGAAAAGGTGAGCGGTTCAAACAAAACTTCAGTTTTTTCAAAGTGCTTGTAGAAGTCAGTCAAAGTTTTTTATGGAGAAGTAGCAGAAAATATGGTAACAACTTTTTTTCTATAACAAAGGATCTACACTGATGGTTTTCAAGGCTGATGTTTTACTGCTGAAGTTTTAGGGATAACCTTTCAGTAAAATCACTTAGACTGAGGACCTTTAAAACTGGTTCTTCTTGAAACTTCCCAGAATGAGTTTAAAGAAATCCTGAGGATGTGTAGTTTGAAATTAATTCAGCAGGATCTTTGTTCAGATACACTGATAACAAGTAATAGCTTGGAAATTAGATACAAATTCAGATTTGGGGGGTGATTTAGGCTCAGTATGAGTGGGGAGTTAACCTTTCTGCCTTCCAAGAGCTGGGTGAGGATTGATAGAGAGCTCTGGCCTGTAGCACTGTGGCAGCTGATTCCCTGGAGCGGTTGTGTGATATGTGATAGCACTAGTAAAGCAGACCTGGCCAGTGGTTTTTGGCTTAATTCATCTGTGTTGCATCAGGAAGCATATCCGAAAATATTCAGCAGCAGTTACCCATCTTTCTTTTTTTAAGAGAGCATCTTCTAATCCTTACCACTCCATCTCTGCTTTTCTTTCTCCTGGAGACTTACTCCCTGTGTTGGGTGTGAACAGTGCAGAGCATCCTTTGTTCTTTGGGGGTGAAGTTCATCTTCATAGACACAGCAGTGATCACTTGACAGAGCAAAGAATGTTCTGTTATGGGTTGCAATGCTCTTTGATTAATTGCATGCTGAATATTTTTTGATGCTGTGAGATCGGAAATATTAATGCCTGGTAGCTCAACAGGAACAGATGATGGGGGTCTGTTTGTTTGTTTTAGTCTTTGGGAGCATTTTTGTCCACCATAACAAATAATGTTTTAGTGGAATAACACATATAGTTATGTAATTATTTATTTAAAAAAAAAAAAAAAAGAAACCATACTTAACACTGGCTTTAATAGTAGTTGCACGTTGCTTTTAAATGGGGCTGCTAGGCTGACCGATTTGAATTTGTTTATTCATGTGATGAATTGTGTGTAGTGAGTTTTGAATATCTGATTCAACAAGAAATACGTATTGAAAATGTCCGTGACCTTTCTGCAGGTTTTTGGCAGCTCATTAGAAGATCTCGCAATCTGTGATCGGTTCATTTGTAATGGTTTAGTTATGGTGGCATTTGGGCAAGAATGGTATTGAACTGCATCTTAATCTGACTTTGATCAATGTTGATTAGTCTCTAACTCTCTTATCTTCTTGAAAGCCAGCAGATGGTACTATTGACACAAAAATTTCCTCTGTTTCCCAAATCTATAACCACACCTTCGATTTATTGTTTTGTTTTGATATTACAGGTAGTGTGGCTTCAAATAGGAATGAAGATGCTACTTTCTGCTAGATTTCTGGAAGTGCCAGAAAGCTTTTCAGAATAACTGACAAGGACTGCAGGGGGGGAAAAAGAGGCAGTTTTCACCCTGCACTATTGTGTGTTTAGGATAATGCAGGTAAATTGCTTCGAGAAGCCTGGCCCAGTGACTCACAGGTTGATGACTTTCAATTCCAGAGTGAAAATTAGTCTTTACATGTACTCAGTCTGCCCCATAAATGCCTTTTTCAATACCTCCAACTTCTGAAACTCTTCATATCGTTACGCCACTACAAAAGAGAGTATTGAGTATGAAGTCTAAAGGGGCACATAATTGTAGTGTGGACCTTTTGAATGTGGAAACTTCCTGATAATGAAGGATTCATGTTATTGCTATTACACGTAAACCTAGAGAGAGAATCCATTTCTGACTGATAGTGTAAAAAGTTATCATGCTCATTTAATTATTTAAAAAGTAAAACTCACTGATGGTTAAATTGTAGTTGGGATTTAACTTGAGAATGTTCAGTTACTTATTGTACCTCTCTTCCAGCTAATAAAAATATTAATTTGAATTTTAAACTTTAGGAATCTTTCTTCAAGAAAAGACGAGCGTCTGTAAGAGTGGCTGTGCCTCAGTTGTAACTGTTGTTTGGGAATCAGCAGTACTTGCTTTTGCCATAGGTGGCTTTTAGAGCAACAAAGACATGGAGCTCTTTCCAGGAAAGGCCTGGAAGAGCTTAGTGCCAGGCTGTCTGCTGGAAAGTCATTGCAGCATCTGTGGATGTTTATATATGTCTTTGTGGCCCTGATATGTAACTCTGTAGTCGTTAGTCATTGGCTTAAATATCAATAAGAAAGGACTGAAGCTAATCAACTCGAAGGCTGTCACTGATATCCGTGAGAGCTGGTGTGGTCCTGACAGGCAGTGTCCATCGGCTTTGGTTAGCCAGCCTCCAGCAGTTCTACTAAGTCAGTCCCACTTACACTATTTCTTCTCTGGCTGTGTTGTTCCTTGCTGCCATCCTCTCCAAGTAGTAAATTAAAGGGGGAAAATCAATTTCTGGTTGTAGAAAAGTTCTTGTCTCTGTGTAAATGCCACCTGCAATGCAGGGAAACGTGCTTATGGAGTCCTGACAGCTGCAGAACAACAGATTGGGCTGCAAGGGAACGTTTCCACCTCTGTCCTGTCCCCTTCAGGGCCGCTCAAGTGCTGTATAAAATATGTATAATCCAGCCAGTATGTAGTTGGCCGCAAGAAACAGGTGGACTCTGCTACACTTCAGGCACGCTGAATATATTGAAGTTGGCAATGGTGCTGGTTTTAGATCCTCTGCTGCTTTGTTCTGGCTCCTTTGTTCTCAGGGGGGTTCAAGAAGAGCCATGTGTGTAAAGCTTTCCATCCAAAGCACAGTTACTAGAGATGCAGGCTCTGAGTACTGGTGTAAGGGTTTAACGAACAGTGTGACTCTGGTTTCTATTCATAGCGTTTTATTTATATATGAGGAGGTTGATTCCCACCGCAGAGATCATGAAATCTTAAAACATAAGTTCATTCTCACCACAGCACCTTCTTAGTAGTTCCATCGGAGTTCATGGTAGGAAAAGATAAGGATCTCTGCTTACTGTTGCCAAATCAGGGTCTTAATTATTATGGTTGATTGTGGGCCTAGAGAAAAGACAGTTGAATAGGATGAGCGCAATTTAGTGACTTTAGTATTTTGTGTCTTTTTATAAGTCTGTATCTTAAGAGTTATATTTGATACAGTTCGTTTTGGACAATTTAAAAAAAAGATATTTTATATATGTGCATAGTAGAATATTAGCGGTGAAATAATAATGAACTTTAGTACTTCCCTCTACTTAGAAGTATATAATTCTGCACAATATGTAAAGAAGGACAAGGGATCTGTAAGAAGCAGTTAGATGAAAATATACAAGTAATGGTTCATGACAGATTAAAAGAACTAGTTCTCAACACCATAGAAAGTTTGAGAATTTGTTTAAAGAATGTAGCAAGGCTGGCTTTTAAAATTTACTTATTATTGTAACTCATTCTAACCAGAGGTGAGTGAATATGGTGTAGTGCTTAACTGTAGATTTTGAATGCACATATTCAGTGTTCACTTCATGAGTTTCTTCAAATTTCTTTTTAGACTGTAGTTTAGGGATTACTGTGAATGTCAGACTGCAATTCAAACTCTGTGATCTGAGAGTACAGCTTTTGTTGAGGTCCATGAAGGCTGAGGGATGTTTTTTAACTTAGGACTTAATTTACTTCAGAAGCTTTCAGCTAATCTTGGTAGTTTTTCTTCATTAGCAATGAATCCCCTTCCATTAGCTTCAGATCTTTCCTCATGGATTGTCACGATCTGCTCCACAGAAGCAAGACAGCGTTTCAGGTTTATGGATGTTGCTAGTTGGTGACCAAAAACTTGCATGCTGCATACAAGCCTTATGTCCATATGTTTTCCTTCTTTGCAAAAAAAGCATACATATGAAGCACTAACATTTCTGGGAAAATTGAGTGTACGACTCGGTAGTGTCATATACTTGAATACAATCTGTAAGAGCATGTGGAAGTCCTGCTCAACTGACTGTCCAGCATATGATAAACTCTGAACCCTGGTGAAGCTCCTTCTGATTTCTTTTCTAGCTGAAACAAAGAATGCTTTTAGGTACTGTGCTGAGCGTGGTCATATGATGCATTTATCAGTTCAGAATACCTCAGACAGTAATTATGGACTGCCAAAAGGACATCTGTTTACAGTCACCACTTCTAAGGATAAATTTGCATCATGAAATAGCTTGTGCTTGAGCACAAGGGCAATTAAAACCGAGAATGAAGATTTCACTGCTTTTTAAGGTCAGTCTGCACTCTGCTTGCCTTTGTACTGCTACACAGTTTGAAAAATCACCGTGCACTGAACTTCTTTACAAGAACGAGACATACAGCAATGCATATGCTTTCTCCCTCTAGCATGTCAGCAGAGATAGACTGGGAGTTATTTGGCATAAAGTAACTTCTAAAACAAATAAAATGCAGAACATTTTCCCACGATTGGATAAGGATGAGAGCGGATGATTCTTGGCCTGTTATTTTCTGCCTGGTTTCTGCAGGCACCTGATAGTCTCCAGCCCTGCCTGGGGCACCAGTTTCATATCTTGGGTACAGACTGGAATTAAGCTGCTGCACATCTGGTGTCTGTGTGTCTAATAACCATCACCAGTTTGACAGAGGGGTTCACAATCTGTTCCCTGCCATAGTGTCTGTCTTCCCAGAGACTGGTACAGCTTTAATGTACCCTATTAAAGGATTATATTCTTGCTGGAATTTTGTCCTGCTCAAAATTGGCTTGATGCAGCTGCTCTCATGCTTTCCTCTTTGGGTCTTTTACTGGTTGACCACTCGTTAATGTGGGTTATATTGTAGAGTTGCCTCTTCAGACTTGAGCAATGCTTAGGCCCTTGCAAAGAGCGTGGCATATAAAAGGTAGGGCTGTGAGAGCAGGGACATCCTACAGAATCTTCTACAAGGCTATGGTATTTTCATACATGAGTGTACTATTTGTGTGTGTTTGGGTTGCTTAAACCTGTTGTATCTGCTCCGTGGGGAACACTTGGATTCACTTAAACATTTTAAACCAGTATGGGGGTGTGGTTGGGGGGGTGGAACCCAAAAGGTGAAGGGCAGAGACATGCACTTATTTTTCTCTCGTCCTGAAATGTGACTTAAAAATTAAGCCTTTACCTTAAGAAAAAAGTAATATATGCTTCCTGTACCAAAACAAAGTATCAAAAATTGATGTTTGCAGTCAGCAAATCCTGGAGTGTCTGACAGCACACTTGGCTGAAATCTTTTTTTTTTTCTTTCCCTTTTTGTGTAGAGTATCAGACTAGATTTTAAGGATAAAACTTTTAGTGATATGTAAATTATTTTGTCACCAACACCCATGGGTGCATGTTCTGGCATATATTTGCAATGTTGATGTCTCATGGTCTCTTCAGTCATACGGCAACCTGTCTGTGTGATTCCATGAGCGTAGCAATGTTTCTTTGCCTTAATTATCTCCTTGAAATGATAGAAGAACATATCTAAACTTTACCTAGACATATGGACTACAACTAGCACTAAATTAATGAGTAATGATTTTAGAACTTCATTTACAGTTTAATGCCACATCATAGTCCAATAAATAGAAATTGGAAAAGTAAAGGTTAAGATCAATTATAAAACATTATAATGGAGTTCTAGGAAATTATAATAGTTAAACTTGTCAGAGCTATATGGAAAAACAAGAACATTCATCAAAATGTTATTATAAATGTATACAATTCTAGAATGTCACTTAACAATAAATGAACTATGACTTTTTTATTGTTCCATTTGAAATATATTATTTCCTACAAAATACATTATAAACCTTAGAAAATTATATAAACTTCTGCTTTCCGGTGTGACTGACTATATTTAATGAAGGCTCTAGGAATAATTGAACAGAAATCATCATGCAGACCATATAGTTTGCATTCCCATAACCATAGTGAAATTATGACATTTTCACTATTTCTTTAAACTCCCACAATTTTGCCTGTGCATTGTGTTGCCAACAAATCTTGTTGCAGTAAATTGTCTTTATTCACCAGTGTTTCCGAAACTGGTTGCCACAGTTTTCAGGACACATCAGTCTCTGAGACTGTTAATGTTTTAATCCCATTCTAGAGGAGAATGGCCACGGGAAGAGGATTTTATGTTCCTGGCCCTTTACTGTCCGCTGATAAACATTCATGGTGATTGAGCATGTTCTTACGAATTACCACCTGAAAAGCGAACAAGCAGTCCGTGAGCCTTTCCAGTGAAACTTTTTCAACTATAGCAGAAGCCCATGTGAACTATTTTTGTCAAGGGTGATCTTGCAAAACCCTCTGTCCTTGTGCTGACCCTGCAGAAAAATACTGTCTCAAATCTGCATTTTTAGATGTGCTTATTATAGACCCATGTGTTAGTGTCACTCTGTTAAAGTTTCCTGACACTTAGCATGACAAGATTTGGGTTTGAGCTTTTTCTAATGCTGCCACATTTGAGCTGCTTGGACTGAAATTCTTCACGTGGGTGTTTGCCTCAGGCTGCCTTTCTTTGAGGAGCTTCAGCAAAAAGTTTAGCTACTACAGGTAGTATTTGAGAAGTACCAAGTCGGATGCTTAATGCAACTACCCCGAGACTCTTGTGTGCCAAAGCCCTTTAGCAGAGGCCTTACCTTGGTGTCAGGGTCATGACTGGTGCTGCTTCAGGGATAAGATACTAGCCCTTGGCAACTCTCAGTATTGGTCAACATCGGGAACACATGGGAGTTTTGATGACTGGTTGTGGAGAAAAACCTGTGCAGGTGAAAGAAGTGGAAGAGTAAGTAGGAATCAACTGCTTCATGCTGGCTTTCACTTAAATATTCTTGACTTCATCTTGACTTTGGTGCCTGGGAAGCTGATGGAGCAGCTCATCCTGAGTACCGCTACACAACACATGCGGGACAACCAGATGCTCAGACCCCGTCAGCATGGGTTTTTGAAAGGCAGGTCCTGCTGACAAACCTGATCTCCTTCTATGACAGGGTGACCTGCTTATTGGATGAGGGAAAGGCTGTGGATGTAGTTTACCTTGATTTTTAGCAAGGCCTTTGACACCATTTCCCACAGTATTCTCCTGGTGGAACTGGCTGCTCACGGCTTGGATTATTGCACACTTTGCTGGGCAAAAAACTGTCTGTCTGGCCGGGCCCAGGAGTTGTGGTGAAGGGAGTTAAATCCAGCTGGTGGCCGGTCACGAGTGGTGTCCCCCAGGGCTGGGTGTTGGGGCCACTCCTGTTTAACATCTTTATTGATGATCTAGACGAGGGGATCGAGTGCACCCTCAGTCAGTTTGCAGATGACACCCAGTTGGGTGGGAGTGTTGATCTGCTCGAGGGCAGGGAGGCTCTGCAGAGAGACCTGGACAGGCTGGAGCCATGGGCTGAGCCCAACTGGGGGAGTTTCACTGAGGGCAAATGCCAGGTGCTGCATTTGGGCCACAACAACCCCCAGCAGCGCTACAGGCCTGGGGAGGAGTGGCTGGAGAGCTGCCAGTCAGAGAGGGACCTGGGCGGTGATTGACAGCCGGCTGAACAGGAGCCAGCAGTGTGCTCAGGGGGCCAAGAAGGCCAGTGGCATCCTGGCTGGTGTCAGCAATAGCGTGGCCAGCAGGGACAGGGAAGGGATCTGAGCCCTGGGCTCCGCACTGGTGAGGCCGCTCCTCGCTGAGTGGGTTCAGTTTTGGGCCCCTCACCCCAAAAAGGCCATTGAATGACTCGAGCGTGTCCAGAGAAGGGCAACAGAGCTGGGGCAGGGTCTGGAGCACAGGTCTGCTGGGGAGCGGCTGGGGGAACTGGGGGGGTTTGGTCTGGAGAAGAGGAGGCTGAGGGGAGACCTCCTGGCCCTCTGCAACTCCCTGCCAGGAGGGTGCAGAGAGGGGGGATGAGTCTCTGGAGCCAAGGAACAAGTGCCAGGACAAGAGGGAATGGCCTCAAGCTGCCCAGGGCAGGGTCAGGCTGGCTCTGAGGAAGGATTTCTGTGCAGAAGGGGCTGTTGGGCGTTGGAATGGGCTGCCCAGGGCAGGGGGGGAGTCCCCATCCCTGGAGGGGTTGAAGAGTCGGGTTGACCCAGCGCTGAGGGATCTGGGGGAGTTGGGAACCGTCAGTGTGAGGGTCATGGTTGGACTGGAGGATCTTCAAGGTCTTTTCCAACCTAGACAGTTCTGTGATTCTGTGACTGTATCTTCACAAGCAGTGCTGCTAACTGTTTGCAGCAATTAAAAAGAAATGCTGTCTTTTCTGTGAACTGTAGATCGAGTCTGAATCTCATTAGTATTATGTTTCCATGGCAACATTTTGCCTGTTTATTCTATATAGTTGAATGCAGACTTTGGATTTGTACAAACTTTACATTCCATGCAAGTAACAAGTTATCATTTTAAAAACTGAATTAAAACAGTTATGCTCAGCTACTGTAGATTGATCTGCACTTTTTGGTGAGATATCAATCCTGACACTGAATGTGGATCACTTCCAATTGATAGTTGACTATAAGTAAATGGGAATTTCAAATTTCTCTTTAAGCCTACCCAGTTATCAGTCAGACTTTCTTTACGAGCAACTCTTCAGACTACAAAAGAAAAGTTTCTCCAAGCGCTACAGATTATGCATACTCTGCTACAAGTCATGTAGAAAAACATGCCTTGTAGAGCTAGCAGGCTTCTCCTCCTTATCCTTAAGGATGACTTGAGGAATCGTCATGAAATCCAGGCTGCGAATTAATCTTGAATATATATTTTGCAAGATTGCAAGTCTGCAGTTTATCCCAATATGTTTTCAAACCATGTATAAAATGGAGTTGCACAAAGCGTGAATCTGACGTGCAACTGAAATAGTTGGCTGCATTATCAAAATCTCATATCGTATTGCAGGAACCACTGAACTGCAGCAGTGCTGGATACAGATGGTCATTACCAGAACAATCAAGCACTAATATGGCGCTGTGGAAATTGTTAACGCTACAGGTCTTTCTGTTCCTACAGTGACTTGCTGAAAACAGACGAAATAACAAAGGAAGGGCAATAAGCAGCACATCATTGTAGATGAATTCTATACATCTTTTTAACTGACTGTAACAAACCATTTGTACTACTGGCTTACAGAGATATGTTTTCAATATTGCCATTATGCTTCCTATTTATCTCCAGTTTTAGCTATTAGCTTGTCAATGACTAATTTCAGCTGGTAGTTAATATATATATATATTAGGAGAAAAAATGCTGGATTGCCAGTTTGAGAGGTGTAATTTATAGCTGGATTTAAGAAATGTATAAAACCAGAGCCTGATCTCACAGGTATGAACTCTATTCACAAGGTGGTACTTATGCATCAGATTAATGAGAAGTATGCCCCAGTGTCTTCCAAGGCAGTGCTGTTGATGTACTATATAAATTGAAAATGATCTTCCACAACATTTTTAACCTGGTGCCTTTTTAAAATGGTATTCTAAAATAGGTTTGGAATATATTTATATCCAGTACTTGAAATGGAAATGTACAAATCTTGTAAGGGAATCTATGCATCCTACCATCTCTGTCTTTGTATATGTATATACATGTCCACATGCACACACACGATTGTCGAGCGTGATGTTATGACAAGTGCTGTCATAGCAGCACATCTTCTGTTGGGTGCTGGTCAGAGTACAAATTAAAGCAGACCAAGAGGATGCTGCTGAGCACACTCCAGAAAGCCACGACAGGACTTGGAGAAATACCAGTGGAAATTATGTTTCCACCATGAAAATATAAACTGGTATGGAAGAAACAGACGAACGACAATACAGTACCATTAGATATCTGATTATCTGTGACAAAATTTAATGGCAAGCAAATAATCAGTGTCTCATTTGAACACAGATGTTTCCAAGTGTCTTAGGAATTATGTTTAGCTATTTGAAGGATGGTTTGTGTCTCTATTCTTAACATGTAATTCTAAAAGCCAGCAGCTGATTGTTTGGGCAAGAGAAGAGTCTCTAATGGACAAGATCTCCAAACTCAACTTATTGTTCCACAGAACAAGCAGACCTGGAGACTTCATGATATAAGACCTCATATTAAGTATGAACAGTAGCACAGATCACGTATCATTAAAGCAACCATTAAGGTAAATTTATGTATTTTTTAATGAATTAGTAATATCCTGGCGGTTTGGTTTGCTTTGCTTTTTTTCTCTCAAGATTCCTGTGGTCTATTTATACACTACAACAACCAGAAACAAGTTTAGAACCTGAAGAATGTGCCTTTCTGGCTCAGAACTGAGCAGATGAAAAAGCTTGATGCTGTTTGATGGGGAAGATCTTGTCATGTGGTCCAATGGATTGGACACGAAATGAGAAAACGCACGAAGCTCCAGTAAACTTTGGGGACTGTTAGATTTGGTATTTCATGGAGGGGGAGGGAAGACTGCAATAGCCTCTATGTTTAAGTTGCTGTTGCCCATGAGTTACAGTACAATCTTCTTCCAGTTAGTCATACTATTTGCTCTTAAATTTAGCTGCTTTTGGTGAAGAAATTCTATTTAATTGAGGTTTCAGTGTGTTCACATACTCCCTAATTCCACCAGAGCTTTCTTTTCTAATGAAAGAAAAGTGGGTCACAAGTTAAAAAAACTTTGGCTGCCGTTTTCCTAATGAAATACTGCAGCATATGCTCTTCAGCATGATCTTTCATATTTTAACTGAAGTCCTGTAAGTAAAAATGTCTTAACTAGTTCATGTAGCAAGGTTGAAAAGCCCATAATTGCCTGATATATTCTGTGTATTCTTCTGTCAGCCACCTAAAATATTCAAATACAAAGGTACGTGCTTTTTAGAGTCATGAATTTGGAAGTATTGAAGAATAATTCTGATTGGTAATAATTGGGTTTTACAACATTAAAGCTTCGAAGTTCAGTGCTTTTCTTTATGCTGGTCAGAAAGTTTCACTATACCTTTACATACACAGGGTGGAAGTCGCTGGTAAATTACCCTGAAATTTAATGTTTGCTGAACACCATCTTCTTTGGTTACCTCCTGCTTAACGTAAAGTAGCTTGTGTTTCTACATCTTGGAATCACATGATATTTAACTGATGACTAAGACTCTTCATTCACTCCAGAAATACAATAGGCAAGAAGCTACGTGAAAACTCTCCCATGTTACATAAAATATCAGGACTACAAGAATAGGAGCTGTTACTCTAAACAAAGAATTAGAAGTGATGAAAGGAAGAATTAACTTTCCCCATCTTAATAATTATATTCCTTATTCCTATTATTCCTGCAGGAATAACATCTTGTATCAGCTGATGTCATGGTAATATTTACAATAAAATCCGTTCCCGGTGAAACCAATAAGACATAAATGCTTGTACTCATCCATGTCAAATAGTTTTACAGGGAAATTCCTAATCATAAGACCACTTACTCTAACAGTACATCCATTTCAGGTGTCCAACATGAACCGCATATTTTACAGAAATGATACATTACATCCAAATATAACTGAGATCTTTCCCTGGGAACTGCATCTGCAAAGAGAAGCTTGCCCTTCCCTACTGCAGAAAATTGCATGTTTTTAGCATCTAGGGAGCGTGAAGGCTGGACGGCAGTAGTGTGTTCTTAATCTCCAACCTGTTCTCCTTTATCTCCCTAGTAAGAGATATGGACATTGAAGACACAAGACTGCTTCTTAATGATGCTAAATAGATTGAGGTTCTGTCATACCGTGTCATTTATGTGCACAGTTGTCACTGAGACAATGTTTGGCCATCAAGGTTGAGAACAAAGTCAAGGAAGCACACATACTTTATGGCTGGAGAAATCGAGGTACAATGTGTTTCACCAGACTCAGCAGGAGGTTCCTGGTGAAGTAAGGGCAAGCATGTGGAGCTCCTGAGGAGCACCAGCCTAGCACCTACACCTCGGGACTGACTTTTAAAACTACGAATTCCTGCACAGACTAGCTTCTCCCACAGCACTGCCCAGGTCTTGGTAGGTGTGTGGATATGATATGTATCCCTTCCATATGACATACGTATTAATGGCTTGCACATGAAAAGGTGTGAAAAAGGCTCATATATATACATATATGCACATATATATAACATTTTAAAGAGAAGAAAATTAAGAGGTTGGACTCTTTAACTGGAAGAGAAATGGGTCATACTCTTCTTCAAAACTATTATTTACTGTCTTGAGATTTTTCCAGAATGAAGGATAGCTGCTTTTATTATGGCTGTGCATCCTGAAGTTTTACATGATAATCCATCTAAGATATTTGGGGCTTTATTTTTAATTTTAGAGCTCCTGTTATTTCTCCTCTCACTTAAGATGTAAATGCAAAGCAAACTTCATTTATTGAATCTGTTAATCTCTGGATTAACAGGAGTTGTTAAACTGATTTGCAGAGCTTGTTTTGAGAGCTATTAAGTTTCACCTCTTTCCTCATACTTGATTGAATAGTGGGTTTTAGGATTACTGCATAGTTTAAATTGTCTTCAGTGTAGAAACCATTGTTTTGGAGACATTCTATTAATTGTAGTAGAAGCAGTGCTGCATTTCTATTTACTTGTAAATGTAAACAGCTATATGGAATACTTTTATACTCACTATTCCAGAAGAAGAAATTGAATTTAGAGCCATTTTAAGATACTGGACACTCCAGTGTGTGTTTGAATGAAGAGATATGGGTCTGAGTTGAACTTAATGTCTAATGTTATAGGTCTAATTAAACTAGCTGTATAATTTACAAGTGAGTAAAAAAATCTCAGAGGAGTTGTGTTTTCACTTTAGGCTAACCCTATCCTTTCTAATGTAGGTCAGAAAATGGTTTTACTAATTCATGGGATTAAATAAATTTAAATGGTATTTTTTTCTTCTGAAATTAATTCCATTATGGAGACTCCTATGACATTTAACACTAATGAAACCAGTAAGATTTTCTACATAAATTACATTAGAAATGTGCATATTTTAAAGGAATTATCTGTTTTTTGAAGAGGGGTTTTGAACCCTTTTCCAGAATTGCATTGCAGGGGTAGAATTCTTTTTTCAGTGTCAGGTCATGCTTTAGGATGACTATTCCTTTTGTGATATTTTAATAAAACCTTCCGTAAGGGTTTCCATCGTAAGATGTTCTGCTATAATGCAATTTGTGACACTTTTCTTTCAAGTGAGTCAGATGTTCTGCAGATTTGAATTTCAATGTGAGGTGAAAAATGTTTGTTTTATCTTAGTAGAACCATAGCAGAGCAGGGAAGGGAAGGAATTACTTTTACCTTTTGGATGTTTAAGACGTGCATGTGGATGTTTAAGATGTGAGTTGTATCTTGGCTGACCATGACCTGCTTTGAACCACACCGGGCTACGTGGAAATTTACTGGCTGCAGGCACAGTCATTCATGCACTTAAACGTAATGGATGAGGGAAAGGAAGCCTGGCACCTTTTCACTGACTAATAGGCATCCAAACGCGTAACAAAAATGTCTTGGAGTTTCTATTAGATTGCAAGAGATGCATGCATATATTGAAATCAAAACAAATTAAAATTTTTATTCATAAGAGAGGAACTATTATTCTTTTTCTGTTCATGGCTGTATTTCACTTTACTGTGGTCAGTCAACTTGTGAAAATAGCTTTCCTCTCTTATCGGTTGGTATCGCATCTGCTGTTTGGCTGAGACAGCAGCCTTAAAATATTTTTGATCAATATGTATGTCCTTACAGGTTCAAGGTTAGCTAACAGCTTGGCCTTTTCAGGAGAAAAGAGCGTAAGGGAAAACTTGAAACCCCCAGAAGTATATGAGCTACTCGCATCCTGGGCTTGGGTCTGTGAGGATGTTACTTGTGGGGATTACAAAAAAATATGTGATGCCTGGTGCATGTAACAGGAAAGGGGAGAGCTTTGGTTCAGCTTTTACAGTAACTCAGCTGAATTGTGGACAGAAATGAGTCATGTTTTGTATGACTGGGACACAGGAGAAGTGTTGCTTCTGAGAGGAGATGCTGAACATTAGTGCTTCTTCTCTTACTTTCCTATCAGAAACTTGATGGCAGGAGAATAGTCTTGGGTGGTTGGAAGTGGTGTTTTAAATCTCAGGAAGAAGAAATTGAATCATGTCTCAATCCTGCACCGCCTGACCCATGCCTCAGTCCTGGACCACGCTTAGTGAAAGGGTGTGTGATGTTTGCTATTTAAAAATCCATCCTGCCTTTACCCTTTTCTCCCGTATTGCCTTTAGGAGGAAAGACATCATTCAAAACTTCTGGGAAAGGGTTCCAGATCTTTGATCCAAGGAAAAGCTGAGGGCAAGGTGCTGAAGCTCCAGAAAGCAGAATTCAGCATATGCTTAATCCTTATTTTGCTAGCTAAGTCTCTTGCCAGAAAAGTGACTGACTCTCCTTGCCATAGGCTGATTTGATACCTACCTTACTGCCCGCCAGCTTAACACGAGGCTTGGTGCCCTGTTTTCAGGGCGGGTATTTTTAAATGATGTACTGCAATGCCATTTCTGATGTTGAAATCACTTTACAGCTATAGTCCTTATGCTACGTTATGACTGATTACAGTCTAACACGGTGCTCACAGATGTCATTATGAGTGTATAATGACTTCAACATGCATGACAGCCTGCAGCTTTGGGCCTCCATTGAATAATTTTATTCTAGCGAGTCTTTTCAAAACAACTTCCTCCCAGTTCTTTTTTTGTCACCAAGTTTGAGATGATAAACTGGAGGTAACAATGATTTTCTGAAACAGGTATATTATTAAAAAGCCAGAAGCAGCAGTAAGGGTTGAATATTCAGCTTGTGTGGAATTGCAGTGTCTGCACCATAATTGTGTCAGCATAGTACGATGTGTATTGCTGCCCTGGATGCTGCCATGCTGGTCTCGCCTTGTTAGAGAGTGAAGATCCAACAGATAAAAGTCCTTGAGTAATAGCTCTCTTAAACATCTCTGCAAAGGTTCCAGGGTAAAAGAAAGTAAATTTTTGAGCCCTGGGAAATAGCCTTGGAATAAGGAAGGAAGGTTTTGTGGCATTCAAATTGTCACTGGTCAAAATGGCCTTGTAAAGGAGGCTTGTGCCTACAGTGTGTGTTGCAGAGCAAATCTTGAGCTGGAGCTTGTGCCAGAACACGGATCGATACCCGCAGCACTTGATCAATATCTAATATTACACCCTCTCATTTGCTCATTGCATCATAAAGGTACAGGACTCAAGCAGTACCCTGGCCTGTGTTAAGAAGCTGAAGTTCATATCCGTGGAAATAGGAAGACCAGGACCCAAATTGAGCACTTGGTATTAAGGCAAATTTGGATTATTGGTTTACTAACAGGGATTTTTCTGTTGAAAGTGGGATATCTTCCTATGAGTATGTTACTGGAGTTTAGTCCATGGACCCCAGCAGTCAGTACTGTCATAGAACAGTTCGTTACGGAGTAAGCCTGTGCCTAGTATGGTGGGAAAATGATGCAATATTCTATTACAGCCAGAGAAACTTGTGCTTTGTTGTTAGCTGGCGTGATGTATGGTGCTAGAATGAGAGGGCTGGCTTGAATTTTGTTGCAGGCTCTCACGCCTGTGAACCTGGGCAAAGCACTGCACCTGCTTTCTGTCAACACCCTACCGGAAGACTCTACTGCTTTCTCCATACACCAGATCACTACCCATCCTCTTCACTGTGCTTTCAATAGGGAGGCACCTGGGGAAATTCTTCTACGTATTAAACACTTGTAATCATTCTTCCTAAACACAACATCCTCTAGTTGCATTGGTGCTGGTATGAGTGACCTCTGGGACTCAGCTTTTTTGCTCCTCATACAAAGCTCATTCAGTTTGAGAGATATTTTCTGGCTGGATTTGATCCTGTCTTACATTTTTTTGTAAGCGTCTTTTGTACCTGGAGTGCTCTGACTTAATGCACCAAATGCTGAGCAAGTTTTCTGGAGATCAAGGTAGGCAAAAAGTGCATCCTGTTTTCCTTGAAGATAGGAGTATTTGCTGCCGGGAGACCTGAGAAGTGATCTGTATGCTATTTAGATTTGACTGGTAAATTGAAAAGACACAGCAATCCCATCAAAAGATTGCAATTTTTTAAAAAAAAATCTAAGTTAGAAACTTTCAGATGAGTTTCACTACTACTTTTCTGCTCAGCCTAATTTCTGTCGGATGTTTTGAGTATTCTCATATTTTGTCTGTACTCATGTGTGAACAATATTTTTGGAGTTCATTTTTACAAGCAGATGTGTATTAGCCTTTAATAAACCCGAAAGTTTCATTTTCTGGTTTGAACAATGTGCCCTGAATATAGAATCATGACCTTGTACACTTGTCTCCTGTTACCTGCTCTGTGGGATTGTTTTGGGCGTGTTTTATGTCCTTCACAGACGTGCACTAACCTTGCAGCTAATCTAATTTTTTTTTTATTTCCCAGAAGTTTATTGTTTGCAATTGCAAGTATTTTTCAGATTGGATGCTATATTAACTTTTCATGGCAAAGGACTTGCAGCGCATGGGTTGGTAGCTGAGACAGTGAAGACAAGAGGATCCACAAGTGCCCCACGCCCAAGGTCCTCATCTCAGGTGTGAGCATTCCTGAAGTATCTGGTCATCTCAGCCAGATTTCATAAGGCTCTAAAACATAAAAGTAACTATAAGATTCCTAGTCAACATCAGTGTACTCATAGTGGTGGGGCAAATCTCGAATTCTGTTATGGTTTTATCATGAAAAGAGAGTTGCATCTTTTGCCCAGGAAAGCTTTAGGGACTCAGTGGTAACTGGAGGCCAGGAAAAGCTACATGGAATCTTTCCATCCATAACAACACTTGCTTTTCAATCTTCTTGAGTATGTAATGTAGTCTTTCTGACTCAAAACTAGGTATTTTATTTCCCATTTCAATTACTCTTTAAAATGCATCATCTGTCATAGTGTTTTAGCATGTGAATAGCCCCAGTGATTGCAGATTGAATCAGATCAGGATTTACAATAAGACATCTGTCGAGAAAATACACTTACTGACAATGTAAATATTGTATTCAGATACAAATGTGAATCCTCTTGATATTATGCATTGATTTAGAACAAATGAAATTATATTTGTATCTTCTCTCTCTCTTAGAACTCTATCCTACAATCCAGGAATGCTTACTACCCCGTTACATGTCTCTCTTTAGTGCCTGCATCCTTTCAAACCCCTGGGCTGCAGACAGGAGTATGGTTTCCTGCTCCTGGACTGCCCTGTACTCCTTTGTCCTGAAATTATTTTGGTAATTCTACCACTATGAGGAAGGGAGGACTTTGTGCATGTCTCCAGTGTTTCAAAAGACTTAAAAGCTTTACACTAAAGGTTACATTCATAACACTGGGGAAATCATGCCTACAAACATGTAAGTAATCTGGCCAGTAATTTGAATATCAAAGTACTCCCGGCTTTCTTGAGCAAAGGATTTGTCCTCTTCAGAGTATCTAGCATTTTGTAGCTGAATCTACATGGGGGCAGTCAACCAAGTAGGCTACCCCGCTTCATAACAGAATTATTCCTCTTTGTTTTAATGGAAATCACCTGCAGCTAGAGGAGATAAGTGTCCCGATCCAATGTCAGGGGAGGTTTCGGTACGATCCCAAAAGCAAGATTAAGACACAAACGAGGTCAAATGCCGTATACCCAAATCAGGTTTTTGTTATTAAAAAAGTGAAGAGGGGTAGTGATAGGACAGAATAGAAGGAAAAGGCAAAAGTAAAGCAAGGATGCGGGACAGGGCTGCAAGAATAGTCACCACCATGGATCCAGCGGCGTCCTGTTGGTCCTCAGTCTTCAGTTCTTCGGTGGTGGGTGCACACGGGGCTGGCTTCAGTGGTGGAATGATGCAGATCTGGCCTGGATGGTAGATGCACAGATCAGGCTTTGTTGTCAGATGCACAAAGAGCAAGATTTTCTGCTGCCTTTTTAAGTTCATAGTACCAGCTGATCAGCATATCTGCTCGCCTTTGGTTTTTTTTCCTCTGGTCCAACAGGTTTTGTTGCATCAGCTTCAAGGGCAGGACCGTTTGCCTCTTATCAGTTCACTAGCAAGGCATGCATGGGGTCTGGCCTGCACAATAGAGCCACAAACGGCTCCAGGATGGGGCCAGCTCAGTCCATGTCTGCCCCTTTGAGGCATGTAAAGAGTCCGGACAATGCAACCGCCAAGAAGTGGGGGGGTGCATCCTTCAATACACTCCCGCTTCTCTGGGAAGCATCCCCTAGACCAATTCACAGGCCGCAGCAGCTTCTCTTGGAGGTTTGCACAGACACAAGCAGGCTTTGAGACACAGGACATTTCAAGTCTCTCACAGTAAGACATTCGTTTAGCTGCCTAACATTAAGCATTTCACTTAAAATATTTTGGCCTTCCACTGTGTTCCTCTCCTTCTTCCCCAGCAAAAGGAAAGAATAGATAGAAAGACTCCTTTCTCCTGGGATTCTGTGGGAATTCACTGGGTGATGGGTGTTAGGCCTCTCCTCACACGGTGCTGTGTGATTGCAGTAGGTGTATAGGGATGCCAGTGATAGTGGTGATATAGGGATACAGTAGGTGTATAGGGATGCCTCTGCGTGAGGCAAAATCCAGTACTGATTTTCTAAATGTACAGCCCCAGCAGCAGCCCTGTCTCCTGATTCACCAGTTTCTTCTCTAGGTGTTTTTGCTGCTATTCAACCCTCCACCAATATAACCTTTATTTTTACAAGAGGAGGGAAAAAAAATGATTCCTCTGTCCAGCAGAAACCCTTGGAGTAGTCTCTCATGAAATCCTGTGCCTGGCCACTGCTTGGCTCCCACCCTCTGGGCTGGTGCACAGCCAGTTTACAAGGTTGCTGCTGATGTGATTTTATTAGAGTGGAGGAGCTGTGAGTTAGCATATGGTTTTTGAAAGGCTGCAGCAAACGTCAGTATGGTTATTTCTTTCAGTAGCTCATTTCTTAAGGTTATCTTTGGATTTATTTTTTTGCCTGCTTCAAGAATATTCCCCAGAAGCCAATTCCTTGACAAGAAAGGTGACCCTTGTGATAAATGTGGAGGCTTGCTTTTCAAAACATTGTATGAAAACACCTACTGAAATTATTTTTCTACACCTATGTATGGCTCCTTCTCCCACCTTTTTCTTCAAAACCAATGTAACATTTCAGTTTGTTCTGTCAAAAAACCTGAAACTGTCAGGTTTCTGCATCGTACTGATAAACTTCAGCTTGACAAAGTTACAGGTAACAGAAATAGGTTTTGCAATCGAAACTTAGAGAAAGCATATCCACTGTTATCTGAATTGTGCTTTCTGTTGGTTAAAAAAATAAATAAATAAACAAATGTAATGCCTTCCACCACTCAAAGAGAAAAACCTTCTGCCAAAGCAGAACTGGTCCATGCTTAAGCTTTTCTGTTTAGACAAGTGCAAGCTGTGCTCACAACTGCTTCAGTTTGTGGAAGAAGGGCTCTTTCAAGCATGAATCCCTTTCTGGAACAGCTCTATACCTTGAAAGACAAGGATTAAAGATGCCAAATCTCAGTTAAAGGTTTTGGACAGTATCAGTGAGCTTTATGCTTCATGCTCTGTTCTGCCTAAATCCAAGACTTGGAAAGACTTTCTGTGGGTTGGGGATCCTAGCAGATTCAAGGGCAATTCCATGCTAGATCATGGAAATCTCTAGAAACCCGGTGAGTAAAAGGAGTATTCATCTGACCATTTGTTGGAATGATGGCAGTTCTTCATGTACAGAGTTTTCTGTATTGGCTATTTCATATAAATAGATTTATTATGTACAATATTTCATTAATAGTGAAGTAAGCTAGCCATCATAGTGACCACTTTTTGACAAGCCGTTCACAAAGCTCTGCGATGTTTTGCATCATTGCAAGTTGTTTTTTTTAATGATGCTGCTGTTGCATTAAACAGTATGAACTTGCAATGGCTGCTAATCTGTGTAACAGTTGTGTGCCTGCGGAGTTATTTTTCAGGCGTTGAAATTGTTTTGTATGCATTTCGTGATCATGCAAATTTTCAGTCTTTTAATGACTTTAGGCAAGTAAACACTATAAAATAGTCTTACATTTAAATGTAAAGACCAAATCCTAGAATTGTTTTCCACCTAAAGTCAGTAAGGCAATTCCTGTAGCCCTTATTCAGTAAAAAAATTTGCTTATTTGAGGCTGGATCCAGCCCTGTATTAGTTATTTTCATTCAGTGGATGTACGTCCCCTCCTTTCTTTCTCCCGAAGGAAATCTGGCAGCTTGTCTGTTCCAGAGGCTGTGAAATATTGGCAGGTTTCAAAACTAAATGTGTCAGCCTCTCTGACAAACAGTCAGTCAAAGGGCAGGCGTGTTCCTATCGCTTTGTCTGAAACTAGCCAGCCCCGCGCTGGAGAGAAACTGGCTCCATGAAATGAGAGCTGCAACAAGACATTTCCCAAAGTGTTGCCTGAGAATGCACAAGCTGCACCTCAAGCATACTCTGCCGCTTTCAGAAAAGGAAGAAAAGCATCAGACCTGTGAGGCTGCAAGTCTTTTCTTTAGGCTACGAAACCATGTGCTGGTGATGATTTGACCGGCACTGGAATTGGATAAGGAACTGTGGTGGGGAGGCTCCTGGTGCAGCTGCCTTTGCCTTGGTTCTGGAGCAGACTCCAGTTCTAAATTCTTGAGTTTGCTGGTGCTTTGATGGAGGATTTGGACTTGGTGATTGAAAAGGCAGTTTTCTTTTGACTGGAAAAAATGAAACGTGGTCTTTGCGTGCTTAATGTCACACGTATGGTCCTGTACTGGACACAATCACAGAATGGTTTGGGTTGGCAGGGACCTTTAAAGATGATCTAGTTCCAAGCCCCCTGCCATGAGCAAGGACACCTTCCACTATGTCAGGTTGCTCCATGGTAATGTTGATTGGGTGTGAACTGTCAATCCCGTGTGTTTGCAAGAGAATGACATAAGAACGGTCCCTGGGATTTCAGTCCAGGCTTACGAGGACATAGAGAACACAAAGAAGCCTTTAACTTGTGCTTCTTGTCCTTTGCTGTGGGACCTGGACAGCCCAGGCATTTAGAGATGTCCTGAGGTCAAATCAGTTGTAACAGGAAGGTTTGCAAATGGTAATCTTTAAACCCTTAACTTTGGCCAACTGCTGCTACTTCTCCAATAAACAAATTAACCTCTTTCATGTTGTAGGTGTTTTTTCAATTCTGACTAGCAGATCATACAACCAGGGGTTTCTAGTGATGTAGTAGTAATAATTCTGTCATGACATCATTTAATCATGCAGCCCTTGGCTTATCTGTTGCATTTTCAGAGCTGACAAAATAGCATCGCTTTGGAGATTCCTGACTTCAGACATGATATTAGTTTCATTTGCCCTGTCCTTGATACCTTTAAAAGAGGAGTTCCAGTGTCTCCATTAGCTGGGGGATTTCTGCCAGAAATTATTTTAACTCTACTGTGGAACGAACAGTTCATTAAACTGGGAAATGATTTTTAAAGCATTCAAGAGCCTGAGGCTATCATAACAATCAAGGTTGC
Organism: Athene noctua; assembly: GCF_965140245.1. Lineage (NCBI taxonomy): Eukaryota > Metazoa > Chordata > Aves > Strigiformes > Strigidae > Athene > Athene noctua. Next base: position 6,746,397 of record NC_134050.1, on the reverse strand, counting down.
AAATGGTCCTCAGCTATAAGGCATATTTCTCATTATTTAGAAGGATCAGGGGGTTGAGTATTGCTTGCAACTTTGCAAACTCAGTGGTTTAATTTTAAAGTTATTCTTTGATGGTGTGATCTTCCATTAAGCAAAGTTGTAGGTTTATTCAATTATACTTTTTGAGGATGGGAAGAACCTATGCCCTTTTCTAAACCAGTTGTAACATGCCTTAATATATTAACGTATTTTTATGCAGCAGAGACTAGAAATACTAAAATACCACAAAGCAGATTGCATGTATTTCTGGTCCTCTTGGAAGCAGAAAGGGGAAATATTTCAACAGATTGTTTTTGTGAGACTGATAGCCAAATGCTACAGAATTTCAGAGCTTTGCTTTAAATAAGAAGTGCTCTAATTGAGGGCATGTTCTTTTTGGTGGTGGGTTTTGTTTTTTTTTTTTTTAAAGACAGAAGTTGATTTTTAGAGTTCCATCTGTAAGTGTTTGGATTCATAGCCGTCTGAATTGTGAAGGGTACATGTAGCACTTCAGGAGCAGTTTACAGTAAAAATACATTTATGATGATGTAATATGTAGAAATAGATGATAAGGGATACAAAGAGTTTGGGTCCTGGAAGTAATAGAGCTGAGTTAATGTGCTACCCCTCTGAAATAATTCACTCACATTGGGAAGAAATTCAGTGAGTTCATGTGTATCTGTGGCTAGATGGATGCTGTGTGTCCTGCTATCTATCACAGTATGTTCTTTGAATGTAGAAAAAGAACTTTGATTATATCTAATGAATCCTGATGCATATCTGGCCAATGTAAATGTGCCATAAGCCTGAAACAAGATAGAGAAGAGCAGCAGGGATGTCATGAACAAGTCTTGCTACGGTAACCCCTCTGATTGGAAAGTATCAAGACTGATTTTTAGGGAATTTCATTATATATGTTAGATGTTTAAAAAGACTGTCAGAGAATGGTATTTTTACTGAAGAGATAAGTAAGCAAAATGCATTTTAATAAGGAATAGGAGTATGTTGGGAAGGAGGTTTTTCTTTCTCTGTTAACATTAGGGAAAAAAATAAGCATTTTCTAATGATTTTTGAAAGAGGATAAACTTGGCATCATGCTTCACGATCAGATTTTCAGAATACTTGAGCCTCACTGGTGAATAGGCATGTGTTATATTTTTTCCTCTTTCACTTCAGGGGAAAACTTGCTAGGAATTTATGCACTAAGACAAGAAACATCATAGATTCATATTCAGCAGACGATGAAAGGGTGCTGAAATGATCTCATTTCTTCCATTATTCTGATCTAGGAGGTTAGCTTTGCTATTGAAGAAGTAATATTTTTCTTGAATATTTACATGTCAAGTTCCTTAAATCACAGAGAACACTTTGTGTGCATCAGGAAGCTGGAAGACTTCTTAATCTAAAATTTTTTTTATTACTGGCATTAACACACAGTTTTACTTCAGTTTTGATAATTTGCTTATTTGAGCTTCTGAGTGTAATGTATAAATAAAAACTGTCTTGATTATCTTCAACATGTGTCAAGATAATCAGTTTCTCCGGTGACCGTGCAAAAGCTTTTAATCTCTAAATTCAGAGTGGCATTTCACTTTCCTTTCTTGAAGTGAGAAAAATGTTCACACCTTGGAAGGTGTGATTATTTTATTCATCGTCTGTTTATAAATGCTTCCTGTCCATATTTTCTCTTTCTCCATGCCTTTTTTTAATATACACTCTTAGTGCATTGGAAAGTCTTGGCTGTCTGTGAGGGTTCAGGGCAGATGATGAATTGCAGTGATGCAGTGCATGCAGCTGGGCCAGAGAAATGCAGGGCTTATAATGACAGGGATTTGTGTTGAAGGATCCTCCTTGATCTGCTATTTGCACTACAAGCACGCCACGAATGAGCAAAGCCAGTTCTGCAAACTTATGTTCAAGTGCAGCGTAGGTCCTTATTCTCACCCAAAATCTCTGATAAGCAGTGGAGATGGTGTATTGATGTAGCATTTGCTGTAGCCCCATGCAAATCTAAGGTGCCTCTGACTATGAATTGTGAACTGAAATATATTTATTGTGAAGCGATACTCTTAGTCTCTATCAAAGTGACATGGCAAATATAAATCATAGCAACTATCTGCCAACTTCTCGTTGACTTGCTTCAGGGAAAACGTTCCTGGTGATCCTTATCCTATATTTATCATGTTTTTCTGATACTTCATGTGCTTGTAGCTCCAATCTGTGATCATTATGCTGATAATATTTTGAAGTCCTGTCTGAAAATATCCTAGGTGTGGAGTAGTTGGCCAAATGAAAACATGCAAAGGTCTAAAAAGTTACTTTTGTTTATTCCCCTCATCGTTGTGTGAGAGATAAATGTGAAAGAAGGAAATGTAATTATTTTGATAGACATAAACGCTATTTTAGCAAAAGTTGAATGGGTAAAATCAGTTTTAAAAACCAAACTCTTTTCCCACGTCAGCCAGCAGGTGAATGAACATTGTGAATAGCAATAAATAAGCTGATTCGTTGGTGAAAGGTCATCATAACACCTTTCAGGGCAAATAATTTTTTAAAAAATGGTACAAACCCACATTGAAGTCCCAATAAAGGTAAACAGTATTTGAAAATAACTTGTATAAGCTGTCTTGGGCAGCAGAAATAGCTTACAGTGGTCATGATGGACTTTAAAATGGAACTATCTTAAATGGTGTTGCTTTTACTCCCTGTCCTGAAATGTTGTTAATTGTAAAGAACTTTAAGGAGGTGGGAAAAAACCCTCTGTAAGTAGGTTTCATGAAATCCAACTGCTGTTTTGATACACAGATAAAAAACCTTCCACCTCCTGACAGCCCAAGGGAAATTTGGTATTCATCACCATACGGAGTAATGAAGTATCTTTTCATGCTGGATTTCTTAGTTTAGGAGACATTCTGTTTGCAGTAATAACGTGGGAAAGGAAGCAAGTCCCAAGTGGAGGTGCGGAGCTCTGAGCAGAGGCAGACTGTCTCTGCTTAGGAACATTTTTCACATCATTAGAAATTATTTTGAAGTTCCACAGGAAAAAAATAATAAAAAAAAAAAAAACAAACAAAATAATTGTCAAGATCAGTTTGAGATTACCAGAGTATTAAGGCACTGCGTTAATTCCTTTGTTTATTCTAATATAGGCAAATGTTTCATAAAGCAAAATAGATTAAGTCAATGCAAATAAAATATACTCTGTGCAGGCAACTTTCTGCACTATTTAGTTCTCTTAAACCCTTGATTAACAAGCATTAATATTATCTTTTGTCACTTCAAAGCACTTAAATCCTTGATTGCTTTTTTGTTTCAAAATGACATGAGGAAAGGGACATTGTGTAAGAATAAAGGACAGACCCAAGCTGCTGTTTGCAGCTCTACCCGTGCGTTTGCCGTTTGAGATGCATTCAGTTGAGATGCTGCTTCTGCTTTTCCCAGCTGCAAAATAGATATAATCACCTGTACTGTTTTCTTTGAGACTTGGTTTGCTTCTGTTTACACATTATGATAGCCTTGAGTAGGTGGTTCTGTGGCAGTGCCAATGAATCTGTAAGATGCTACAAAGATAATGATAATTTGCTTTGTTCACGCATTGTGTGGGGCAGGTGAGGATAGGCAGAAAATTTGATCGTCGGTGCTGGGCTGGCACCGGTTCTTGTCATAATTAGACTGCTACTGGCCCAAATATAGTGGTCAAAGACTGGTAGGGAAAAGGTGGCCACCGGTGAGACGAGTGTGTGATGGGAGCCCTTGTCCTGACTCTCTTAGCAGGCCAGATGATGGGTTTCTCCTCAGTGAGAATGTCGCTCGTCTCTGTTCATTGTTAGCAGAATTACTGAGGTGCTGCTCCTTGTTAACATCTTTCGGACATGGCACGCTGTGCCTGACTCTGTCCCAAGGCAGTGCTGGGCTTCCCTGGGGGGTTCCTGTCTTTTGTGTCTGGTACCCACTGGGTCTGGGATGTCAGTCACTCCCTCTCCTGCGTGGTGCATTGTGGCCTCATGTAAAAATGATTTTCTTCACTTTCCTCTTGACCCATTTTATGGCTTTCTGTGGTGACAAAGTGAGTCCATCCAGCCTGAAATCTTCTGCAGTCGTTTGAAGCAAGCTGATGCAAATGCTTCCTGTTATTCAGCGTGTAAGACTAACGTCAGTGTGGCAGCTGAGGGTTCAACGGGCCCTTTGCCAGTGCTGAAGTGCACTTTTGTAGCTAACCTCTCATGGTTCAGGAGCTCTCTTCCTTTTTCATGTACCTTTGTTGACTGTAGAGTAGAGAGCTGTCTTGCTGTTACTTTATTTTGCAGCAAAGATCAAGTGCTTCCTTACCTGAGAAAGTTTAATTGCTTCTCTACCCCTACACACACACACACACACGCCCTGCTCCGACTTCCACCCAAGTAAATTTGTGGCCTTTCTTTTCCAGAAGTGCTATAAACTCCTGCTCTGATGGATGTTAGCAGTCCCCAGGACTCCAGGAAAGATTATATGGAATCATCCTATTAAGTTTACCACAGCTCAGCTATGCTGTTTTTGCAACAGGACCTATAAAATCAATATGGAGAAAATGTTCAGATAAATCAACAGTTGAAAGAATAATAAATAAAGGTCCATTGAAACAGAAATAAACTTTAAATACACCAAATGTAAGGCAGTTCTTAGAGAAATAAGGAGCATGAGCTTGCTTCAAATGAGAAATTACCCTGGAAGGCAGCAACTAAGAGGGCCTGGGGGTAACAGTGTATGAGCAACAGGACACATGCTCTCTGTGTGATGCTTTAACCAAGCAAGGTGAGATGCTCTGCAGGGGGATGAGTAAGGGAGTAGGAAATAGGAGCAAGGAAGGGATTTGTGTCTTTACAGCACTAGTGAGAAGGGTAATACTGCTGTACGGTGCTGAGTTTTCAGTGCACTTGATGATCTAAAAGTCTGACATGTTTGAAGGTAGATGAAAATTCATTGTAGTGAGAGAATGATCAGGTTATTTAGTACTTTAAAATCAAAGAAAGGAAAGAGGAAGTGACAAGTGACAGAATATATATGAATCTAACAGGAGGAGAAACAAACAGCAAACAACCCTCCCACTGATCATCAAAACATTTCAGTCTGGTGCCGCCCAGCAGCTACAAACTGAAGCCTGACAAGTTTGTCTTGGAATGAGATTTTTGGGGGGGCTTGGGGTTTGGTTTGGTTTTTTTTCCCCCTCTCCATTGCAATGTGATAATCAACCACTGGAGCTAATTACCAGGGAAGTTGTAAATCTTTCCATAATCTCACTGTTGTTTTAAATCAAGACTGACTGTATCTGCAGAAGATGCAGTTTAGCAAATGCACGTTACAGGATTCGGTGCAGGAGCAACTCTGTGAAAGACTAAAGGCTTTGGCCTTACAGGATCTCGGGGTAATGGACGAATATCCCTTCTCAATTTATCTGTTCATTCAGGGCGTGCGTGACCTCTTCTGTCAAGTCAGCTTTGTACCCTGTCCCACACCACTTGTGATTCAGGTGTTTTTAGAGTATGGGCTGATTAAAAGAATCTGTCAACTCTAAATGCTTTTTTGCTACCCTTTTGCTTGCAGCTAGTGACTAGAATGATAAAATTAACTATATATATTTTCCATTTCCCTATTTATTTGACTGGACAACAGATGTTCTCATGATTAAACAGGACTATCTTGCTCACTATTGTGCATAATAACTCCATGTACTAGATGCCACTCGAGTTTTTGGGAGCTTGCACGCACACATACACACGTGTATGCATATTAAAAATAGGTGTGTGAAATTAAAAATAGGTGTGTGAAAATGTAGGAAGACACTTTAAAAAGAAAAAAACTCAACCAAATATTAGCAGAATGTAGGGGGAAGGGCAATTACTAAACCATTTATCTCACTTTTAACCTGACTACAAATTTGAGATCTAGGTTATATTAACTAGCAATACTTTTTACGTATCTAAAGCGTTGCTATGGGTGTCACTTCTCTCGATGAACAAGTATGATTTCCAAATTCCTGCTGTTTTGCCCTCTGCTCTTGGAGGCCTTATATTCCTCTGGACACCTGATTTAATCTCTCAAACCAGGCTTTGAGTGAGGCATGTGGGGAATGTCATAAAAGTTATGGTTTCAGTTCTTTTATTTCAGTTGATTTTATGCACCAATGATCCCTGTCACTTTTGTCCTTCCAATTTTGGGTTTATATATTAATCTCAAAGCAAAATTCCTATTAAACCAACAAGTTTCAAGGACAGCAGTGAATTTCTTTTTTGTTACTGGGCAACGCTTTACGAGTTCACTCAAAGCTTTGTGAACTGTTTGGTGGCCTTGAGCCTGGCATTGTAGGCTAGATCCTTGGGTAGTGTAAATGACTTTCATGCTTACTGCATCATTGATCTGAGTGAAACTACGACGCTTTGTCATAGCTGAGGATCCAACCTCTCTCTGTAAATCTCAGAGCCTGAGAAATTTTATATGGCTATTAGTTCAAAAAAGGACTGAATGGTATCAATCTGCTTCCCATGGCTCTTCTGATGTGCTGCCGTGAACTACTTATCAGCTACCACATGCTTAAGGTGAGTGGCCCAATGATCTGGTTGATCATTGAAGTTGTTCTTTAATACATATGGGAGGGGAAATCCTTTGTGTCCCTCCCAAGTGCTTTCCTCACTGAACTATGTATTGCAATCTGTGCCACATAACAGCAGACACAAAAACAGCGCTAATGGGTTTGAGTCCTTAGTCACCATGGCTGAATTATGATACCCTGGAGATATATTGCAGGAAAAAGAAGGCTCATAATTTCTACTTTATTAGTATCACTGGTATTATACTTCTTGTTTGGTCCTAGTTTGCTTAAGTATGCAAAAAGGGGGCATGAAAATGAGATTTATTGGAAATGTGTTGACTGACTTGATAAAATTTGAATTCCAGCGCACTGGAGCATTTTCTGGTCTGTGCACAAAGCTGATAGTTTGGCACCAGTTCTGCTATTTTCTACCCAAAAAGCTTTTCCTATGCTTGTGTTTCCTATTGAAAATTATATTTCTAGAGAAAATGGTTACTATAAATTTGGATAGCAAACTACTATGTTTTTTTCAGTAAACACAAAGTGAATATTTATGGAAAAATCTCCTCTCATTCGGCTAGCTATTTGTGAACAGCTTGCAAATACAGATAACAGGAACTAATGCAACTCCAGCTTTTTATTCCTCAATCTACCCAGTGGCAAAACTTACTTTTTTTCAGAACCTAATTTTCATTGTATGCATCGCTAGAGATTATCCCTAAATTACTCTTTTCTGAGCAAGTCCTTGGGGATCAAACCTACCCAGTTCCATCACCAAACCAGAAATAACGTCAACCATCTGACAAAGCCAGTGTACAATCATTATAGCAGCCTTTTTTTTTTTTTTTTTTTTTATTCAGCTAGCCCTAGGAAATAATTACAATGGCTTCTGGTTATAGCATAAACAAAGATCTTTCTCTTTTTCTTCTCATTAACCTAGTGACGAAATTTAAATGTGGCTATTCCTGCTGTGACTGCATGGCTAATGGTTCAGTACTACAAGAGGGTTTTTCTAACAGTTCACTTGTATTTATACTGCAGCTAACTCGAGATTTGTAGGGACTATTTTTTGAGTTTTGTAGGAAACTCTTATTTCTCTATGCTGCTTCACAGAAAATCATGTTGGCCATCTGTGTCATCCATTGCTTATAAATATTTTATTATGGTAATAACCAATCACTTGTCAGAGTTGCAGGTAACATTGGTTTTAATTTGGGGTAATAAAAATAACTACATACTTTTCTACTAATTTGCACTGTGATCAGGTATATCAACTTTTCATAAATGAGTCTATTCAGTTTATCCAGGGGTGTTTCTGCTTGCTTTGGTTTAGTTTGGAAATTTTTTGTCTTTGTGGGACAGAGGGATGTTCTACTCTGAAGCATCAATAAACCCTTATAGATAAAGAGCTTCAGTCTCCTTCACCTGGTTCCCTTTGTGCAGAAGAGTTAAGTATTTGCTGGTGTAGCAAATAGAGCCGGCATGACTCTAAAGCCCAGCGGTTCTGGTGGTTAGCTGGGAGATAAGGACACATCCATCCCAATGTCAGTGCTATTCAACACTTTCTTTACATTAAGCATTCAGTGGAGCAGCACAGAAAGCTGTGTTTCCCTGGCGAATAATCAGATACCCAAACCAGCGGTCTATGAATCCTTTTTCTCCTTTCCTTGGCTCAATGAATATTTAATTCATCCCTGTGAAGCAGCTTAACTTCGGTAGCAAAGATTGATACCGTTGCTTTTCCTACCTCGCTGTCCTGTATCTGGAGGTTTAAACGCTTTCTGTGGCAGATGGCAGCTTAAATAAGACGAAGGATGGAACTGAGCTCGTCTGCCACTGGTTTGGCATTGGCAGCAAGAGGGATGAGAAGAGAAGACAGCACCATTGCCATCTTTCTCTCTGGCACCTCATCCACCAGATAGAGTTGCAGATCAGGTGCCAAATGTGGGTCCTGCAAAGGCCAGAGAGCCCAGTTCTGCCAAAGCTGAGTTGAGAAATCCAGGCACTTACTGTTGGGCACTGTCAGGACTTGTATAGCTCTTGGAAATGCTTTAGGCAGAGTTTTATGTGCATGATGAATCTTAATACGGAAAATTTAGGTCCTGTGGATTTTGAGGTGACTCCGCAATTGGGAGGTAGCTAAAGTGGGGAGGAACCTCTGCATGGATTCAGTTTGTGATGTCTGAACCTCGTTTCTCTGCCGAGGGAGCTCCTATCTCTGCCTGCTCTAGAGAGAAGAGGAAAATAAGCAGGAAAGTCAAGACTGGCTTTGGTTCCATAGCACACAATAAACTGGGCTCTGGTTTGGGGTGGCTGTGCACACTAAAATAACTGCTTAATTTTGTAATAGCTATAGTCAACTGTTGTACAGGCTCTTGCAAATTGCATTGGTTTAGCTGTGGGAGGAGAGACTTTGTTTGAAACCTGAGACTTGGGATAGAACTTCTCAGCACTAACTTAGTTGTTAATTGATCAGGGAAGGATGTAACAAGTTCGTATGGGCTCGAGTCGTTTCGGAGGGAAGGCTGAAAGCAGAGATACTTCAGAAAGGCTGTTTGATTACAACATCGAGATGAGTCTAGTGTGCGCACACAGTGGAGAAACATTCTCACTTCTCCTGTGCAATTCAAGGGCAAAACCTTCACCGAGTCAAAGGTGTAGGCTCAAAGAGGAGAATCCAGAAAGGACAAACCAGAACTTGGCTCACCAGGAATCCCCCTTGGATTTTGTTTTGCTTCCACAGCATTAGTGCCTTGCACTACTGTGTAATCTGCATTATTTTGGCAAAACCCATTAATCTCAGTGGGAATAGGATTCAGTGTACTGTCATTCAGTATTTGTTTTGTAGCTGTACCGATATCGCGGTCAGAGCTGAGAAGTAATACAGCTTTTTGTTTTCCCAAATCAGGGAGGGACTACCAGATTCAGTTTTTGTAACACACCTACTTGTACTCATTTGGGATATTAAACAGAAGAAAGGCATTGGAAAATTCTCATACTAAACAATGATCTTGTTGTGATTATCTCATGAAATGCTTGTACACATTTCTGTTTAGGATAGGAGCACTGTGCTGGAATATCTGTCATATAGTAACAGCTGTCAAGCAGGCAGGCAGATGCTGTTCGTGTATATAAGAAAAAAGCTTGGAAATATTAAAAAAAAAAAGTGGAATTCTTTCTCTGAAACTTTTATTTCTTCTTAGGTTTAGTACCCAGCTGGCTTGGACATAATGAGTTATTTTTATGAAAAATTAATTTGAATTACTACATTACACATGGTACACGTGAGCTGTAGAGAAGGGAAATGTAACCTGGATCTATAATCTAATCTAATTCGGAAATTTGGAATGCCAGGCCTCTAAATTCTTCTCTGCCTGATCCCACAGCAGTCCATGTCTGCAAATTTCCCTGCAGAAAATCATATGACAGGTACTCCAATCCCTGCTCCCCCACCCCATGCCCCTGTAAAACAGCAGCAGCAGAGCGGGGAGGTTTTGAGTAGTGTTATTCTCCCTGTCCCCTAAATGAGAGATCACACACAAATTATTCCACTTAGTCATTTCTCTTCTCTGGTATTCTTTTGTCTAGCACTTAAATAGGCGTTTTAAGGTTTTTTCATGGTCAACGTGGAACTTCGTGTTATTTAATGATGCAAGTGGACAATATGGACGGTGGAGAACGTGCGATATATAGCTTGGATTCTGGAAAATAAAGTAGAAGCCTTATTCTAAAATACTACCATAAGCAGTTTATATAGCTCCAATTCCCAAATATTCATGTGTGTAAGCCTTTTATAGAAAGTGGCAGCTTGTATTTCCTGATGCATGTTACCAGTTATGCTTCTTCAGGCTGGTTTGCAGAGAGCTTTGATTCAGCAGTGAATCAAACCAGAGATAAACATTCATTCCTGGTGTTTGCAGTACTCTAATTTCCCTACTCAAGGCAAGAAAATAAATGACACTAGAGCCCTGGAGCTTAACTGCAAGATGTTAGCAAAAATCTCACTGGAAGGTCTTTTAAATTTGTGATATCCTTACACTTTGTATGCTGACTTCTGCTACCAGCTCATTAGGCTTTCTGGGTTGCCTTCCTGTCTCTGGTGCTATCTCACATTAGGTATTATAGAAAGTAATGCTTTAAAAGCCTGAGGTGTAATATTTTTATAATAAACACATTTTTATACCAGCATACTTATATAAATATTCAGATATTTACATGAAGTTGGGTCGATGTGATCCACGTGTCCTTTTCCACAGGAGAATGCTTCTTGGGGCACATGCATTTACCTAACCAGGACAGGTCAGCAAGCTTTCTCTGGAAAATGTTTTACACGTGTTTTAAAAATTATTAGAAATGTGCGTATTATCAACCGCTCAAAACTGCTAGTAAGCCCACATTGCTCTCTACTTGGAGGTGATCGAGGATTTTTAATTATTCTTCAGAATAATAGATACAGATCGATATTTCCTTGGATATCTGCCTGAAATCAAAATTCTCTTGTTTGGAGCTTAAAAAAAAAAAAAATACTGAGGGTTGCTTAATCGTGAAAATACATGTATAATTAAATGCCACAGCACTTTCTTGGAAGTCAAGAGATTTCTGAAAGTGAATAATAATATAAGGTAGAGTCCATTGGTAAAACATCACAGGAAGTCACAGTCGCTCCTGTTTTCTTCAGGCTTGTGAAAATATTCATGACCCTAGCCAGATCCCCAGTCTTCCTTATATTTTATTTGCTTTATTCTTGCAGACTACAGAATCCCTTATTTTGCCGCTGTGTTTTTAGGAAACATCCTTCTGACCTTTGCAAACGACTCCTACATGCAAATGAAATGGTAATCACCAAACTGTTTATTACCTAACAAATGAGAAATTCGGTTACATCTAATAGTGAGTCAAGTCACGCTTGGTATTTAAAGCTTCCCTTTGTGTGTGTGTCTGTTGTAAAACAGTGTATATTCCAGTGGAGGATGCTTCAAGGTTACATTAGAGTGCTTTTGCCCTATTTGAGTTCTTTAGTTCTGTTTTTTTCATCTGTGTAATGACTCACCTCTACAGTTTTCAGTGAACTTGGGGAAAAACGGCATCCTATTTTGTCTTGTTCACCAATTTGATACATTACTCTATTACAGCCACAAAGAGATACGGTTCTGTCAAAATCTGCTTTGCTCTACAAAAACAGACCCTGACCCAGAGGTATCCCAGTCATAAAAAGATTCTGAAACTGACTGCAGCACATTTATCTCTATGGCTTGGCTTAGAAAGAACACACAATTTTCCAACATCTTCTTTCTTTTTATATGGATCACGTCTGAAGGAGGCCAGGTGCCTAACCAAATCTAGCCTGCGGGTATGTGACACTGTTCCTATTGTATTTGGATTTGCTTTACTGATTGGCTGGGAATTTTGGTGCGTTCCATTACAATGACAGGGTTTTTTTTTTTCTAAATAACAAGAATAGAGGACAGCTGGCAGGGTGAGATGGGGAAATATACTGTACAGAGAAATAATACCTGTTAAAGAAGTTCTTATTTGGTTTCTCAGAAATTGTTATCAAATGAAAATACAGAAATGCATGCTAAGAAAGGGGGTTTGTGTTGTATGTGGTCTTCCAGATTTACTGATCCCTCTACTAATGCCACAACTGATCTTCATCTTGGGTGATCACCTAAGGAAGCGCTGATGGATTTAATATAAACAGTGGCTTGTACAGAGCTGATAAAATCATGAGCTCTCCTGTTCTCTTAATTTTTAAATCTAAGATCTAGATTTAGATTTAAATCTAAAGATCTAAGGTATTTAAATATTGATATGGTTTCATTCGGACAGGAATTATGGCATGTTGCAAAATATATTGAGTCGAGTTTTAGGATTCATGTGTTCTGCTGGGATTCAGAATATCTATTACACCTTATTTCTAAGATAGCCTATGCTTGAAAGGCATAAATAAAGAAAACTGTGTGGAGGCATGTTAAGAAAATAGTTATTTCTTGGAAGAAGCCAGTCTGCATGAGGAGCGATGTATTTGGATTTGGGTGGGCTAAGTACTAAATTAATGATTCTGTCGTTAATTCATGCCTGAAAACTGTAGCAACAGAAATTGCTGTACTTGCAAATGCACAGGTGTCTGTTTTGTAAATAATATCCTGGGATTTCTTGATATCAGAGCTATTGCTCACTCTTTCAATTACTAATCTGTTTATGCGCATATGGAAGATGGAGACAATTTTTCCTATCAAGAAAGCTTCCTTTAAATATGACCTTTGCAGGGGTTTATCAGCACAGGTTACAGGAAATAATTTTGATTAATGTTAGAATCTGCGTGTCCTGCCTATCTTTCTGGAACAGGAGAGCATTGCAGGAGTTGGTACAGTTAAACTGACTGCCTGTTTTCAAATATTATTCCATTCATGTTATATACACTTTTTTTGTTGCAATGTAAAGTCTGGGTTTTTTTGATAAAATATGAATAACTGGAAACAAACTGAAGGTTCTTTGCTTCTTTTTGATTATTCACAGTCTACAAGGATTTCATGGCTAATTTATTCAGCAATGTGGTTATTCTATGGAGAATGGCTTTCAACACCTATCACAGCAAGCGTAATGGTTTCTGGTCTGACCTTATTCTACAGAGGAATAGCTAACATGGGATTGTGGAGTTTGAAAGGACAATAGAGAAGAGAGGATATTTATTCACATGCATTATTCAAAGCAGAAGAGAACACTTGCAGTCCAACTCTCCCGTGCCCTGAACCATTACTTCATTCAGGTACCTTCAGAAGCCAAGCGAGCGTAAAATATTTCAATTGTAGAGCACTGTCCACCTGTTCACTACTCTTGTACTACCAGAAGTAGGTCTGACTGATCAGCTGGCTGGTGGGAAAGTAAGAAGTTAAATGGGAAACAAGAAAGCTGTGACTGTACCGATCCTATATAGTTATGCAAATAGATTTTTTTTTTTTTTTTTTTTTTTTTTTTTTCAAACGAGACTCAGCAGCGTGTCTGTCATGTAAACCACTTTGCAATAGCAGGAGCTGCTTTGGGAGGCCTGTTCTTACATTTAAGTGAAAGCATCTTCCTCCTGTTCTTGCTGTGTGTGTGATCAGGGCAGTAGTGTAATGAGTTGGGATGATGGCTAAAATTCTAATTGAACTGATTGTCTGAGTACGATATGGATATTTTCAGATCTTTTAGGACAAACCCTGAAATACAAATAATGGTGGCTCCAAGGAGAAAAGGCTTAGGCTCAGAACAAGTCAGAGTGTGTTTGTGTGAGTGGATGAGGGTATAATACATGTAGGTCTTTCGTGCAATTTTGAACTTCCTAATTTGTAAGACACTTAAGGCAATTCTCTGCAAATACCAGATATCCCCAGAAATGCATTAGGTGTATAGCTGCACCAGAGGTGGGGCTGTGGAAACTCCCCGGTGTTTAACAGTGTGAGATTAAAAACAGCCTGTCATGTCTGAAAAAGGGAGGGAGCTAATTTCTCAGCCACTGTGTTTTTCTGTAAATCTCTACCATTCAATTTTACTTGAATTTGTTAAACAGTGCTACGTCATTTAATTTAAAACAATGACTTTGTTCTTGTACCTTTATTTTTAATGTTTTCCTGAAATAGCCCAAAGTTTCTCAAAGGGATGGAGTAGTGGCAATAGTAGTGATGTTGAACTTGGTTATTTGTGAGAAGTATTTGATTTTGAAGATGCTGCTGTGACAAAAGCCCTGTGAACTTGAGCATCATTTGTCTAAATCAATGAAGACAAACATATTTTGTTAGATTTGTAGGAAACTGGGTGAAGAAAGCTGTCTTTCAGATAAGTGTATAAAAAACCCTGGATGCATAAGTATATTTTGGGGGTCTGCAAAACTGTGCCAGAAATCTGAGACTGACAAACATTCTGCTTTCTATCCATGTTGGAAGAGCTGAGGTTGGACTCATTTTCCAGGCAGCAATTGGAACAATCTCCCCAGGGAAGTGGTGGATTCCCCAGCACTGGACACATGAGATTCAGCTGGAGAGGGTGCTGGGCTATCTTGTCTAGACTATACTTTTGCCAAGAAAAGTTGGACCAGACGATCCTTGAGATCCCTGCCAACCTGGTATGCTATGATTCTATGATTCCTTCATGCTCCTGCAGTTCTCTTCATGCTTTGCATAAATTTTGTAGCGTGCCTATGTTGTCATTCTCTGACAGACTGTGCACATGAATGAGACAAGATCTGCAAGAGAAGTAATATCAGATATGGCTGAAAAAAACCCTTACGTTTTGCATGTATGACGTTGAATTTAAAAAAAAATTAGCCAGTAAAAGCTTATTCTCCAGCATAACAAAATATAGAACCTCATCCCACAAAACTCCCCAGTTAATCAAGTTTCTGTGTCTATTGGAATTTTTAAGATAATCTGTAAAATGGAAAACTGCAGTAAAGATGTACAGAAGAGCCTGGGAAATCACTGTTTTAATCTCAGTGGGGCTTAATGATTTTCTACAACAGATAGCTCCAAATTACATGGCAGGTGTACTGCTATGTGCCTTTCTTAAATAGGTGGAGGGAGAAGTAGCTCTGCCCATCCCTGCCTCAAGAGGGGTATTGTGGCATATTTTCTGCATTACTGTTGTATTGCTGGTATAGCAGAATGACTCTTGGGGGGTAAAATTAACTTTGCCCTGAAAGCTTTTAATTTGAGATACTTTGCATGCATTTACCTGAAATTATATAGCTTGGATCAAGTCCTCTAATATCTCTGCCAGCCAGTAGTGCTTGCAGCAGGACGTCTGGGTTCTGGTAGCGTTTTAGTTTTCATAGAGAAGGATGACAACATGTAAGAGTCCCTTTGAATAAGGTACATCCAAGGATGTACCATGTCAAACAAATGCAGAGCAATGTGTGCAAGCAACATGTGCCACCGTACTCTGGTATCTCAGCTCAGTAGAATATGGCTTGTGGGAAGAGCTTGAGTTTAGCTAATGTGTCTGTCCCTTTGTAATTCCGTTTTGGCTCAGGGCAACAAAGAGGAGGGTTAAATGAGAGAATAAACTGTCTGTAATCAGTTCCATGCTGCTTTCTGATCTGCAGGTGTTGTTGAAAATACCTATGGCACATGATGAGAAAGGGCCTGCCTTCCTAGCTATTTTTTTTCCCTTTTCCTTTAAGGGTTTAATTAATTAAGGGCGCGAGAAGAGAAGGTGTAAGTCAAGAAGCAATTCTAAACATAAAGTAATCCCTTATTAAGTCTTCTGATTTTTGGAGTACCTAGAAAAGTGAAGGAGGTGGCCTTTTCTCCCTTCCCCTGCACCCACACAAATTTTTCCATGATAGGCTTTCTACATAGGGCTAATGTTGGGAAGAGAAAGAATTTTTGTTGTGTAACTAGCTGCTACCTTTCACAACTAATCAATACAAACAACCCTTAATCAATCTAACCTCAATATAGGGGAAGAATTGAGTTTTCAATCTTTACGTAAAGTCAAAACCAGACAAAGCAATTGGCTTCTGTGATGGAAGAAGATTGAATTTTTTATCAGGATCAAAAAAAAAAAATAGTTTTCCTGCCTTCCAGAATGATGTAGAAACTATCATGTCTTATTTTATATATTATGATTATTTTAAGAGCTTATACAGTCTTCCACTCTGCTTATTTTAGTACCTTATATGAAAACAGAAGGATTATGGATCTTTGTAAGGAGATCCCCTTATGAATAGATTCCTAGTACTGCTGCTAATTTGTTATGTGAAGGGCTTTTTCCCTATTATTAAGTAAAGAATAAGTAAAACAGTAATCTTAAAACTTTACTTCAAAATTAGGTCTAATTCTACAAAGCACCCTTGTAAAAGAGAGCTGACTCATCCAGGTAATTCAGAAGTTACTGTGGGGAAGTCTTTTTCCTGCAGTTATTTGTCCTGAATACCTGGGCCTCAGTTTCTCTTTTAAGACTGCAAAGGAAGGTAAAATTCTTCATTAAAACAGTAAAATCATTTTGGTGTGGGTATCTCAATTTTTAATTCCTATCTTTTTCTAGCCATGAAGCTTCTGTATTATTTTTGTATCAGTTTCTGTCTTAGATGAGCTGGTGGAGGAGATGTTAGCATACAGAGTAAATGCAGCAAGAAGAGCAGTATTCTGTAGGCTGGGGGTAGAGCTGTTGAGTCCAATATCAGAACTTTTTAACTCGTTTTTGCTTTGAATTGGAAACCAATGAGACTGTCTCATTGGTTTTACAAAGGTAAATTTGATTTGATTTATATATTTATTTTGAAGCTGGCTCAATCTCAAGAGCAGTAGTTGTTCGTAAAGTCCCTCCAGCAGTTGGTGCCCTGGGAGTGGGTGGCTCTGGGCAGCCCGAGGGGTCACTTGCTCACAAATAGAATCATTCTAATTTTTGTGGTGGAAATTGAGGCACAGAGGAGTTCTGTGCCTGGGATCATGAAGCACATAATCAGCAGAGATGGGAGCAGAATAAGGAGCTCCAGACTTTCAGGCATGTGTTACAACCACTAAATCATTTCTCCTTAGGAAGCCAAGAAAAGTTTGGTCCTTCCGTTTGGTACAAAATCTCTATTCTCCCTGGCCTCCCTACTCTGATGTAGCCTTGCTCCAACATACCTTCAGCATTGCTTCTCCTCCATACCCCTGTCACTTTTATCTTCTCCTTCTGTGTGTTAGCTGGGGCCTTGTCCTTTGGTGGACCCACCTACCCCCCGTGTTCTCCACCTGTAGCAGTGCAAGGTGATGCGGTTGGGATGCTGAACCTGTCTTTGAGTTGTGGGTTTGTTCTCTTTTCCATCCGTTGTAGCCCTTCATAACCCTTGTACTTGCCTCTCTTTATTATCCTCTCTCTACCTGCTCAGTGACATGAGCCTCCTCTGCAACTTGCTTGGATTCTCACATATATGCTATCTCCTCTTGTATCTCTATCCTGTAAATAATCAAATCCCAATCAGCTGCTCTGCTGGATATGAGGCTACAAAAATTCAGAGAGGATCTAGAGAGAAATTTTTGTTTTTTTCTTCTTCGTGTCTTAAATTTATCTTACTAGGGCCACTTTTTTTTTTTTTTCCTACCCTATTCTTCTCTTTTATCTCCTCTTTGTGTTTGTGATTTCTAAGCTTATTATTTTCTAGCTCCTGGCCTCTGCTGGTCTTTCCAATCCCCCTTTCATTTTGAAGCTGCAACCCCTTCCACTCAAAATATACTGAGAATAAAACCAGATCCTGTGACTTCTTGAAAAGACAAAGATTTGACAATTGACAGGCCATCTTAATTTGTAGTTCAAGGATGAATGAATATACTGCACAAGTACACTTGAACTTCACATTTTCCTCAAAGAACGGTGGTGAAGAGAGATGTGCTATAACTCAGGCTGAAGCTAAAAACATGATGTCACAAACTTAATTCTAGTCAGCCTTGAAACTGAGTCAGTCAGGGCGCCTGGAGCCCCAGACTGACTGTCACTGATCTAGCCTTTGTCTCCGAGAAACTTCAACCCTCCTAGTCTGGTTTCCTTTACACTGGAGCTCTCGGTGCTCCCCCTGCAATATATGTAGTGCATTTTCCTTATCTGCTTGAGATGCTGTCTAGGTGTAGCCTTTTACTCGGTGCTTCAGCAGGTCTGTGTAGTGTGGTGGTTCCCCCCCCCCCCACCATCTGTACCCTTAAAAAGACAAAATGCTTCTGTAATTATTCATTCTTTTAAAAGATTAATGTAAAGTGAGTGTTTCCCTCTGCATCTGCTTTCTCTGTATGTGTGTATCAATATATATGTATATATATTTTTTAAAAAGTGGATGAGTTGTACCAGCAACACCGTACATCGAAGGAAAGTAAGACAATCAGCTTGGCTCTTTGCTTTCTGTCCCCAAGCTACTATTCCTGCAAAAATGCTGCTTTGGTGACATGGCACCAAAGGCACCGCATCACTCTGGGGTTTCTTGTTCTTTGGAAACTCACGGACACTTGCTGTTGGCTCTTTTAAATCGAACATTGACCGTGCGCTATTGTGGTTAGCAGCCAAGGGCTAAAATTCACTATAACTTACATGAAGGAAAATTATCAGAAGACTGTATGCCCCGTCAAGCACAGCTCAATAATGTTTGGTTTTTTGTTTTCTTTTTTTCTGTATATTCAACAAAATAATTTCTGGGAACCACTACTCATAAATAATTAGCATGAGGCTTCAACCATGAAGCTCACTTGAAGTAATTAAGCTCTTCATAACCTGTGGTCCCTAATAAACCTGGTGAACTGAAATTCTTAGAGACATCAAGGTGCTACGTTGCCTGTGGAGAAAAATGGCTGAGAAGGGCTGAGTTGAGGAGTACATAAGATCTGAATTTGCTGTGCTGTCAAGCATATTATTTGATTTGATTTACCACACGCTTTTTAAAAATAAACCATATCTTGCCATATCTGTCGAGCACTAAAAAGATACTGCCCAATTTCTTTATATTCAGCCTTTCTTAGAAATCAGGATAGTGTTATTAGATACAGCACTCTGGGAATGTCTCAGCAATGATATGTCATGGCAATAACAGGTTTCTGTTTGATATTCTGTTGTTAACTCATTGAAGGATTGCATTTGCTCCCATTTGCATTGTCCTAGTATCTTATTTGTACGTGGCTATTATTTATCTTAAGGTTTTTGAATTCTTAAGCTTATCTGTGATATACATTCTTGGTGTCTCAAACCAATTTGCAATGAACTGTATTCCACATAATTTATTACCAAAGCTGAATATATTGTGCAATATAAGATTTCTTGGGGTATAACTACCTACTTTTGCATCACCTACAAGGCTTACAACTGCATTTGTATCCTTTTCCCTAGGATTCATAAACATAATGAAAATACTATTTCAAAATAAATTTCCAGGGGACCTTCTTCGGAATAGCTTTGATTCAATTATACTCTGACATGTTCCACTTCCCTATTTTGTTAATCTATCAATTCAGTGTTTATTAATGAATGTAATAATAACAATTTCAGTCAGCATTTATTACAGTGCAAAAATTATTGTTGTACAAGACCAGGTTTATGAACACATTAAGACACTTATCTCCACAATAAACACTAATTCTGAATCAGAACGGTTCTGAAATTAAGGCTGAATGGTTGTTCTTTACTGATTAAAACAACCCTTGGAAGCTAAGTGATTTTCTTCAAAGCTTATTTCTTCCAGGATAAGAATGATAAAACTTCCACTGATTGGAGGTAAAAGTAAATTAGAATGCCCTATTCTGAATTAGTTTAGCTTGGAATCAAACTTCATTTATGGCTTTAATTACACTAATATTAATTAGTTGAAATAATAGTCTTCTCTAAAATATTCTCCCATTTGGGTTACTAACTGAGCAGAATAATTTCATCAACTTAACTTATTTCTGAAGGAAAAAATCAGCTTTGTTTAACAAAACCTGTTTGTTCTAATGTGTCACCATCTGTTTATCTAGCTAGGAGGGATAGGGCATTGCTGTCATGAGATATCTCAATATAAAACATAGATGCAATTTGGTTTTATCTTTCTGGGTTTTTTTAATTTTATCCTTTCTGCAGTGGGTAAAGAAAAATAAGAATGAGCATGGTATATCTGTAATAAAAACTGAATTTGGACATATTTGGTCTAGTTCATGTGCCTACATGCTAATGTTTCATTTGGTCTGCATATGTTGCTGGTGGTGATGGTTGCAAACCATTAAGATGCACTGGCCCAAATTTTCTACCCCTGCTCCTGAAATTGTTTCATAAAGGATGAAAAAGTTTTTTGCCCAAAGTAGCCAAGCTGGAGGTTTTTTAAAAGCAAGAAGAAGGATATAAAATCGCAAAAGATGTCTATGGGAATTTTCAAAATAATTTAAATATTTCCTTTTTTGAAATCTGATAGTATGCCTAGTTCCTTTTAAAATCTTACTAAATAAGTTCTAAGGCTAAAGATAAACGATGAAATACTGATTAGTTCTGGCCTTCCACTTGACTCTTTTGATGTTTTCTTCAGCTCCAGGTGATGTTTTTTTCCTGTTTAATGACAGAGGATTATAGGTGAATTAAAAAACAAACAAAAAAACAACCAACCAAACAAACCCCAAACCATCCAGGCAAATTCATCTGGTGCCTTTTAAACTTTCAGTAAAACTCCTTCTGACATAGTGGGCTGAGTGGGTTTTTTTGTGTCTTTAGGTGTTTTGTGGGTTTTTTTTCTTTTTTTTTTTTTGTTTTTTTGTTTTTTTCAGGTGTGTAGATTTGTTTTGGGGTTTTTGTGAAAGAGCCTGCTGTGAGGCGTCTGGATAAATCAAAGGCAGGTGGGACTGAGAGGTGACTATTGAGAGCTGTTGGACTTTTCTCTGCGTGTGCTCTTTGGAGGCCAAGAAGTTTGTTCGGGGTATCAATCAGTGAGCAATTTCATTGTACACTTATAATAATATAACTGAAATACTATATTTTCTTTAAAAATATGGAAGCTGCTGATTGACCTATCTTACTGTGTAGGCTTCAAAATGTCTTCTATTTCTAATGAAGTGTGATGCTTTGATACAGGATCATTGCAAAATAAATAAATATAGAGCTTTTTTTCCTCAAGAAAATAGAATAAGTCCGTCTATCCTACCTATCAGCTTTTTAAAGTATCACTTTTTAAATTAAAACATGTAATTATCCGTTGTGATTTCTCCCTATGCATAGTGGTGGGCGCTATTTGAAATAGGTTACTGGGCCACTTGTGCTAAGAAAGTAAAATACAAACCCCTTCACCTATTTAATACATGACAATGCCTGTATTGTCATTCAATCGTAGAAAAGTAAGATTTTACACAATATAAAAGTACAAAGTGAGAACAGATGTGCTTGTCATCATACTTCAGGCTGAAAACTCTGAGTAAAATTACTTTGGGAATGTAAATTACATAAAAACATGAATACACTTTGTATGTTTGGAAATATCTGCAATGACAAATATGTGAATTTGTCTTCTTGAGGAAGTTTAGTAAACAGACTTAAGTTTTAGGCGAACCATATTGGAATAAAATAACCAAGTTTATGATAAACTGGCGTTAGTGTTATGTTCTCTTAAAATGTTATTGAAGAGTAGCTGATGGAGAAATCCTCATAGTCACCTAATCTTTATTCATGTCTCTTCTGAAACACACTGTGCTGAGCATAAAGGTCAGCTTTATCTACTCTAAAATGATTGAAATTCAATTAAATATGCTGTTATAATCAGAAGAAGAACAAGATGTACTTTTTCTGGAATCCTATCCTGTTTCTAAAAGGACAGTTTATAGCAGAAATATCTGAGTTAATACTATTGTGTCCTTTTTTTTTTCTTTAATTAAAATTCTCTACATGATGATTTAAGAGCTTTAACTTCTGAGGCTTGCATAACAAATACCAAGTGAGTGGGACCACAGCACATGAAGGTAGCTGGACTAGTCCCCTTGTGCAGTAAAGCTGGGATGAGCTGTCTGGGCTAATAACCAAACTTTTCATCCTAGTTATTTCTTTCCATTATTACTGTGAGAGAAAATAGTTGTAAGCAAAGCAGTTCAACAAAGAAAGTGTCTTGGCAGCAAAATCCCTATGAAAGAAATAGTTCAGAGCAGGTTTATAATTTGTTCTGCCTCAAAGAATATTTTAGGAATAAAAGAGTTGCTTTACTGTGAGAAATTGTGAGCATCTGGGCATTTTAAAGAACCAAATAGATAATTTCAAGATTAGAGATGAGATTTCTATCTCAGCACTATGTAAATGAAGTAATATTTTTGTAATTTTGCTGACATTTTAACTATTAATCAGGCATGCACGATTCTGTTTAGACATTCTTGGAAAACTAAATTACGGAAACTGCAAACCTTTTATTAATTGGAGTCCTCATAAATCGGAACAAGTCAAGGTCAACACTTACTGGCAAATTGTTGCAAAAATATTTATGAATAGTCAATCATCGCACAATAATTTTACTAATGCTCGTGACTTTTCCTTGTAAATCTTGTTAAAGGAAATTTATCCAATAGAAGATTTGGTATTTACAGATCTATTCAGACTCGTGGTATGCGCAGCTGTTTTGTCAGAGGAGACATCCAGTTAATGTTTTTATATACTACTGCATTACTTTATACATAGTATCAGGAATAGGAATAACGTAAGGTTAATTTTTTTGTCTCTCTCAACATAGGGTGAATTTTTTGTCTCTCTCTTTTTTTTTTTTTTTTTTTTTTCTTTCTTATAGATTTACTTCAGATCCTAGCTGGAGCTGTGGTTTTTAAGGATGGTTAGGAGAAAAGAGAAAGTTCTAGACTTTGGGAAAATCAGTGATCATTTTGATAAGAATGGGCCTTATTTGAACTATCCCTATTATCTTTAGTTTTATTTAATTTTCAGTTCTGAACAAATACCAGAAAACTAGGTACTACTGGAAAAAAACCCTGTAGAAATGGCTACCAAATACTGCAGTGATTCAGACCTCCTTTTGTGAATGATATGCACACTGCATCTCAAATGTTTCTCTACTTCATCACTCAGCATTCTTGTTTTAAGTGTAACTTATGATGATGAGGCAAAACTAATTATAGAGAAAGGTGCTAGTCTTGTTAATATTGAAAAGCTACAAGCTCATGCAGGAAGACTCCTCGTTGTATTTCCAGATAAGACCTTTCCTGGAATGTAATAACTTTGAAACTACCCTACAGGAAAGAATTCTATCTATATTAAAAAGCACAAGTAAAATTTTTCAGTCCAATATCTGGATTCAGGGAAAGAAGTGGAAGTAGTAACAGATGTGTGGTAACAGTGTCCTGTGCATTAAAAACGACACAAAAATCACTGTCTGGAACAAGGCAGCAATCTCAAACTGCTTGACAATGTCCAGTTGTAAAGACAAAACATCAGCTTTAGAATGGACATATTTTTATAATACAGAGAGGAAAAAGAAATTAAAGATATTTTCACTG
This sequence comes from Athene noctua, assembly GCF_965140245.1. Lineage (NCBI taxonomy): Eukaryota > Metazoa > Chordata > Aves > Strigiformes > Strigidae > Athene > Athene noctua. The sequence goes on along the minus strand of NC_134050.1, from coordinate 6,722,871 downwards.
AGGAAGATAAGTAATATTACATTTTCTTTTGGTCCCTTGGTCATTAAATAATTAAATTTTTTTTTACGTTAAAACAATTATTCTCAATAAATGAAGTCACACTGCTTAAAATGAAAAATAAAATTAAAAGCTGCTCTGAACTAAGTATGAAGGAAAAATTGAACATAGCATGTACAAAATATGCAGTGATCAGAGTGCTTTATTACTCTGGCGAATAATGAAAATGGAGATATTTCTCTATCTGGTTTAAACACAAAAAAGAAAAAATCTTCAAGAATTGTGGAAAAAAACAAAAGAGCCATTTCTTCTTGTCTTGAGACTCTTTCATCTTCAAACATTTTGGCTTGAAAAAATTTTCTCCCTCATGACAAGCAGGCTGACAAGAACCGGAGCAACAGCTGTGTTGGCCTAATAAAAAGTGAAGAGCTGCTACATTTACAGTACGCTGAGAACTGCTGAGAAATTAATGCGGGGATTGTCCAGGGCATTGCTGCAAACCCCAGAGAGGCCGTCCTGGGAGCAGCAATCAGCTGCTCGGCGTTACCCTCTCTGCAGAAGGACAGCAGAAGTGTTCTGCGTTGGAAGCTGATAACGTTGGTCTCGGCTCTCCGGTGTAAAAGCTGAGAGAGGCAAAGATGATGACAGTGGATTTGGGATCACTTCCCTGCTGCTCCCCTACACCCCGCCCCAGCAGGACAAAGTACAGAATCTAAAGGAGAAAGGAAATAAACCCCCAAACCTGCAGCAGTGAAGATGCGAAGGAGCTCGGGGTTTCGCTGCAGCCCTTGCCCAGAGGGAGCGAGTCGGGGGGAGGCAGAGCTGCCCACGTGTTGCCCGGGTGGTTCTGGAGTGATGCCCGTGAAGTCAAAGACTAAGTTTTTCCAACTGTTGCCTTGAACACTGGGTCAGTCCGGGTACAATTGTACCTCTGTGGGCTGGTACAATTAAATTATCTGCAGTAGTCGGAGCAAATAAGAAATTACTCCAGCTAGACAGCTAGATTTCAAACTTGAATAAATCATGTGCGCTTTATAGAGAACAATTCAACTATGCAGGCTTTGAAATGAAAGTGCTATATAAATTGGAGATAATGGGACAAGCTCGATGTTTCAGAATACCTGTAACAGCTTTCTCAAATTTGTCATTAGTATCTTGACAAAAAGTATTTGGGAGCTACTGTTCATAAATAACCAAGATCTGAAAAATGTGCCTAAATGGGTTGGCAACTTCAGAAAAACATTTATATTTATGTAATCACTCTGAAACATGTAAGATGTGAACTCAATATACACTTTAATTTTCTCTGTATCTCTTATATTCATCCATCAGAAGAAAACAGCCTCCCCGCCCACCTCCGATGTCTGCTCTGAGATGTAAAAGACCCATTTGTGCACCAGAGATGTGTATTTATTTGTGCTTCTCTGACAACTTTGCAAACAGTTGGTATTCTCTGGGTCGCTCCCCAGGGAGCCGGAGGATGATTTGGAGCAGCAGTTAGCTGGTGGGAAAAGCGGGGCAGAGGCAGGTGAAGCATCCGTGTTGCATAGGTCAGAACTGGGAATAAAATGTAGCTGTCTTTGCTCATGGATCTCCGTGGCATTTGAAACACCGCTGTACACATGGGAATGTTACACGCTAATGTGACTGACAGTTAAAATAATCCCCTGATTTGCAGGCAAGCTTTCAAGTAATTCTGATGGGTCTGAAATTTAACAAATTTAAAAGGTTTTCTACTGTATTCCCCTACTCCACCCACCTTTCCCAAGGCTTCCAGACTCAGTCTTCTATTTCCAATTTACTACTTCAAGCCTCTGTTGAAAGAAACATAGATTTTTATTATGTGTTAACAGTTCTGGGGATTGAGAACAGCTTTTGAAATGTTTCCTCCAGTATTAATTTAATGGACAAAATTTCTGACTATACTTCCTGAAAAAAGGACATTGCATGTTTGATTAAATTTTATGAGGGAGTTGCAAAACATCTTCTGTGATATATTGCTTAAAAAAAAAAAAGGCAAATTGGAGTGAAGTGTACTGAGTGGTATAAATTCTTGGCTCTGCCTGAAATGGGTTGAAAAAAGAACTGGGGAATGGATGAAGGATCTTCCATGAGTGCCAGTCCTTGGCCCATTTATTGTAGGGAAGATAAGTTGTTTGAGGGCTTTTTGTTTCTAACTGGGATCACTGAGGTACCCTTCAGACTATCCAGAACAGGATCTGTGCACAGCTGGCTGGTTAAATAGGCTTTTCATTCTGTTTTCTGGCTGAGCAGCGAAGAAGCCATCATAGGGTGAGTAGCTGGCCCATTAATTCATCACATCGTTACTGGAGTGTGCACCTTGAGTTTTGAGAGACATGCTAATGTTAATGATCTGCCATTTTTCATTATGATAAATGAAAAACCTCTGCATGTAGAGCTTATCTGAAGAGTGAGTCTCTGAAGGAAAGCATCACTTCAGTGTTTCACATTTACTCTCCCTCACTGATTCCCAGACAAAATCTATTGAATTACAGTACAAAAAAGATGACATTGTGTTTCAACTGTGAGCTTCACCTGAATCTGGGAATCAATCCCCAGACTTCTGGCATTGTGGATTAACAATGACGATAAGGACTGTGGCAGAAGCATCGGTGATTCTGATAATCACGTTAAAAAAGAAAGGAGGCCAGCTTATTCTTGCTCAGCCAGTCTGGCTCTGCAGAGCAGACAGCAGGAAGAGCTCATTTGCTGTTTTCTATAAATATAGCAATTACAGCAGGAGTAGAGTTATAACTTGTACTGAATATATATATATTATATATATATGTAATATTTTCTTCTGTTCAAAAATTGTTTGCAGTTGATATTTTTGGTGAGGTTTTGTTTGTTTTTGTTTGGGTGTGTTGGTTTGTTTTGGCTTTTTTTTTTCCAGATAATTTGCAAAATAATTTGACTGATCTTCGGTTTGTTGGCGTGACATTAGAATGAGGTTTTTACACAGAGAAAATTCCTCTGCACCTAGTTAAGATGTCTTTTTTGCAGGCATATGCATTACAGTTTGATGATATAAAATGCTCCAGAGGAGTAGCTGAGATGATCCCGATCCAGAAAAGCAGAGGAGCTGGTGCTGGTGGTCATAATAGCAATTTGACTTGGAGCTGAAATGAATGATTTTGTTGAGCAAGGGTCTGTCACAATCTTTTATACTAGCATTTGCAGCTTGCGGGGATGTTATCACATTGCATGGAAAATAGATACGTGGGTATCAGACAGGCTGGAATCCAGTCGATGCTGTTCAATGTACTGGGTAATACTTTGCAGTTATTTTTCAACAGATGACCACAGGTTGCTACTCTTTGTAAGCCTTAACTTGTTCCAAAAAGCAGTAATCAAAGGGAACAACCTGTACGACACTTAAAAATACTGGGATGGGATGCAGGAGAACTGAGTTCTTTTCCTACTGATACTCTCCTTCACTTTCTCTTTGTTTTCTCTGAACCATTCAGCCACCCATTGATGAAGTGTTTTTTAAGGGCTCACGGGTTAGGAGTGCTAGAAAACTATGCAGAATTTACAGTTTCATAGAAAAAATACAGTGCATAGCCTTAAGATACATTTCCAAAAAAATTGTAACAAGTAAAATATGTGATATCCACAGGTCTCAAACTCAGCCATAAACTTTTCTCAGTTCTGCAGAGGGGGATGTGGACGTACTGAGAACTAAAGTGATTTTCTAACATTATGCTTCAGGTGCCCAACATCCTAAAAGCATGTTGAAATTTTTGGTTAGATATGGGTACGTTACACCTGAGGAGATTCTGATTGGACACAAGGAAAATTTTTCACAATGAGAACAATCTGCTATTGAAATAATGTTGCCAGGGACCAGATGATCCTTGACATCCCTTCCAACCTGGTGTTCTATGATTCTATGATATATCAGGATTAGCATTGTATTTTATCACTGGATTTAGCAAAATCCATAGACAAAGGTTCAATTCATGGCTCTCGAGGTACCTGACTACAAAGTAAGCTTTCATTCACCTGTTTTAGCCAAGTAGTTTGACTGGAAAAATGCTCAAGTGATGCTGACTCTGTAACACAGCCTCACTGCAATGGGTTGTTTCAAGGACTCAGGCAAATTGCTCTGTTGTACTTTGCTGTGGTGGGTTGCCCTCTTATTAGCTTTGTCACTTCACTTTGATTTGTTTCTGAATTTCTGTCTGCAGTTAAAATCGATAGACTTTTTTTTCCTCCTTAGTTTTCAAAACATCATAAATAAAATTAATTTCTTAAAATAGATGCCCTGTGTTTTCTGAAATAACACCATAGCAGTATGGGGGGAAAAAAATGGAATGTTAGCAGCTGTTTGAAATTTAAATATCCATGCTCAGACTTCTTTTCTCTTATTCAAATGCTTGTTTTTAAAACCTTGCTTTACAGTCTAAGCACTTAATCTTTGTGGGGTTTATTGGTGGTGTTTCCTCTTCTCTCTGGGTTCATTGTATTATTTGTCCAGTCATGCTTCGAATAATCTCTCATTCATCACATCCTGCTCACAGCATAGTTACAGTCTGCAGTCATAATAAGAATAAAAATGTACCGTTTGTCTGTAGTAATTATTTCTGCAACAGCTAGCTAAGCGTTTTTATCTCCATTCTACTAATAAACTGATTTGACAAAGATGACACTTCCGTTTATTGGCAGAATTGAGAAAAAAAAGGAGAAGAAAAGGAAACAAACCAGTATTGTGCTTAACCTGTAGCCCAGGATGCCAGCCAGAATGCAGTTTAAAATCCAGATTTTTCAGCACAAGGAGAGCTGGGTTCCTTGTGCAGTAGCTATGTGTGTAGTCACTTAACTACATTCCACTGAGTATAACCATCTTATAGATAGAAAAAAAAAAAAAATCTTCTGCAAGGAAATGTCCTTGGGCATTAAATCCATACTAGACAAAAGAAGATTGAATGGATTTATGGAGTTGGGCTGGTTTGCTTAGCAAAACTGGGAGATAGTTCAGAGCGCCTCCAGGTCGATATTGAGGCAAAGATTACATGAAAGAAGGGAGAGCAGCCAGGCTGTGAGGGGGTAGTGCTGGGGTGACCCTGAGCAGCAGTCCAAGATGGACAGATGCCATGGGGAAGGGAGACGCTGCCTCCAACACCAGCTTTCGAAAAGACTGGGTCTTTTCTGGTGCTAAAACGCCCATCTTATTTCCTCTGAGTAGCAGTACTGCCTTAGTAAATAACTTTTGTAAATCAGGCTTTTCCACCGAAGATAATTTCCTGGGGAAATTTCTGGTTGGCTGTAATAGTTTTGAACTCTAACCACATGCTCATGAAAAAAATCAAAATATGAATGGAAATATAAAAATGCATCATATGACCTTTCTTCCCCATCACTAAAATATGTTTTGTTTTCTTCACATGAAGCGCAATTCACTGTCAAAAAGAAGTCTGTGATCATGGCCCTATGGTATACATCTAATTACAGTATGGCAATGCCTTGTTTTTAATATAATTATGGAAAATTTTAGGTAGGATTGAAATTTTAAGGACTGCATTTAAAAAAAAAATCAAACATTAGATTAAAACAACTTGCTTATTCTTTCCTTCTATTTTTGCATTATCTCTCTGTTTTTCTGATGTAGTCATATACGTAGATAAAGAGGATGACTATCTGTGCTCCCTGACAGAATTATATTAATTTTCTGTTGTCTGGATAGCTGGAAGAAATTACTAATTTTAACTGTCTTGTGTACTGAGCAAACTAAAAGATTTTGGAGTAATGTAGTTCTGAAAAGCGTAAAACAGAATTTTGCCTTTAATCTGAAAAAGTTTTGACCTTCCCTATATCTTAAACTTATCCTCGAGTAAAAGTTTAATAGCTGTGCTGGAATGACCTGTGGCTGACACTGGTACAATTCAGTGGGTTTTCTGGAAGCAGCTGGACTGTAGGAGGACGTTTAAGCAGATCCAGTGGAAAATTCTGAGTGTGGTTTATGTTGGACCAGGTATGTGCTTTTGAAGTAAATCTCACGGCTGTCCCTATCGCTGCGCTGTGGTCTGTATATCTGAGCACACCTCATGTGCCCCAGCCACAAATGAGATGTCTGTCAAGGGTACCAGGCTGGAGCTCAGTTGAGTTAACTCCCTAAAATATAGATATTGTGGATCTCAGGTCTTCCACAGCAGCTGCTGCATGTTCCATTTGCTCATGTAGATGTAGATCTAGTTGTCACGACACTGGGTGGTTTTGCTGTTGGGTTTTTGTAGCACGGCAGCCTGACCTGGAGACGTACCCTCAATAATATCTTGAGGTACAGTAGATTTTAATCTTTCTTAGCTATAATGCTTTCTAAATGTAAAGTAAGGTTTGATTATAGTTAAACCTCTGTCCTTTGTGTCAGGAGGTAGCATTCTGGAAGCTGGCATTGAAATTGGAAGCTGATGTAGGTGACAGCAACTCCTTTGCTGACAGACCAGACTTTTTGTTTCTGTTCCTGCCATACCAAGGTTGCATTTCATGGGCACAGTCATCTCATGAGCCTGGCTGGCAGAAAAATGGCATCTCTTAGCATGCAGCCATAGACCCGACTGACCAAAGGGAGCGACGTGATCCCACCAGGAAATACGATGCATGGGAAAAAATCCATGCCAGGTTACTGCCATAGAGTGTGCCATTTGTCAGACCAAAAAAATACTGACAATACTGGTCTGAAACAAAACATGATGTTTCTGCTCACTGGAACACAAGTGATAACAGCTCATACCGGTTGAAATGCCAAATAGACTCTTTTTAAAAGTAAAATTTCTGGAGTTAGTGTTTCTGATAAAACATTTAAAACTGCACATTAAAAAAAAAATAAAAGACCACCACCACCACCAAAAAAAACCCTCAAAAACCAACCAACCAAAACCCAAATAAACCCCAAACAGTAAGAATTTACCACAGCAGAGAAGCTTTGATTTATGTTTTTTTTCTCCTTTTTTTTTTTTTTTGTATGATTGTGCAGGTTAAAACTGGATTAATGTGCTTGATGCCAAGAAAAAAAAAAAAAGTGAACAGTATGTAGAAGCAAGAAGCAGCTTAATTTACTGATGTTCTTGAGACCACAGAGGACCAATCTGACAGCTTTATTTGCTCTAAGTAAAAATAAGGAGTAGATAAATTCTTAAAAATAGTAAATGAAACCATTTGCCTATTTTAATTAGATAGTTAAAGATGTGTAAAATTTTCTTCTCTGAGGAGGTCTGCATCTACTTAACTTCAGAGAACCCTTCTTAAGTAAAATGAGTCCTTAATCAGCAATGCAAGGAGTCTAAATTAATCATCAGGCAACTACTTTAGGCTTTAAATCCCTACTTGATGGTGCTTTGATCCACAGTAAATATTTAAATAAACGTCAGTGTAGAATACTCGTTGTCCACTCCTGAGAAAAAAATTAAATAGCTCAATATATAATAACAAAGCCGAAAGGTAGTGGGGTTGCCTGTAAACAAAAGCTTTTGCAGATGCTGCATTTGAGAAAAAAAAAAAAATCAAGATGAAGTCTAGAAATGGGAAATGCATAAAAGTACAGTGGACCAATCATAATACAGCCCTTTTCTCCTTTATATCATCTCTAAACAGCCCTAGAATCAAAGCTAACTGACAGGGCTTCATCAGATAACTGGAGAAATTTCATTAAACAGTTTTCTGTCGTGTATGAAAAGGGAGTTTACTGTGTTTACCATACTGCTGTGTGCATTCTTTTCATTGCTTGCACTAAAATAACAGTCCCTATCACTGCTATTCCCTTAGTTAAGGCTGTGTTCAAGCCACTGCTGAGCTATGCTACGTTCACAAAGGTGACCTGTGAAACAATTAGAAAACCCTGTATAATACGTGAAACGTAATTAGAGAAAGAGCTTTGCCCGGTGCTCAGAGCTTCCCGATGGCCCTAACGCTGCTGCCTTGTCACATCCTAATATTTTCTTTCTTAAATTGACAGATTGCAGCCTCAGAGCACTTTGGTTTCTTCTATTTCAGGCAACAAAAGCAATGAAATGGGGCGACAGGAGTTGACCTTTGCAGTGCAGAAGACACTGTGGAATAGGGTTGATGCTGATAGCCTCCTCTTATCCGGCCAAGCAGATTTATTTATAGATCTCACATCTTCAGGCTATTTGTAAGAGTCGAACTTGTTGCTGTAGGTTGTATGCAATCCCTACCACATCTCCCACTTTCCTGGCGAGTCCAGGCTCCCTGTGTTTTGTGTCCAAACAATTCCTTTCAGAGTGAAAGAGTTGCTGTTACAGAAGCTGTTACAGCAGCCCACACTGTGTCTCGTTTGGAAGAGGCATCTCTGTCACCCAGCTCTTTATCTTGTTGTTCAAGATGACAAAATATAAAAAGTTTAAAAAGATCTCTCCAGCTGGGCTAAAGTACAGCAGCTGATGGAAATACACAGCTTAGGAAATCGTGATGTATCTCAGCAGAGGGCTTTTGTTATCCTTGAACAAACAGTTCTTGGAGAAGATGCAACATGACTTTGGTGTGAAGAGCAGACCAGGCGGGATTCAAGCAGTGAAGAAAGTCAGCCTAGTTTATATAGGAAACTATGATTAAGTTTAGACCAGAAATGATGCTGTCCTGCTTAGCACCTCTGCCAGTTATATCCTTTTTATTGAAGTGTCTGTATTATGTTTCTCGGTTCTGGGTAGCATGTATTAAAATTTTGCTGTCATGACTAACTAAAGGAATGTAAGCTGCTTTTTCCTTCATGCTGCCAACTCTTGAATTCTGCCTTTAAACTATCTTTTTTTTCAAAATGGTAGTAAGATTTGGGGGAGAGAACCTCTACAAGGCAGATCTACTTTTTAAAATTACAGGAATTAAAAATGTACTAATTACTTAGCACAAGAGAAACAAGGAGAAAAGAGGACTGAGTCTCAATGTGCAGCATAGAACTAGTGTTATTGGCATTAAAAAATTCAGACATTTTTATTGATTTCATAGGGATCAAGAGAACAATGAGACCTCCACACAGCCGTGCAGGATTTTCATAACAAATTGAAGACTGGACTTCTGCTCAGAAGGACTTTCTGCTTTGCCAGTTAGGAAATTTCTTCCGGTTGATTAAAAGTCCTTTGGTTTTCGAAATCCCACCCGTTCCCCAGGGGTGCTCCCGGAGGAACTGTGAGCCATCGCAGTGGCAGAGCAGCACCTTGGGAGGGAGGCACATGTTGTCCCAGATGGTTTCCTGAGCTGCTTTGATCCAAGCAGAAATGTCCTCTGCCTTCCCCCACGGGCCGTCTGCTGGTGGTTCCCTCATAGCCAGCTTGGGGTATCTCTCTGGGTTGTCTTGTTGCATTTTTTTCTTGCACTTCCCTTGTAGCATGTTAGTAGCTGTCTTGAATTGCTTTTATTGTTATTCTTTCTTGGTTTGCAACCTGGAGATAGTTTGTGTGTAGGCCTCGTGTGACGACTGAGGGTCAGCGTTTAGAGATGGTGTCTAGCCTGGGTACCACAGCAGTCCCTGCCCTAAAAGAACCTCGGACTGCATCCTCTGCTTCCCCAAGGGTGGCACAAATCCCCTTGCAAGGTGGCACTGCCTCAGTGCTCACAGTAGACAGGCTTCTGACATAATTAGTATGATGTTTTCGACTAGAAGAGCATAAGCATTCCTTGGTGTGTCTCTTATGGGGAATGGCATGTACATCCTGAGTCAATACAAGGATGCAAGCTGCATTATCGTCAGCTGTCTTGTAAATGACATGACATTATTAACCAAGCTTTCCCAGCTCAGCAGCCTGTACTCATACGACTATGATGCTTTAGACTAAAGAAGAGGGTCTTGTATTTCTTTTGCACAATGTACCCGCTTGGCTGCCCAGGCTAGCACAAGGCACACTTCTTCTGTAGCCTCCCCTCCCACAAGGGGAGAAATAGGTTGAAGTACCTGACAGGCAGCACTTCTGACTGCTGTGAATGAGGTGGAAAACAAAGGGAAGGGGCAGGGTGGTGCAGGGAGAGGAGGGAAGACAAATGAAACGAAGTTAGCTCAAGTGAAAAGCCAGCTGAGGGATCAGGCACTGAAAATCCCATCCCCAGTGCTGAGGAAATGTGCTGTGGATAGAGCTATGACAGGCAAATCGGATGATAACGTGATCTTTTACCAGGGGAAGATGTTGGAAGAGCGAGCAGAACTTAAACCTGCTTTGATTGGTAATAATCCTCTCTAATCAGTGCCTCGTGATGAATTTAGAGGAAGAAAAACATTGCACCACTTACTGAAAGAAGGTTGAAAGATTAACACTGTATCATGTAATACAGTGGTGGAAAAAGAAAACAAACAAGATTTTTTTTTTTTTAGTTATTTACCTTACTCCATTTAAATTGTGTGTGTATATATATATACAGGCATATATATGCCTATATATATACAATGATTTTTTTTTTTAAGCTGAGGCACTAGAAAATTACTGCTTATTGTCCAAGTAAATTATAGGGAAATTGGCTTTTTATTAACATCTAAATTTCCTGACTAGGCTTGGATCTGCAGGCACAAAAACTTCTGTTCAGTAAAGCAGTGATATTCCAACCAAGTATAAAGAACTGTGTTAGAAAAATTTAAGCCTTTATTGAAAAGGCTGCAAATGGTAGAGATGCTGTTTCAATTACCATTAGATAACAGAGAATAAATGTTATATGTAGTCAAAGTATATGTTTGAAGAAAGTGTTGTTTAAAAAAACTAACCAAAAAAAGAGACACAAAAACCCCATGAAAACTGGTATCTGATTATGCGTAGATATAAGAATGGGAATACTTTCCTGAATGAGACAAGTTAGCTGAAATTGGATTGAAATAATGCTGCATTCCCACAGTGCAGGTCCAGAACATTTGGAATTTGCTTCTAATTTCTGTCATGTGGATAATGGGGTAATGTAGTTTCATATGGGGTAATGTTTCAGTTATGTCAAAATTTTTTTTTTTTTTTATTTAAAGCATTTTCGAATTGTGCAAGATGCCATGTAGGAAGAGGGAAGCTTCACCTGGGATCTGAGCATCTAAATGCCATCAAAGGTCTGGGCTTTAGTTTCTATGTTTCTCAATTTAATAGCCTTCTCCAGTACTCTTTTCCATGTAGTCCATTTTAATTAGGGATCAATAATAATGTCCTAGTAGTTTACTACTTCACTCGTTTCAATTGAAGTTGATTGCTTCAAGTATGTTCTGGGCTGTGTAGCGGAAAGGTTGCTCGGCAACTGTGATGTGCAGACAATAAAATTAGTGGACTTGGCCATTAACCATCTTTAGGGATTAGTGTATTGTTCCACCCTACACTGACACTAATCTTCTGAAGCTGCCTGTGATACCTGCTGCTCTCAAGAAGCTGCAGGTCAGAAGAAGATAATCTAAATCATGTTCCCTCTGGTCTGTTGGGGCAGTTGGCTTCAGGGCACATCCTGCCAACAAAGGGTTACACGTGGCACCACTGGTGAAAATGGATGCTGAAGCCATCTCCAGCAGGGGCAGGCTTAATCCTAAAGGGGCTAATCCCAATCCCACTGAAAACTATTCCAGTCTTTCCACTCATGTCAATATTTGTTTAGACCATGCTTTTGGATCAAGGCTCATAATCCAAACTTTCAGTATTTGAATGCTCAAAGGCTTTGTTTTTATTGTCTTCAGACACAACGTTCCAGCAATGTAATTAAAGTTCATTACAAATAGCCTTGATTGACATTATTGTCTACTTTTCTGGTGAAGCACAAACCTGGGCATAATCTCATAGAGATTTCATCTTTTTTTTTTAAAAAAAAAAAGAAATTCTAGTTAAAAATTCCTACTAAATCTCCTGATCACTCATAATTAGGAATCAATCTAAACCCACTTTGTCTTCTTACTGCACAATAATTTTTTGTTTTGAAATTTCAGCAAATGTGGTTATAGAAAAAAATTAAAAAGAAATATACAATCGTCCAGAATTATCAGAAAGCTGTGTAATCCTTGTATTTTCAAAGGAAAAGAAAACAACAACTAAAAACATCCTTCTATCTTGGAAAAGAATTCATACTGTCTCTTATCACCACTGGGAAGATTGTTCCTATGGTAAGAAAACTGATTTTTAATCAGGGAAATGGAACAGTAAAAACACCTGGGATAACCCACAGAAGGCATTAACTAGAATACTTCAAAAATAGTTTTTACTAATACAAGTATTGACTAGGTGCTTTGGTAAGCATGCTAGTAAAGTTAAACCTGTGAATTGGAAAGGTCCTATAAGGCACTAAATAGGTGGTACTAATGTACTTCACGGAGATACAGCAGACTTGGGCCTTTGCTACTTTGGGTTGTTATTTGTGGGATGGCACAGAACCACCAGGAAGTTTCCTTAAGGAAGAGACATTATGGATTTTCAGGATTCATAGGAAGTCCTGTGGAATAAATCCACTCTGGCTAGATCTATATCATTTTCTCCTTGCCCTGGTTGGGGAAAGTCAACCAGAGGAGAAGCTAATAGCTGGACCAAAGAAATATTGCCCTGCTGATTCTTGGCTGGAGATCAATCTCTATGCATACATTCACAGGTGCATAATTTACACTTGTCCTATGTCTCCAAATTGTGAAATATGTGAAACAGGAAGGCAGCTTGAGGTATAAATGGAGGTTTTTATTCCTGGCTTTATTGCTGCTGCTCTGCTGGGCGACTATGGAAACCGTAACTGTGTTCGTCCTCTCCTTCCATACAGTGACAATCATGGGACTGCTTCTTTCTTTACTTTGTGCCCTGTGCATGATGATGTGTCTGAGCATCACTGGGCTTGCCGTGAACCACGTAACGCTCCAGCAAGTGAATCTTGGAGCACTCCTAGAACTGCAAGAAGTGGTGCTACGACCACAGTAAATGCAGTGCAAAGCGCAGAGATGGTAGAAGAGGCTTTCTCAGGAGCCTGGAGGTTGTCATTAGTGATACTTAGCAGCTGAGGCTGAAGATCTACATGGATGTCTATAATGTGCTCATAAGTTCTCAGCCAGTGAATTGTGCTGGAGAGAGGCACCAAGAATATGTGGACAGAAATTAGAGCTTTTCAGGTGTTAGGCTAGTGCTTTATAAACACTTGAGTGTTGTATTGAAGAGCCCTTCAATTTTTATGTGCCTAATATTTGTTTAAAAAACCCAAACTAACCTGTTTATGAAGGTCTCTGTTTTAACTATTAGAACCTCACCATATATCACCAGAAACTCTCGTGATGTACTTGACATAATTAAATTCCAAGTTAAGGGCGTTTTTCATTTGTTGTAAGGGGAAAAAAAACCTACCCAACGTCCTCTTCCCTTAGAAAAATATAAATATATGCCTAAGGGTTCATTTTGCTTGCTTTCATATCAGATGAACTAAAGGCAGAGAGGCTATGACAGTGTTTCAGAAGAGGTGAGGAATTTTCCATACTAATATTTAAGTGGGAATTGTCAGAGGAGAACCTGCCAGAGCTCACCCCCCTGCCTACCCACGCCCAGCAAGGTATTTTCAAGTTACGTCTGAATCCGTTCCAGCTGACGTCAATGGCAAAGCTTCATTTGACTTGCGGTGGGAGAAGAACGAGGCCTCAGCAATGCCAATTGCGGTTGTGAATGGTAAAAGCAGCAACGCGGTCTTGCTACGCAGCGTGAAGTTATTTTTGTAGATTTCCAAAATCAGCAGGGATGAAAATGGGTAGCTACTTCTGCAGGTCATATGTTTCTCCTTACCTTGGTAAAATTGCCTCTGTTTGTGAACTCATTAGTAGAGGAAGCGTTTATTCTGCAGAGTGTTCAGGAAGAAGGGAGAGTACCCGTAGCAGCTCCTCAGAAGGGTGTGAGATGAATACATTTTTGATGAGCTATCAAGCATCATAAAAACCCTGAATCTCTGCAGAAGGAAATCAAACAGAGAACTCTATTTTCTGTGACTGTAGAGGACCTTGCCTGTGACAGAAGCCACTGGTTTGAGAGGAATTAATTTCTGGACTGCTTTTGAACGGGGATTTTTTAACGTGCTTTGTGCTTCGATGCTCAGTTCCAGCATGTTCTTGCTATTTTAAAGCTTCGTGGAACTTGGGGTATCTGGAAACTGCCTCGAGGTAGAGCGAGCTGTGATAATTAGGCTCTTGCTTTTATCCTGGGAGACAGGGACTCTCTACTGAGGAACTGTAGTGGGCAGCAGCTTTTGGCTGAAACTTTTTTTTCTTCTGAAGTTGCAGCTGGCTGAAAAGGAAAATTTCATTGGGGAAGAGTTGCTTCCAGTGATTTTATGAAATTTTAAAATAATACTTTAGGGTATATTTAATACTTTTATCATTTAGTCTGGAAATTTTGGGGACTTAAAACTGTTGGGTTTTTTTCATACGGAATAAAGATATGTAAGGGATGCAAATAAAAACAGATTTAAAGCTGAAAGCCTATTGAAATGGATTATTCTGATTGACGTGTATATAAAATGTATCCATATTTGCTGCTATGTTTCATTTTGGGATTTAGAAGGATTTTTATATATCCAGCTTATCTGTATGACAGGGAAAACTCAAGAATTCTTCATCAACTTCAGACTTACAGTAATGGTTTAAGATTACTGTGTAATGTGGTTGAGGCGAAGATAATATGAATATTTTTAGAGTTCTGTGGCTGAATGTTTAGGAAAGGGATTAGGAAAAGAAAAAAAAAGGTCCGATTAATAAAGCATGTTTGAGATGGACAATATATTGTTTTCCTATGGAAATTTTTAGTTCGGAAACTTTGGTTTGGAAGTCGAAATATGCACTGTACTTACTTATTTGTTCAGTTTCCTGGTTTTATTGAATGAGAAGGTTTTTATTTTAATTTTGGATATGCTGAAACTTCTTGGTGCCGAAGGTTCTAGAAAAGGAATATTGTTAGAAAGGCCACTTCCATGGGAGTGTTTGAGTGGTTTTTCTACATACCTATAGGTCTGGTTGCAGAAATGGTTACTTTGAAAGCATCAGGCTGAAGAGATGAAAAATAAGTAGCGTGCCAAAGTTTCCCAAGGACCGAGGAGCTCTGGTGTCTCCTGTCCTGATGGTACCTGTAAGAACTGGTGGATGCAGAAACCAGGTGCCTGTGTGTGAAGTCTACACATAGTGTGAGTAATTACCTGTTGCTGACAAAACCAGCTTGAGTCTGTGGATGGTAACGCCCTAGTGAATGCAGGGTGGTTAAATAACAACTGGCTGTCACCTGGGCCTCCCCCAATTCCATAGCCAAGCAGGGAGAAGGGGACTGGGAACAACATTCAGGGAATTCCAGGCACAGGCAATTTTCATCAAAAAACAAGAGTTACCTGCTGTGGTCCTTGTGTTCCCAGCTAATGTCTCTTAGCAGGTCACTGGTAGGAAGAGTCACTTGGTTAGAAGTTTATATGGATATGTAGTCAACTATGAAAACTTCTATTAACCTTACTCATTAGGTCTTTACCTGAACCCAGCTAGATGTGTAACTACAGAATCAGAATGATTGGGGTTGGAAGGGACCTTTAATGGTCATCTAGTCCGACCCCCCTGCAATGAGCAGGGACGTCTTCACCGCGATCAGGTTGTCAGAGCCCCGTCCAACCTGGCTTTGAACATTTCCAGGGATGGGGCATCTACAACCTCTCTGGGCAACCTGCTCCAGTGTTTCACCGCCCTTGTTGTAAAAAATTTCTTTCATATCTCTAGTCTGATTCTGTCTTCTTTTAGTTTAAAACCATTAGCTCTTCTCCTGTCACAACAGGCCCTACTAAAACATGCTTCTCCAAAAGCTGAACGAAAACTTCTACTGATGTCAGTGGGAGAGGAGCTATAGTAACGTGATGAATTTTGATAGTGTGCTGAGAGCGTGGGACATGATGGTTTTGCTCTCCGTTCGTGTACGCAAATCTTCCTTCTCAAACTGTCCCATACCACAGGGAAACACCCAAAGGTAAAGCTTGAAGTGGAAGGTACCCTTCATGACAGCTGAAGCCAGCCTTGTTAAAGATGCTCAGGGACCATTCAATCCAGCCAGTCTTGTTGGCTTTCATTCACAGCATCTGCGTTGGGATAGGAGGTGGAGAGGAAATACATGAGAATAATCGGGGTATAAAGACAAGATGGTACCGTTCTTTTGTGGCCAGATGGAACCATTCTTTTTTGGCCAACTCAATTTCCTTCAGGATGGTCCCTTAGTGGGATGCTGTTCAGACTTTTTATTGGTGGTGTAAACATTCCAAAATGACCATTTTTTGCAAAGATTATCTAAATCTCAGGACTCACCAGATAAGAAATACTGGGTGGGATTATTTAACAACTTCTGGTTGTGCATACTTTCAAGATTTCCTGACATATGATGCAAACTTGATTTTGGAGTTGAGATTCTGAATTTAGATTTTACCTGGCAAGTTTATAAATACACATGCCCGTAGCTTAATGAAGCTGTATTAAACCGTTTGGCAGAGTTACAAAATGTAATAGCCCATGGCACTGTCTGTCACCTGCAAAGTGGATTATTGTTGCTTTTCTTCATTTTGCTGTGTTAAGCAAGTATTTAAGGGTATTGTCCAAGGAATGCGTTTTTTAACAGACATATGGTAAGAGTTCATTGGACATTTCTCTTGCTTTTTAATCTTCTGGAAGAAAGTCCCATCTGAAAAGACTTTTTAAAATTATTATGGCAGGTTTCAGATTTGATTTTAATTCTCTGTCATAATGAAGGCAATAGAGACTTGAATGAAATGGTGACAGATCCACAAGTGATGCCCCATCTGCTACACTGTCATGTAGAATATTATTCATCAAAGCTGAACTTCCAAGATAAAACAACCTGGTAATGTAAATGAAATTCCAGGATATATTTCTTTAGGATTTGTGATGATAGCAGGGAAAATTGAAGTTAATCTATTGTTTATTTGAAGGCTTAATGGGAGATATGAATGAACACTTCCGTAGCCCTTTAGTGTTTCTCTGTAATAAGTGTGCTGGGATTTCAACAGGATCTTGCCAATGTTGAAATGAAAGGTTGATTTATTTATTTTATTTATTTATTTTTCCTCAGAAGCATGCTCAAATGACCTTATGTAGTAAGTATAGCTAGCTGGGATCTGCCACCGGGTCTGGACTTTCAGTCTTTTTTCAATGTTATACTCAATGATCAGCTGTGGACAACCACTTCCCTTTCCCTAAAGGGATGAAAGAAGCACCATTATCTAAGGAAGAAGAGGTCAATAAAGCTTATATGGATATTGCATTGTTGGTTTAAAAAAAAAAAAAATCAATATTCAATTAAGAGTATAGGAATTATTTTGCTCTTGGTTTCAAGAAAAAAAAATGGTGGAAATGAGTTTTAGATTTATCACATACAACCGTTCTGAAAATTATTTTCTTTTACATTTGTAGACAGAAATGCCACTAGTTCAAGGAAATATTTTGTTTAACTCCAAACTTTTGTTTTATTCTATTCGGGTATTTCAAGCAAAACTGTTTTTTCTTAAAACTTGACTTGAAGTTTCATCATAAAAATGCTGAAGTGCTGAAAGTTCTGTGTCTCGAAGTGAGTATAGGCTGTTCTTCATATTCAGTCAATTGAGTTAAATCCCACACAAATTCAAAAATGCTGCAGACCTGAATCTGAATACTTCAGTGAAAAATTACATTCAGCTTTAATTTCCATCAAGTGTAGCAGTGAGTAATATCACCATATACTGTTATGTATAAATTCCAAGTTTAAAGTAGCGTCCTGAATGGGATTTAAATTCTGATGAGAAAGGAGAGGGAAAACAAAGAAGAGCTGAATACAGGACAGGTTTTCCTCCTGTGAATATGTTTTCAAAATTATGTGCATTCGATCTATTCTTGATAAACTCAACCCCACTTTTTAGATGATTCCTGCAATTGGAGAACTTTTTCAATAGCTTTGTAATATGTTTAGAGTTTCATATAAAAGAAAGTCCAGCATTTACCAGCTAAGCTACGCAGCACTAGATGTGTAAATCTGTGCTTTAGTTACTGAGTGGTTTGATTTCAGAAGTGCTCAGCATCTTCTGCACAGGGACTAAGACCTTTACAGTCTGCCTTTTTTTTTTTTTTTAATCTTGTATTGGCAGTGTAGTAGGAGAAATTTTTATTAATGGAGAAAAGTACAATATTTCAGTCTTCACAGATGTCATCAATAATAAATAGTACGTCTCCTTTTTAAACTTAGGTATTCTTTTTAATTTTTCATGCAAAATGTTTTTGACAGGTTTGAAACAGATGTATGAAAAGTTACCATTCAATTCAGGAAATAAAACCCCCCGTGATTTGATATCCAAAATACCGTGGCCTCATTGCACATGCATTAATGTGTGTGGTGTTCCTTGACAACGTCTTTGGGATGCTGCACTTCAGAAGGATAGTCTGAGGGCTCAGTGGCTCTGGAGATACCACCTGTATTGCAGCAGAACAGTAATTCTTCATTGTTTTGGAAAATACATATGCCTCTCATGCAGACTTTTCTGAAAGGGAGGGAGTATTTAATTCTATTAGTAGTCAGGTGCTGATGCATCAGGTGCTATAAAATCTAGATGGTAGGATCACTGGAGTATATCTGTCTACAGATACGAGCACTGAGTTGCATTAGAGAGAACACCATGTCTTTTTTTTTTTTCCTTTTTTCAATTTGCATTTTTATGTTATGCCACTCGGGATTGTTACAAATCTTAACACTTTTTATCAGAATTATGCCTAGCCCATTTCCCCGTTTAGAGAGCTTTTTCCTCTAGAATTATATCGTTATGCAAAGGAACAAGGACAAATTACAACATGTTTTTCAAGACTTGCTAACAACCTTCAGTGATGCTAAATCCATTGCCTATAATCCAGCCAGAAAGTTTTGATTGGAGGTAAATACTTGCAGTTTCACAATTGTGTTACCTTTTCGATATGCCTCCATGAGTCCACATGGGGTCTAATTGCTTTTCCTAGGGTTTTATTTAGTAACTGATTGCAGATGGCTTTTAGACAGCAGGAAAGAGAAGAAAACTTTCTCTTTTATGTAGAATTATGTTGAAACTTTCAAAGTGCAAATACATTTAACAGACACTGTCATCCTGAAAAGATTTCTTGCATTAACGGTGCGCAATTCTGATTAAAAGAAGTTATTCTCTTGTTCTTGTTTCCCATCTGTTTGTTTATATTCACTTACTGTTCATCGTCTTATTTTTTAAATTTTAAATCCCTTCAAACAGAAACTATATTTTTGTTCTAGAGTCACGGTGAAATTGTGATGCTGTCATACCCTGGCACTCCTAAACGCTGACACAAGACACATTTATTCTTATTTATTTCAGATTTTTGTCTTTCTCATTGCTGGTGTCGTATATAAATCCATTTAGAATGGGCTCTGCAGGATGTTAAAATGCTTGTGGTCTTACCCGTGTTTCTTTTCTTATTGGTTGAAGCATTGCTTGGGGTAAGATTTGGGGGGTTTTAGTTATGTAAAACTTGTATTTGTTAATTTTGTTTATAAATTGGAAGGGTGAAAGGAGAAAAAAATAAATACTACCTGCCTCATCAGAGAGTGAAGGGGATGGTGGGACATGGCAGTAAGGTGGTAACTGACTCTTAGTGTGCTGATGGTGTACTGGTGGTCTTGCCAAGGCTTCATTGCCTCTGTGTGAAACCTCTGCAGCTCTTAATGCCATGATATAAACTGCCCTGGAAGCAACAGGAGACGATTGAAAAGTTGTTCTTTGTTTAAGTAACAGGGGTATATATCTCTAGTGCGTCAGGTCATGTGAAATCTTTGGTGAATATGCCAAAAATGTCCCTTCATGAAAGGGAATAACTTCCAAACAGACTGGGCTTTTTTAAGGAAACAGACACATAGCGGTGACCAAGACGCAGAGAATAGATTTAACTGGAAAAATCAACTTTTCTATAGAATTGCCACACTGTGATGTAGAAAGGATGCTGGGGTATTCAGCAGAAATAGGAACATATCTGACAAGATGAGGAAGCAGGAATTTTCTAACAGTGGTCTTTATGCACAATTTTGAAAGATTAGAGTTGTTTGAGAGAGCTTATATGATGCGGTTGGAGATTTCTGTAGAGGCAATTGATCTTGGGATGCTCTGTTGGGCAGCCTGTGCGATCTTCAAGATAGGGAGGTGAGAGATGAAGTGTAGGATCTGAAAGAAGGAAGAAATTCAACTTGACTTTCTGTTCTTAATTTCCCTAGACTATCTAGAAGCTTTTCAGCTGCTGGCACAAATTCGAACAGCCTAAAACCTCCTCCAAGTTGTATCTGAAGGAAGGGAACACAGCAGCCTGTTCCTTGAGTTAGAGCAAGAGTGAAAGGCCATCACACTATCACTCTGATTGTTTCAGACAAGTCTCCTACACAGAGTGGCTCCATAGAAACGCAGAGCTGGATTTCTCTGGGTCCCTGGTGGCACAGCTTCTGGGCTGATGAAGAGTGTACAGTGAGAAGAAAGCAGCTGAAACTCCATGTCTGTTTTTTTTTAATGACCTCACGGTAACTTGGAGCACATCGCAGTTTTTACGGCTTGAGGTAAGTAATCAAACTGCTTATCCCTTCCCAGTCACATTAATGAAACGGTCCTGTTGACGGGAACAGATGAAGGAATGAATCCCCAAAATAAACGAAATAGAAGAGGGGAAAACAGATGATTCACAGATTATCTTGTGAAGGGCTGCAGAGACTTGTGAGGGCTAATCAGTGCTGTGAAAGCGCTGCCAATCTGACCTGCTCCTGCTTAGGAGAAGAGGAAGGGAAAGGGGATTATTGATATTGCCTTTCTTGCCTTCAGGATTTTAATTCTGAAGTGCGTACACAAAAGCAGAACGGAAACTCTCAGTACTGTGGAGTCCTGGTGCCGTTTCCTCGGCGTTATCTTCCTGAAGGGTCAGTCAGACAGAAAACAAGCACGTCCTCCCCCTCCTCTGCCAGTTGAATAGAAAAAACACCCCCAGCAAACTCCTTAACATGCAGTTTTCACTTTTTTCATCTTTTATTTCCCTTAAAGCTGCGTCAGTGACGTCCCACAGCACAAAACCAAGAGGGCATGAGAGAATTTCACTCAGTGTCAGGGCAAAGAGAACAGAGTGAGTGACAATAAGTCTCCAGCTCCGCTGCAATTTTGGTGCAGCAACCTAGGTGCCATATAAATCCAACTGCTGCAAAAGTACATACGTTGTTGTCTTGTCCTTGAAAATGCTGACAGAAACAAAATGTAGTTTTCCCTCTGAGTCTGAATTTGTGCTTTATTACCTTCATTATTTTCTTCATTATTTTTGTTTGCAAACTGAGCGGGTGGGGGGGGGGAAGTATCACCATATGTTTAGGGGAATTTTTTTTCTTCCTTAAAAGAAGCAGGACATAAAATGCCATTGCCATTTCCTGAGACATTCAGCCACAAAACATTTACATAAAGCTGTTATGCTTTCTGCTGTTACGTGTTTGTTCCAGTTGCTCAGTCCACACTACAGGAAAATAAAGACAGGGGAAAAGAAAAATATTAGCTCTCCCCAGGATCAAACCCCTGTTTTAAAATAAAAATTTCAAATATAGGATCATATTCTTTCTCATTACTTTCTGGGTTTGTACATGTGTTTTTATCCCACGAGGGTCTCGCTTTTATTGTGTTTTATGTGAATCTTAAGCTTTAGGATCTTAAGGTGCTACAGCATTTTCTCTTGGACTGTCAAGAAAGCTTTTAAATTAAACTGAAGGTTTCTTGTAGATCATTGTGACCTTGATATTTTTGCATTATGCAGCCTATTAACTGTGGGAATGAAAGCTGCAGTTCACAAATATGTTTACAATCATATAAATGAGGATGTGCCTTAAACTGCAGGGCTTGGAAAACATAAGTAATGAACATTATTTGTACTTTGACAAAGCAAAAAAGCATGATTAAGGGTAATTGTAGGTAACTGTCATCACGAGAGAAATGTTTACGCAGTCAAAAGTACCAAACAGCATTTAAACAGTTTCTCTAAAGGGAGCAGTAAGGAACTAATGGATGCCAGTACATGACTTGAAAACAATTTGACTTCAAGGTTTTCAGATTTTTTTTTTTTTCCTTTATGAATTTAGAAAAATAGTGATTGTAATAATTGTTGGTTTTAATAAGCACTCAGAAATTTTCATTCTTACCTATGTTATCACAAAGCTTCTTTTGTTTGAAAAAACTAAATCAGAAAAACATTTCTTCATGAGGTTCCTGGTGCTGCCTTTCCTGGGAAGGCCAGCAGCCCGTCTTACAGAAATGCAAGTTAGGTTCATGGCTAATTTCATTTTCATTATAAGGACATTTCTGCCCATTTTGGTGTCAGGTAGAAGTTTGACAATTGATTCCACCTTAATTATGTTTTTTAAGAGAAACATTCTGCTTGTGTTTATATGTTCATATAAACCCCGAATTGTTTTAAGAAATAAGTATAATTTGAGGGAAAACTTCTTAAAGCCTTCATATTATGGGTATTGGCCATACTGTAGGCTCATTCACATGAGGATAAAGTATGTGAGACAGAAAAAGAAATTTCTTGGGTACCTGGAAGAAGTCTTGGTGGTATAGGAAGCAAAATCTTTGGGGTGTAACTCTGCATTTTGTAGGATTGGAGTGGGGCAGGAATTTCACTCAATTTTCTTCTCAAAGGAGTAAAATTGCAGTCCCAGGTTATTGTGTGAATACCTCCAAGGAAACATACTGGAAATCACCAAGTGCAGAATTCTCCCAGGAATGGGAGGTCCAAGGTGATGGTGATGGTTGAATTTGCCCCTAGGTGGGTGCAAAAAATGAAGCATTTACATCTTGTTTTGAAAGGAAACAGACTATGCTTTTTATTAATAAAAACCCGGAAGATGATTCATATTTGGAAGTGCGTGTGTAGACTAGTATTTTTTATAAAGAGATTAGATGGCTTGCAAATAAATTTATCTGGAAGGTTTTGGTCTCAGCTCTGGAAAGCCTCATCTTGCTGATCTTGGAGGAATCTCTGGAATTCTAAAAGCCTGAAGCACAGACTAAGGAAAAGAAAAATGATTTTGTTAACTTAAATTCCCCTGAAATGTCTTGTCAGTGATCATTAGTTTGCTGTTGGAAGTGGTTTGTATTCTGAAAGAAGTGAGATTGGACTATCTCTACAGCTACTTATGGCCTTAGAATTGAAAAAAAGAGAGAAAAATTCATTTGTGAGTCATGATATGTGAGGATTCAGATGCTAGCTCCAAATGGTCATTGTGCAGTGTGCCTGGGCATAAGATTTTGTTCTGAATTCTGTGATATTTATTTGCTTTTTTTATTAATGAATTTTTCTAGATTTGTCAGCACATTGATTTTCATGACGACTTATACAAAATAAGACACTTTAACAGCATCTATAGTTATTTGACATTACACTCATATTTCAGGATGCTGACAGATAGAGGGGTGATGATTTTTGATGTTGCAGAGGTAGAATAACACATCCCTAAGAAAGCGAAGGACTGGTTTATGCAATTTGAGTTCTCACATTTCTCCTGTTGCCTTCTGAGGAACTAACTTTTATAAGAGTGAAATACGATTCTCATTTTGGTTTATATGCTAAGCTATACTTCAAAGCCAGAGAAAATTCAGTGGTTTGGGGATGAAAATTATTCCCAGAAGACAATGGAGGAAAAAGTTCTGGAGAAAAATGATAACCCTACCGGCAGAAAAAAGTGGTTTATCCAATGAATATTATAAGGAACTGTATTAAAAAAACCAACCCTCTGGTGATAATTAAATGCAGCCTAAACTCCTACAAACCTCAATCAAAATCCATCACTGGGATCAGACTCCTGGTACTGTACAGTACAAGATGAGCTGTTGCTGCTGTTAGAGATTAACAATTGCTTATTAGCAAGTATGATAGTGGTTTGGCAGCCAGTGCCAACTGGAAAGCCACCTCTTCAACTGGTTGAACTGCTTCCATTTTCAAGCAGATTCTGTGTAGAGGCTGAGTTTTGTGCAGTGCACTAGGGGCAGAGTGGCAGGCTTTAGTGCTGTGCTGTGTCCCCAGCAGCTGCAAAAGACTTAATTTTATCTGGAATTCTTTTTGCCTGACCAAGAGCTTGTCATGTGGATGTACAGAACATACCTCTTCTGTCTGAACGATACCTATTTGAAAGTGAAGCTGTGCGTTCAAATTAACTGAAATTTTGAGGTACAAGCACCTGCTATATTTGCTACCAGCTGAATTCTGAAAAAGGGCCAGGTTTGAGGGTGTATGTTTTTTTTTGTTATTGTTTCTCTCACCTGTAATTGAGAGGGCTGCAAGTGTGGGTGTTCACAGCAGGGGAAGGAGAATCTGCTGCAGAAATCTCTTCAGTAGGTGATACAGGTGCAAACACTAATTAGGCCACAGATGAATAAGCCTGGGGTTTTTGTGCCAGCCCCTGCGCTTGCATCCACATTGGCACTGCCAATAGTTTGCTGCAGTTTGTCACAGCGGCTCTGTATGAGAGCCTGATTGAAAAGGTTTATTCAGGGAGGCACTGAGGTGTGCTGGCGGAGCCATGGCGGGCTTGGAAGCCCACATGGTGTTTGCCAACCCTTCTCTCTCCCCAGCATTCTAATTCCTGGCTGTGTTTTCACAGGGAAGTTGAAATTGCCGGGGCTGCTAGGCTGTGGGATGCTACCTTTCTGTGTGAAAAATTGCTCATCTCATACACAGTATCTCTTGAAAAAAGCAACCAGAAAGGCCTAGAGAAAAGAAGTGATGTAAGACAAGGGAAAATAATCCCTCTAAAGCTCTTTCCAGTCTGTTCCTTCCACAGCCTGGCTTGGCACGATAAGGTATACATGAAAACCAAAGCAGTGAATCCCAGATCACTTTGAAAAGCGTTTGCCTTCAGAGCTAGTTCTTTCTACATTCTCACTAACTTTCTACTCCTTTCTATAATTCTCTTTCTTCCCTGTTTTTTAAGAGTATTGCAAGTTAAGGACTGCTACCTGCTCTTTCTCACCTCAAAACTGTAATCCTGTACTTGCAACATCATTTTTGATTGCAGAGCAAATTCAGGCTACCGGTTACTGGAGTGTCACTTTAAGGCCATATTCTCAAAGACTACAAGGTCCATTTGCATATACAAATAAGTATGTTAGGGGTGAGTAGCATTAGAGATAATGCATCATTATTTGGTGAGTGGAACTTTGGTTTATTTAGTGAGCATCATTATTTGGTGAGGAAGCTTTGATGTCGGGCCCCATCTTGCATGGTGAGAGCTAAATTGAGAGAGATATATTGCTAAGAACACCACCCATGTCAGTGTATGTCAGTAAGTGAAAATAAGTTTTCTTTTGAAATTAGTGATCTATTCTCAAGCTGTAAAATCATTACAGTACACAGATGTGTTTGTGTGTTGTCTTGCACTGGGAGCAAACAAAGCAGGAGCCTTATTTTGCATTGGGAAA
This sequence comes from Athene noctua, assembly GCF_965140245.1. Lineage (NCBI taxonomy): Eukaryota > Metazoa > Chordata > Aves > Strigiformes > Strigidae > Athene > Athene noctua. The sequence goes on along the minus strand of NC_134050.1, from coordinate 6,697,455 downwards.
ACAAGGTTTTCTTAAACAACCATAATAACGCTCTCTTCTCTCTTCCTTCAATTGTGCACTCACAAAAATAAGCCTGGAACTATCCTTTATGTTCATATACAGTTGTCTGTGAGTGTGAAAATACATAAAGGTAATTCACTAATCAGAAAAGAAAGAAGTTTATTCTGTATGTACTTGCTATTGAGCAATGTAGAATATTTTTTAAATATTCAGAAAATATGAAATACCATCAGGAAGCTTGCTAAATAGAGCAGTTCTTTAGTATTTCGGAGTCCCTCTTCAACTTTCTAAAGAAGATAAGTAACCCAGTACATATTCAAGGGCTATATTTCATTCATGGATAAGACATGATGTAAAGTAATTGATCAAGGATCTCAACCATGAAAACCAAGGAGTTTAATTAAAAAGGTAACAGTGTTAAAGTGAGATCATGCTCAATAGATGAAAAATTAGACATCGCTGCAATGACCAGGAGAAGCAATCTGCATTGAAAAAATACAGTATAAAGAGAAGCAGAGGGAAGCAGAGACAACTAAGCCTCACTCTCCCACAAAATAAAAATTACGTTGAATTCGAACTTTAATGTGAACTCTTGGACCGTACGTCCCGTTTTGTGGTGTTGTGTGTCCTGAATAACAAAGTCTACCAAAAAAAATCCAAAACTAAAGCAAACCTGCCAAAAACCCACACCAAAAAAACCCACCCCAGAGCTCTGACTTTTCAGATTTCTTTTTATTTTGTGAAGATTACTGATTTTTTTTTTTTTCTTTTTGAGGAGTCCCATTCACTTCTAGTTTTCACGAGGCAGAGGGGTAAGATGTTATTTGAAGATGTTGAATTATGATATATTCATCCATCCCAATCCCTCACGTATTTAAAGTAACACGACATGGAGAAGAACTTCCACTGACTTTACGGCAGGTACTCTCAGGGAAACCATGAGCAGCTGGGGTGAGGAGCAATGTGCTAACAAGTGCTCCTGTTACCATTTATATGCATTCGGTGTCCAAAAGGCGCTGAGGTGCGTGACAGGTGTTTGCGTGCTGCAGGCACCGTGGAGCTGCCTCTTTAAAGTGCAAGACAAATGGATTTTATTTTTCTTCACTAAGAGTGCTCCGTGCGTGTTATTTTATGAAACCATCAACTATACAAAGGGACCCAAACAATATAATAGATACCTACCTTTATTTTAAAATCTACCAGAAAATTCTTGGTGGTGTGATTGCGGCTGTTCCAATTATTCTGTTCAATATGATGAAATCCGAAATGCTACAGCCAGCTCAGTAGCTTTTCAAAAGATTTATACGTGTCTTAATTTCTTTTCTTGCCTCAGACACTGTACTTAATACCTCAGTTTTGACAGGATTTGTATTACATTCGCTGAGTATTTTCATCTCTTTGCAATATATATTATGACTTGATTATGACATTTGCAGCTTTAAAGGTGACAGTTGTCTGCTTTCACTCTTCTTCTACTGTCTTTTTATTTCAACCTTATAATCTTTTGATCCTTGTGACTTTAGTTTGTAATACTCCTTTTGCCTAAGAAGTGGAATACAGAAAAATAATGCAACCTTAGGACTGTGATCTGGTGGGACCAAGAATTTTCTGTAAAAAAAATACAGAAAAATAAAGGTTCTGGAAAATAATGGTCTATCAATATTTTGGACCAGCCGTGCTTGCATGGTATTCCCATGGTTGGTTGCTGAAATTAGAAGTATATAGTATTGCTCGATGCTATATGTTTTGTTTCATCAAAGGTAACAAAATTCACAAGGTTGGATGTCCTCTGTGTTTATGGCAGGCTGAGCACTGAAACAATCCGTGGTGAGTTTCTGAGCATTTTACCCAGTTGTACAATTCAATATTTGGAGGCGTTCAGAGCCCCAGTGAGCTCCACAGACTTAGATGGAAACATTTTCCTGAGGAAATCTGTCTGCTAAATTGGATCTGTCCTCTGAAAAGATCTGTCTTAATTTGTCGAGTTTTACCCCTAGAAGCAAACTCTCCTGTAAATCCTGTGACCAACTCAACTCTTTGTGCAGAGGTAAGAGCCTACACTCAACACATGAATTATACCTGCTGCTGCTGCCTGATGGGGAGGATGATTTTTCTGTTGTACTAGACAGAGGCTGAAGGCACTGTATGTGCAATTTTGGCAATTTTTTCCCGAGATAACATCAATCCATATAAGCAATTTCCTCCCTAGCCCCTCAGCTGAACATCTGAAAGTCCCTCAACCTGTTGTACCTGCAATTCGTTAGCCAGTAGTTTTTACATCCATAGGGTTTTTCAAAATGAGGGAAAGAAAAGCAATTAATAGTGCAATGACATAGCAGCATTTCACAGCAAAGCTCTTCACACAGAAGGAAATTTCTTGACACATCTGTTAGCTACTGTCAATGCACAATGAGAAATTGCTATAGGCTATTAAAATGTATTTATTAACTTTTGTGGCCCTGTTATGCATAATTATTTTGACATAAGTATCAATTAAAAGTGTAGCCATTTTAATTGCATTAGTTCATTTTGAAGGTAACGTCTGCTCTGCTGTGGACAGAACAGATAATTCTTTATCTTCCTAGAGATGGAGAGACAGTTTTCTATTTCAAGATCTATTTCCAGGTAATCCAAACCTTTGTTTCAGGACAGGATTTTCCATGCTTGTAACAACTCAAAATCGCATTTTTCTTCCTGAAGGATTTTTTTTGAATTATCAAAACGTATATAAATTTGATTTAAACATCATTTAACACACTAAGGGGAAAAGCTGAATCTCCAAATCCCTGAGTTAGAACAAGCATGCGCTGCACTCCAAGGTGTAGCTCATGTACCGTTTTCTACACCTCAGTGACACCGAAAAGTCAAAAGTAGACATAAAAACCACAGGTGTTATTTCTTCCATGTACAAAGTGCAGATGTTTTCCTTTACATGCAGACTGCTTTTGTTTCCAGTTACAGAAAGTAAGACAGAACAAAAAGTGTCTCAAAAACCAGCCTGTTTCTGTAACCCTGGGGTGGGTCACTGCTCCCGGATGAGGTGGCAGAAGAGTGCAAGAGGTGCTCAGAAATTTAGAGAAACAGACATAAGACAGTCAGAGATCTACTGTGTGTTCACTATTTTTAACTTATGAGCATTTAAAGAAAAATGTGCATTTTATATCTTAATTAGTGCGAAAAAAAAAGTGCCTGTGCAAGTTGTGGTTTGGGTTTTTTTTCCAGTATACAAAATTTACAAAACCCCAATGCATAGGTATAGTTCTGAGAGTGAAAATCCAGAATTGAAGCACTAGAGAGCCAGAACCAGTACTGCTCTGCCAGTCTTGCACCAAATACTCAGACCCTGAGTTGAGGCAATTGCTAATGTCACACAGTAAAAGTCTCAAGGCAGTGGATGTGTGGGTGACGGGGATACCCAAGGCCTGGGACAGAAACACTCCTTTGCATATGAAAGCTTTTGAAAATGTTTCTTCTGCAGTCAGTTTTATTCTCTGTTGCTGCAAAGTAGACTGTATATCAAGAAAGAGCTGCAGCTGGTATTGTTTTATTGAGGAAGAAAAAGGAAATTATCTGCTAATAAACTCATTCTAGTGAAAGTGCATTTGCTGTGACTTCCTACAGTTATAAGGTTTTAAGCTGAACAGGATCCAAGCAAAGTAGATGGACCCGGGTTTCTGCAGATGAAGGACATCACTTGAATATTTCTCTGCTATTCTGTTACAAAATATAGGAAGAGCTTCCCGAGCGTGCCAAGACAGCATTTATAGAGATGGTCAGCGAGAGCTATCAGCTCCAGTAGGACACACTGAGGCTCTATGCAGTAACACACCTTGGAAATCAAGTGAGTTGTGCAGAAAAGGATGCAAGGAATCATAACCATTGCGTAAAACCGTGTGATGAATGTAGAGCAAACAGGTGGCGTTCATAAATACGTAACATTTCCAAAAGTGCTGTTTCACTAATAAGTTGAAATGCTGATAGATTCTGAGGAGGGGAAATACAAGAGATGGTAACTCGTGTCAAATCATGATAAAAGAAAGTGATCTTACAAAATGATGGGGCTAGGAATGAACGGGTCCTCACAATGATTGTCGTGGAACATCTACTAGAGATAACTGCAACCCAAAGATTTACTGTAAACTTAATCTGAGCTAGAAATCAGCACCTTGTTTGCCAGATCGAATGGCAGTTCGGAAGAAAAGCATAAAGCTGCAGCTAGTACAGGCAAGTACCTGGAAAAAGATAAGCCAAAAAGTTGTTCAGGGTAGGAAAAAGAAAGCATATAGGTGCAGTGTGGTTGACTGGCACCTTTGAAGGCTACAGCCAGCGTGGCTGGGACAATAATTGAAGTCTTTGCTAGTGCCGCGGTACTGCTGGAGGTAGTCTGAGAAGTTCATTTGCAGAAATGGTCTGCCGTTTATTTCTGGGACATGTCTTTAACCCTGGTTAACTCTCACTCTGCATCAAGTCGCTTGGCAAGTGGATTTTAGACACTGAAAGAAGCTAATGCTAAAATTATAGGAGCTTACTAAACATATTGCAATAAGGAGATTCTTTTTTTGCATACACGTGTGCCCCAGGGACTTCCCAGGAATTAATTTACCAAAAATTCGAGAGGAAACAAAAAAAGAGTGAAAGCGGCAGACAATATAGTTCTCTTTCTTGCATGGGTACATAGCAAGAAAAGGGGAGAAATTCAGATGACATTATTAAGCAAGCATAAACCAGAGACTTAGTAAACAAAGAAATAATAAGAAGATATTTTGATTGTTATGGGATAAAAGATTATAGTGGTTACAAGTTATGTCACCTGAGATAAGTAAAATTATTAGTATACACTGGTAGAGAAAGGGATAATGAAAATGAGAAGCAGATAACAGGAGTATTTCTATTTCTCTCTTTCCTCATTAAGAAAGAGCAAAAATAATAAGTGGGGCATACATTTTTCTGCCAGACACATAGCACTGGTCGTATAGCAATGTGAAAGCTCAACTTGTGGGTTTTGTCTTTATTTTCTAATGCTGCTGGGTTTATTTACAAAAATTTCTCAGGGCTGGCATAGTGTCCTGAGAGAAAAATGGGGTACAGGAACACCGTTAAGGTATTACTTATTTCCCAAGTGCAGACTAGTTTCAGGCATGGCTGAAATCAGGGTTATAACTTTTGAGTTAATGTTCAAGTTATACTCACAAACAGGAAGATGTTAATGAGTGGACTTAGTGGGGGGTGTCTGCATGGAAACTAGGGAGTCTGAATGTTGGGTAAATTAAATATCATCTTTTTTCCTCAGAACAAATATTACTATTTCTTAAACAGCTGCGTAGTGCTTGCAAAAAACAAAAGCTGAAACTTTTTGGAGTGTTTCATTTAGTACATTAGATAAAATGCAGACACTTGTGCACAGTAGCTCATGACTCTTCCAACACAGTTTCTGGCTCATTTTAACAAAAAAATCTTTTTTTCCCTCTGCAGGAAACAAGTCAGCTTCCCCTGGCCATGGGAGAAAACAAGCAAATCCCTTTAAATTAATCCATCTGATGATTGTTCTTTTAGCTAACACTGCATTGCCGTTCATCAAGAATTGAAGAACTAGTGGGTAATTTAAAATAATCCTGAGAATACAAATGGGGATGGAAAGGGTGAAAGCTGGTATACAATATGAAACATGTTATTTTTGTATGGAACATGACTGTGTTTGGAGTATTTGCCACCATTTTGTTTGGCTGCAAATTCTCATGGTTTCAGCAGGTTTATTCCATGCAAGGAATCTCAGATGGGTGAGTGCTGAGCAACCCAAGGCGAGTGAGAGGTACACTGTGCCTCAAATGGCATCTTAAACGCGATGTACTCAACTGGAATATTGAGTCAGAGAAGAAAAAAGGTGAGATGCAAAATGACAAAGACACTGTTAATCTTAAAATTTCAAATTATCCATTGTGTTTCATATATTACTTTGGCTTAGTGGGGATTTTCAACCACCCAGTGTCAGATTTAGGGCATGTCTGCATACATCATGTCCGTAATTTGATGACTGTGTGTATTGTAGATGTTTAGCTCATATGTAACTTTTTAAAAGGAGATACCTTTTTCTTTTCCCACTCATGAGATTTCCTAGGAAAAAACACCCAGACTTGCATGCATTTTATAAACAACTTCTGCTAGTTTTTCAAACCTCCTTAATATTCATAAAAGAAATCTCCTATAAAGTGATTGTCTAATTAAAGGTCTACTTTTATCAATTGTGCTTTACAATCCACTTGAGCTTTCAGAGTTTCAGCTGAATTTAAAACTCGCAGATTATTGCTTTGAGCACCAGGGATCAAAGCAGTAACGCTACCATTAAATCTCGTGGTACTTACTTGTCTTTGGTATTGTCGATAAGCAGTATTTTAGTCCCTCATTTAAATTAGCTACTTCTTCTAAAATAGAGATTACTCCTCTTGTGGCTTCTTCTAAGGGGCTGGACTTTCAAGGGAGAGCATGCTTTAAACGCCTCATTTTGTAAGTGGTCGTTAGCAGTGACCATTGGAAGATTATTGATTTCCTTACAGTCTGGAAATGTATGGAGTGCTGTATAACTACAAGTGGCGTTGTGGGTTATAATAATGTGTATAATCTGATGTTTTAGAGTGACCAGTTGCATTTTTGATAGGTTGTTAGGAGGCTCATGCATGGCGTTGTAGGGAAGACTGGGAACATGAGGAACATAAATCCAGTGGTGACTGCTCCTACCGTGGCAAAGGGCTCGAGGACTCCCGGGGAAGCACAGAGAAGCTGAGGCTTCTTCACTAACCTTCCAACAGCCAGATAGTTGCATCTCCAGGACCTTGCTGGGCCAGATGTGGTTTCTGCTGTGTTTAGTGACTGTTGAAGGGACATTTGCTACCATGTCGGTCCCTCGGATGGCTCTTGTAGCTCCTGTTGGGAAGAGATGTTGCAGGTCTCCCACCTGGTGTGTGAAGTTCTTTTGGTTTGATATGAACCCAACCTCTACTTTCTTCACTCTATCTCCCTAGATTTTTCCTGGAGAAGATAGTGAAGAACCCCTCTGTACATGTCACTCATGATTTTTATACCACTGCTGGGGTGGCTGTATCTCTCTTTCTCACTAATAACTGTTCTCTGCCCCCTTTCCCTTTCCCCCTCCTGGAAAAAAGCATTACCTGTTAAAGGCACTTAGTGAAACTATGTGTTGAGTCCAGGAATAATAACCGAATACAAGCGGCACTTGCCAGTTTTAAAAAGGGAATCAATTTGTTCAGATTTGGCTCTTCTGTCTGCTAATACTGAGAGAACTTTTCATCCTCCAAAGGTTCATTTACTGCTCCAAACCTAGATGAATCATAACCAAAACCAAAAGGAGGAACTCTTGGATGAGAGGACAGCAAGAGATAAGCAAATTCAATGGAAAGATGCAACAGTGGAATATTTTATTTCACAGAATGCATGCACTGAGATATTCCCCAAAGTGCATATGGTCAAACACACAGATTAATTTATGTTATTGTATAATGCATATATATATAGGACATCTGTTAGGCTAAGCTGTGAGGTTACGATATTGCTTCTGTTGCTAAAACTATTAGAGTCTTAATATGCAAATCTAGCCAAATCCATCTGAATATGAAATGTATTTCAAAATTGAGTTTCTGAGCAAAGGAGCTCCGCCTCAATTAGGTCATTTGCAAAATGAAATAGCTGAAGGTGTAATGCAAGGGAACTAGGAAGTCCTGCGTTAATTTTTTTTTTTGGTCTTTTTCTGGTTTTAATTCCAGATTCCAACCAGGTAGATGGGAATCAGGTATTGCCTGATGCTTGACTTGGGTGACTGCCAATTTTATTTAAAGTCCCCAGAGCATGTTTTTACACCATCAGGTCACTATTTTGGACAGAAAGCTGTTAATAGTGCTTAAGTTCCTCACCAATGTTTCTGTAGATGTATACTGAAAGTGCTTTGATACCCTCATAAAGATGCTGTGTAAGTGCAAAAAAAGTCAATTGAAATATCTTTCAAGACAAAATTTTACTTCCATACACATTAAATTTGATTGCTAATTTGTAAGTATTTAAAATTCTTTTTCTGTACTTGGATTATTAGGTTTTTTTCCCTGATAAAAATTATATATAACTAAATTTCAATTTCTTGTAACTGTATTTACTGCATTTTTCTTGTGGACTGAGTAGCTCTGGTAGAAGCTGTTGAGTCTGATTTTTCAAGCATTCTGCCCATGCTAGGAACTTATCACCTTGATGCAACCAGTTTGTTATCCTTGCTGTGTATAAATACTTTCTGCAGCTATCAATGACTGTATTAGACTGTAGTCTTTAAAGAGTTTTCAGTGTCTGCAACGCAGAGCTTAGATATCTTTGTTGCATCAGAAGCGTTTTATAGTGAGTAAAACTTCATGACATGTCAGGAACAAGAGGAAAGTAATTAAGTAAATTAAATGTCAATTGTTGCTTTAGACAGAAAATCAATGCTTTCTCAGGAAAACTTCCAAATTTTGGCCTTTGCAGTATCAGGCAATTATCAGTCTTGTGGTCCTCATTTAGGCCGTTGCCTCAAGGAAGTCAATAGGTCAAATGTAGCAACTCATTTCACTGATGTGCCTAAAGTAAGTGGAAGAGAGACATTCATTTTTATTGAGAAAAATAAAAAAACCACCTGGTTTTGTGGAGGAGTTCTGGTCGTTGCAGTGTTGAAGAAGAAGCTACAAGAAGGGCCCTGAACCCTTTTATCTGGCAGTTCTGTCAGCAGTTTCTGATAGCCCTTGGCCATTTAGCAGAAGCAGCAGCTCTGTAGAGTGGCCAAAAGGAAGGTAATTCATATGCTTACAACTCACAGCAGACCTTAGCAGAATCCACACAGTTAGAGGCTGTTTGTTGTAGGTGGGAATTTGGCCAATATACTGAAGCCAGATAAAGCTAGGAAGACAGAAAAGAAAGAAATATTTTATTATTTTGTGGTATGTTTTAGCTCTTGTATTCTTCTTAGTACTTACCAATGAGTACTAGCATAAAGATGAATGTTGTTTTGAGGAGGATTTGTAGGGAGTAAAAGCATTGAGAAGAAGGTATCAGTAAGTGATTCAACAAGTAGTTGCACTCGTTTTCTTAGTATAGGAAGGAGATAATACTGCTGAAATGTGCTCTTGCTCGAATGGAAAGGCCAAAAAAGCTGCAGGTGGATAGTTGGCCTCTGAAAATAATGGGAGGATGGACTCCTCTAGAATGGACTAGATCTCTCATCATACACCTGTGAATAAATAGTCCAACGTGTGTTCCTAAGGTGAGAAACATCCTCACTTAAAACTTTTAAAGAAGGTTTACAAATTATGCATTTTTTACAAAAAAACAAATCAAGTTGATATGTCAGCGTAGACTTCATCAACACAAAAGCAATTGTTTTGTTAAACCATAATCTATTGAATCAGAAGAAATATGCGATGTGATTTGCTTAACAGCACATAACTATTAAAGAGTTTCCCATGACTGTTTCACAAATTAGTCAAAATTATAGCTAATTTCCAAATGGAAAATTCCAATTTTTGCTCTGGTTATTCTTTCTGATGACACATCATCTTTGTAATACCTTTTAGGCTGCAATGCATTCTGCAGAATGTTAGTCTTAGTCCTAACTATGGGGCTGGTTAGTAGAAGACCATTATTCTACTTCCTGCTAAATGCAATGGAGAGGCCATGACAGTTGTGGTCAACTTGTGCTTCAGTTTTAGGGTCCCTGAATGCAAGGATTGTGCTTATTCCTGCGCAGCTCAGAGATTTAGAATTTCAGGGTTTTTCCTCCATATGGAGGCCAAGCTACAGTTTTATTCTTAATTGAAAATCGTGACTATGATTGATCAGCTAATGATGATAGACATCTAGATAGTCATGCTAATTAAGGATTACCCGTACTCTGCCTGTAACTGACAATGCTGGAAATTATAATTAAAACTTCTATAGGAGATCAGGTCTCTGCTGGTGGAAAAATGTTATCTCAGCTGCCCTGCTTGCTGCCAGGCAGAAAGGACCTAACTGAGGACTTTGTGTCCCAGAGCCATTCATCTGCCTAAAAGCTAGGACATGAAAAATGTTGATCTAACAGCCAAACATGGTAGGTTGTAATAAATTCCTGCAACGAGCTACGTGGAAGATAATAAAAATATTTAGCCTATTAGTGAAGAGTGCTTAATTCCAATAATTACCTTCTTGATTTGCTTCCCTGTTTCTGAGCATAGTGTGTCTGCATACAAAACTCATAGCGAACAGGCAAGGTTGGATGATGGGGTTTGCCTATAAGGAGGGGGATTGACACGGAAAGATGCTTGTGCAGCTGCTGCTTATGATTAGGAGCTGGAAGTCTGCTGTGGCAGGCTGAGCTGGGCAGAGGACCAAAGAGTGTCCCTCCTGCCCCCCCTACCACATGTCCAGAGCATTAAATATCTCTCTGTGTGCTGGGCCACAGCACAAATACACGCAGCCCTTGTGGGTAATGTCCCGTCTACTTCGGTGAAAGTCAAGGCAGATGTCTGAGCAGGATGAGCAGTGCCTTAACTGGCCCTGCTGCAAATTCTGCTCCACTCCGTCTTTATGCCATGACAGGAAAAAAAGAGATTCATCAAGTATATAATACTTCCAGTACATAAGAAAGATGTATTATGTACTCAGTGACCGCTGGTTTACCTGTATTTTATATGTCATTTATGAACACAGATGCCCATAAGTGCGCACATTGTTATCAGGACTATAAATATTGAATTTTCACAGAAACACTGGCCTGATTAATGATGGAAATTTGAAACAAAAGACTCTGAAGCGCTCTTACAACAGCATGTTAATCTGTCCAAAGTAATGATAAAACCTTTAAACTAGTGTGCTGTAATTACAGCAATAAGTAATAAGTACATTTAAAGGGCAGAAACAGTGCTGAGCCTGAATTCAGTGGAGGGTAGCCAGGCAACAATATAAAGTGGCATTTTGTGAGGTAAATGTGAGGTAACGTGCTTTGTGCTGAAATATAATTATCTTTAGATGGATGAAACTGTCCAGGTACTTTCATTAAGAGAGTGTTGGGCTCTCAAAAGCTGCAAGTGTCTGAAAGAGACATATATGCAGCACACATCAGATGTGAGACATGAGTATCTTCTGTTGTAAAAGGCTTCCAAGTTTTCTGCATAGTTAGTAAGGCAAAGCCAAAGTGGCCGGGCAGCTTCCAAAATCAGGGGATGGTAGATCTTCGTGGAAGGCGTGTAGACATGTGCACCAAGCACTAATGGGATGCTACGTGGTAACCCATGGCATCCTCATTTGCTCTCTGCATGTCCACGCTGTGGTTACTCATCCCTATGTTCTGTCGTGAGTGGGTGGACCAAAGCAACAATCCCTCTGCCAAGCTGTTTTTTCAAGAAAGCTGGGTGTAGATCAACAAAGGAAGACTCTGCTGCAGGAGGGTGGATAAGCCCATGTCGTGCTTGGCTCGCACCCTTCCCAGGCTACCTCTGCTGCTCTTCTGTCCTTGAGCACCTCCTTGTCCTCAGCACCGTGCCCCACAGTTTGCTAAAGGAACCCCAGGCTTTGTGCCACAAAGACACGATTCCTTGAAAGATGCAACAGTGTCATATCTAGCTTTAGAAATTCTGAGCTGAGAGCGAAAAGAAAAAACCTGGAACTGATCTTTGGGAAGGATGTTTTTCATGCTGTGGACATAGACAGTAACAGGCTTCTTTTAAATATTGTTTTGGTTGTATACACAAAATGAAATCATTAATGAAGGCTTCAATGATCTTTGCCTTTTGTGGTTCAAGGATTCAATGTGATATAATAAAAATCCATATAACACCTTTCATACAGAAGTTTAAAACACGATTATATTAAGTCAGTTGGGCCTCTGGAACTCAATATCTTTGTCTTTTTTAAATAGTTTAATGTCATCTGCTCAGATGACAAACTATGGCTGTTCAGAGCCCTGAAAATAGAGACAAATTTGCCCTTGTCCTACAAGTGATAAAAACTAGAGCTTGGACAGTGTTACCTTGACTTCAGATTTCCTACCCCAGATACAAGACCGGTTACTTAGATCACATAGAATAGATCTGATATGAATCGCTACAGCTGTAATACATAAAAGACTATCAGAAGGATAAGGACTAGTCGTTAGTATAAAAATAATTAAAATAATCTTAGAAAGAGGTGAGGATAGAGAAGGCATTTTGGTTATTCATTTTATTTAGATAGAAGGGGTAGGTTTCATTTATCCAAAGCATTTTACTTTCGAAACCTTCTTTTTTTTTTTTAATTCCTCCGTTGTACTAAATGTCAAATACTCTATCTTTAGATTCACAATTCCAATCTATCACTTGCTGGAGAAGAAAATATGAAAGCATATGGCCAAGAACACTGAAAAAGAATTTTTAATTCTCTTTTATTTTTCTAACAAGGTAGCTAGCTCTCAGAAGACAATGCTGGAGGTTTTCTAGAGGGACTGTTATTCTGTTCAAAAAGTTGCTGTCTTAAATACGTGCATATATACACACACAAATTCTCACACTTTTTTTCTTGTAAAGAATGTTTCATAACAATAATTACTGCATGAGTTTGCCATGCTTGTTCCAGAGAGATTTAATTTAGAAGGATGTAATTTCATTTCAAATGTATGGTTTTTCATCACATGAACATCCTGTGAGATAAGGAGAGTGTAGGCTGAAAAAAACCCTAAAATTATATTCATTTTGCTAACTTAGAGTAAACTCTAAGGTTGACTTTCATTGCAGCATCAGACAATAAAAATTGACATTTATCAGAGCTAAAGACAGTAATGAAATTTGAAAGACCACTCCTGTGTTATCTGTCTGGAAGTTACTTTAGGAGAAGAATGACTAAATACTTCAAGTATTTAGGAACTAGAGCACACCTTCCAGTTTAGTCACATTCAAAAGGAATTAAGCCTGTGTGCTCTGAGACTGAGCTATGGAGAGAGAAAACCATAGCAAAGGAAGTAAAATGAGAGACTTGCTTCCATGTCGAGCTTCTGATCCAAGCTGTAATGCTGGTGTAAACAGATTTATTGTGTCCATGTAGCTAGTTCTGCTGAGGATGGGATGAAATTTCCTGTGCGCACTGTATAAGGATTGGAGTAGGAGTCTGCTTCTTGGTTAGTCAGAAGGGGAACAGTTTTTCAAAAAGAAAGCAAATCTCTCTGAGTCATCACCTCTGGGAACAAAAGGATTAGTGAAGCAGAAGCAACGGATAAAGCATGGAGTAATGTGGAAGATTAATGGAGACTGTTGCTGTGTTTCACTTGCATGATCTTGCTTCTTCAGCAAAAGTTTAGAAAGCTGCTATGATCAGTTTTAGTCAGTTCGAACTTTAAGAACAAGGAGGAAATCTGTATTTTCGCTAAGAAACTTACTATACCCAATAGGCTTAAGTTGATGGAGATGGGAGGGAGCTTTGGTCTCCTTTTTGACCGCTGATCAGATGTTGCAAATTAAAATATACTTACTTATGGATATTTTTATATGATGTTCAAAGCAGGTAAGATAAAAACATTAGTTTGTCTTCCAGATCCTGATTTGTAAGTGTATATTATGTATATGCACCTTGGACAGACGCTTTTCATCTTTAAAAAAAAAAGGGTTCAACAAAATGAAGCTCTGAGAAAGTTTCCTGGACTGTCTCTAGATAATATTGTTGGATATATTGAATTTTCCAGAGCTGTATTCTAACATGTTCTTTTCCATTGTGCAGGAGGTGCAGAAGTGTCATCTTTCTAGGGTTTTTTTTCAGGTTTATTTTCTACTCAGTAATGAACTGTTCATTTCAAACTTGAAAATTTTTAATACTTTCTGGAACCCCTCATGCACTTATAGAATACGAATAATATGAATTATAATTCAGCTCTAACTCACAGCAAATTGTATTATACAACATGTTTCTAAAGATAAGGGTTAACTGAAAAGTGTGTTGGCCAAATCATTTCTCTGAACGTTAGCACTGTGCGTATCACAAGCAGCAGGCAGCCGTTGGATTATGAACGGGTTCTCGTGTGCTTTGAAACCGTGCAAAGATGGGAGGACAGCATTGACTCAGCACCATATGCTGGCAGATTGACATTTGTCTGGTGAGAACAGGGCTTTTTTCCCTTTCAGAGTGAGGATCCTGCAGGTGGCTGGTGTGGGGTGTGTGAGAGTGGGGCCGGCCGTGCATGGGAAGGTGCAGCAGGCATGCCCAGGGGGGTTCCACACGGCGCCGGGAGGTGTCTTTGAGGTGGTGATAACCATATTGATAATCAGAGCTGCCTTCCCCTTAATGATTCAGACAGAGATTGCCTTTGTTCCTGTGACAAAATTCCTTTTATCCACAGCTGCTACTGTGTTCCTTGAGCGTTGGATCTGAACAGAGAAGATGCTCAATATACTAGATTTTTGGATTAAGCCCTTCCTGGGTTTGTTCCTTCCAGTTCCAGCTGGCTTTAGCTTTCTTACATGTAGATGCTCTCATCTGCTTGAGTTTCCATGAGAGGGTTAGATGTTGGGTAAAAGGGGGAGAAAAAAATAGAATTCTCAGCAGCTGAGTAGGTATGTGTGTACTTGCATGAAATATCCTAGGCACAGTTTTGATTCTTCCAAAAACTCACAGTTTTGAACCCTTGCTTCCTCAGGTCAATCCATTGATCCCTCTGGGATTCTGTATTGAAGCACCAGGACCCCTGTCTCTGTAGAATTGATTGTATTTATATTTGCTATTAGATGTCATTGACTGCATAGATACAGCATGGAATCCAGCCTGAGCCTAAACTCACTCCCAATCCACACTGGAGTACCTGTGGGGCAGCGGAGCTGAGAGCAGGGGAGAATTTAAAGTTCCCTAAATTTAAGGTTACCCACAAGGATGAATTTATTTCCCCAGAGGAAAGGTCCAGCATGTGTTTTATCACACCCCATCAGAGTGTGGTGTGACTGACCCGTCTTCCCAGCGGGGCTGGACAGGCAGGTCAGGGTAGTGGGAGGAAACATCAAGTTTCAGGTCAAGATCAAGGAAAAGGTGAAGGCTGCGTGTGCCTTGTTAGAAAGCACAGTGTACAACTTGTGAAGGTGTTCTAATTCGTGCTGTATGTTACATTCACTTACGGCTAGTCATGCTGCTGGTAAAAGTTATATTTTAAGATGCAAGCAGAAGTGGGCAGAGTTGGTGTGGAGATTGCAGTTTTGCCCTACACTGTTCCATGCTCTGTCCCACCCTTCATGTTACAGGAACACGAGATCCTTTCAAATAAAACCTAGTTAAATCCTGAAGCTGAAGGCAATAACTGGTAGAGTCACCGTGATGTAGCTCATTTTGCAGGAAACAGACTCAAGAGTTTTTAAATTTTATTTTTGGTGAAACATACACATATATGTGTGTCCCACTTGTGGTAAATTTGAGTTGCTGTGTTAAAAATTGTTTTACTTGCAACTCATTACTCTGGTTGAAGAAAGTCCAGTTTTCTTTTACCCTAGTGAAAATCCTTTCCATTTATACTTTGGATATATTTACATAAAATACAAACAAATATTTCCTAATGAGTGAGTATTCACCAAAGTTTCCAATTTCAGGGGTTTTTTTGTTCCCTGAGTATTTTTTACATATTTTTAGCACAGAAATATTTTGGGATCTTTTCACTCTTCTTGCCCGTGTTATTTTTCTTGTGTAGAGAGACCGTTTATCTATTTTGTACCTATGGTCCTTTCTGCGGAAACTCTCTTTCTCCCTGAGTATTGAGCACAAATCAATAAAAAGTGAAAGCTTAAAAATATTCCCAAGCTGCATGTGAAACAATTGGGATTTTTAAATGCTGAGTTGACATCCCTTTCCACCACGCTTCCGAATAAGATATAAAACTCGGGTCCTGACCACATACAGTCATTTAACAGATCCCATGGCACTTTTTTCAAGAGTAGAGGTGAAATCTGCAATGTCATGGCTTAATTTCAATCAGATAATTACATTCTACCTACTTAAAAATTCCTCACTGGTTTCTGTTAGAAAAGATATTCCTCATATTTGTCCTAAACCGTTGTGTTGTGCGTTGCTAAAAGGCTTTGCTCTTAGCCCTAGTAGAAGGGCTTGTTCCCGAACATTCCAATAATGAGTGAAAACAATCATTGTGTATCTAATTTGCAATAAAATTTCTTAAAGCTTCCCAAATGCCACAGGAATTGTGGAAATAGAGCAGCTACTCTACTCTGCCCCTCGTAGACCATTCAGTGCACCTTCTCGTCTCATGTTCTGGAAGAGTGATTAGGAAGTGTAAACATAGAAGCAGCAGATGAAACATATTTATTATAAAATATTCCTGGCATTATATCTAGCTTGTGGGTGGTATTTGTTGCTCAGGCGTGTGCGCAACAGCTACACATGTTTACGGTATAAACTGATTTAAGATTACAGGGCTAAAGCTAGTAAAATTATCTTTTTTTTTTTTTTTTGTAAATCCCACCTGACAAAACTCTTCTAAATATGTTGACACTGTAACTCATGCAGGTGAGGCACAATTTTGCTGAAGGCTTATGAGAGCTTTGTGAACATGATTTCAATGAAAACATAATTTAGTTGAAGCCTGCGGATTGTGGGGACCCCTGGTGCAACAGGAATACCAGAGTATTTCTAAATGGGGCTACGCTGTGTGAAGAAGATGCTTTGTGAGCTGAGCAAATGAGTGGTGGAGATTTAACCTTATGCCTGGCCTTTGCCTGCATAAGGAGGTAACGTGAAAAAGCTGGAGGTTATGCGTGCTGTTTAGGTGTTTTGAATCATCCTATGTGAAGTTTAGCACCACTAGGAACAAAACAATTTTAAGATTAGTAGTCTTTCAACTGAAACATCTAAAGTGTGGTTGTGTCTTATAGTTTGAGCTCTTCTAAAATCTTAGCAGAAGGGATAAAGCCTGTTTTCCTCCCTCCCAGGCATCTGTTTCTGCTACTTACCTCGTAGTGCCTGACACACTTGTCCAACCAACTTTGGTTTTTACATGTAGAAAGGCCACAAAAGGCTGGACCCTCTACCTGAGGACTCTGCCTCTGATGGTGGGCAAAAGTGAATGCTCAGGGAAGGAGGGAAAAATCAGACAGTTACACCCCTCCCAAACACCCTCCAGTAATTTGTGACTTTCTAAGCCAGAAGAGGCATCTGGGTATGCGATAACCCTCAGTGGGGTTTCCAGCAGAGAAGTTGTTGTCAGGGAAGATTCGTCCAGTCCTCCCCATAATGCTCATAAGCTTTGGTCACTCTCAGCACCCCATGGACAGGAGCCCCCCTTGAGTTACGTACTGTGTGACCGACCACCTCCTTCAGATGCTTTTAACCTGCGACCTGGGGGAAACCAGGTAATAACCTCTCCTCCTTCTACCCGGGGAGGCAGCGAATAGGTGATCTGCCATCCTCTCTCCAGCTCTAGTGTCTTCATCTAGGTCTGTCTTATCTCCCTTTGCTCATCGATTTTCCACAGTGAAAACTCCTAACCTTAACCATTCTTTGGACACAAGTTGTTCCTAATCTATGATCATTCTTGCTGCTCTTCTCTGAACCTTTTGGAGATCTGCTCAGTCATTTTTGAGATGGGAAAGCCAAACCACATTATTCAGTGGCCCAAAGTCCTCTCTTTTGTTCTCTTCTTTCTTTGTAGTTCCTAAGGCTTTATTTGCTCTTTGACTGCTATTGAGCTCTGTGCTGATGTTTCCTGGAGTTATCTATCATAATCCCAAGATTGCTTTCCTGGTAAAGGTCAACTCAAAGCCCATTATTTTCTTTCTGAAGTTAGGATTTCTTTTTACTGCGTGTGCCATATATTATTCTACGCTGAATTTTATCAGCCTTTTGACATAAAGCCGCTCAATGTCATAAGGTCTTTCTAGAATTCCTTGCAGTCAGCTCTTATCTCTTCTACTTTGAATAACTTTCTACCATCCACAAATTTTGCCACTTGCTATTCAGTGTATTCCTATGATATTACAGATATATTATACATCAGAGATCTCGATGCAGAATACAATGAAACACCACTGGAGATCACTCTCAATTTAGAACATTATCCTATTCTCAGTTTCCTACCTGTTCACCAAATATTTTACCTATTTTTCTTTTTATGCAAGAGTTGATTAAATATCTTGAGAGCATATAGTAAGAGACTTGGTTGAGAGTCATTTGGAAGTGTAAATGGATTGTTTCAATTGGAAAACCTTATGACTTCATATGAAAGCATCAGGTTTGTGAAGCTTGGCTTTTGCTACAAGTGCTGGTAATATTTATCTAAGTGCTTCAGTTCATCATAAACATTCAAGCGCAAAATGGTAAAAAAGAGAGCCAAGGAAGTAATTCAGTAGTCCTTTGCTGTGTTAGCGAGGTGAACTGATTCATCTCCTAATCCTATGAGCACAGAGCATCGTGTTGGTGGGTCTGTGTGACCTCTCCTTTGAGCAGCAGCGAGCTGGTGCTTTGGTCAGGACATGAAACCAGCTGTCTGGTGACAACTCAACTCCCCAGGCAGCAGCTGTGGCTTCTTCCTTAGTGGATGGGCATGATGGCTGCTGGACTGGGCCAGTGTTCATCTCGCTACCTTTTTCTGGTAGAAGGCAGTTTTGTTTTGGTGGTTTTTTTTTCCAGAAATAAATGACAATGCTTTACCATGTAAATGAGTAACATAGTACTCTCAAAATTATGCCATTTTCCAAACATTATAATACAAGTCTGATGGGGTTTTCCATGCTGATTCAGGGAAATTACTGGGGCTGAGAAGCATTTTGTGACTCATATATGCAATGGTTTTTGTGCACAAGTTCTCGCAGGAGTGGGGTCCCAGGCATTCTCCTCCCACCCAGATTGCCTTGGCATTGGCAGAAGCGGGGAAAAGAGCTGTGGATTCACAGATCCCTTTTACTGAAGGCAGAGGCATTGTGTTGCTTTGTAGGACAACATGCTTTAAAGGGTTAAGTTCTTTGACTGGACTAATGGAGTTTCTAGGTGTGTGCCAGAGACTCCATTTAACTCCTCAGACAGATCCCATTATTTAAGGCTACTTAAAATTTCTGATTGAATTTTCAGAGAAAATATTATTGTGTTTTAAAGCTTCCAAAAGAAAAAAAAAAAAAAAACATTAAATTTTTTTTTAAAGTGACTCATAATGATTTAACGTCAGTAACATACTGCGTAAGTTCTGTCACTCTGTTAAAACGTACAGGAAAAAAGAGAGAGGTCATCTTTGTTTACTCAAATGTCCTACTGAATTCAAAACAACAAATTAAAATATAAATTAAAGTCTCCCTTTTTTTTTTTTTTAATTTTTGCAGATGCGGAAAGACTGTGAAGATAAACTTCAAAGGTTCTGATGACTGTCTCATTTTCTCCTAGGGAACTTATAAACACCATTATAACATGTGAGTGTAAGATAAAAAATATGTACTGGCATCACTGGCCTATTGTACTTCATTTTTTTGTTTAAAATCAAACACCTAAGTTAAGTAAATTTAGCAAATTTGAAAGTCTTCCAACTGCTGTAGTGTTCAAAGAGTAGGCTGGGGATGTTTAGTACCCAGTAAGTTAACTAATTTAAATCTATGAGTGCTCAATTACTTTCTGATTATTTTTTACAAGGAAACAGCAAATGCATTTGTAGTTGCCTGTATTTTGAATACAGAAAAAAATCCTTTCACTTGAGTCCAGCTGGTAGCGGTTATTCAGGAATCAGAATTCTCCCGTGCAATTGTTAATGTTTGTTTTGTAAGCTGTATTCAAACGTGGTGGAGAAAAGTTAAATAAAAAATAAATGTGTTCCGCAGCATCAATCTTCTTTATTTCTAGTTCTTTGTTTGGAGATGATGTATTTTGACTGATACACCAGAGAAGCTGCACTTGCAGGTCCTTATATCCGTGTTTTGTTTTACACATTAAAGAATGTTGCAACTTCCTTGCCTTGAGTAGAGAAAACCAACATATATTTAATTTCCAGTTTTGCAAAAACTTACAGCGCAAGTCTCTGAATAAATTTTTAAATTTTTTTTCTAAACCTGTTGAGTAAACTTAAGTTCATTACGAATAAGTAAACATGTAAAAAAAAGGTTCATTAATTTTTTTAAAACAAACTTATTTCATTATCTTTTGGTAATTCTTTAGATTTTCTATAAAGGCAAAATGTATGGTAATTTAATATGTAAACAAGTTGTGAAAGCAAGCATAATTAGGCACAAATAATTAAACCAAAATACTGGCTGTTGTCCTCTTGTTTTTCTTTTTTTCATAAACCAGTTTGCCCTTATTAAATATGGTCAGAATGTCCCATAAGGTGGCATGAAACAGGGAAGGTGGCTTCCATTTGTGCCCTCTGGCATACTGGAATGGATAGACTGACTATAAGTCAAATCTTGTTGTCTTCTCCTACTATACCATTTGGGTATCTAATATTAAAATGATCAGTATCTGCTGGGCTTTTTGTTTAAAAATGTGCATAGAAACCTTTCAGGTGAGCATGTACGAGCACTAAATTCATCAAGGCAGAAGACACCTTGCAGCCCCGTGAGATGCAGAGCACCTTGCCAAACACCTTTACCAACCATCCTGCTGGTAAAATCAAGCTGAAAAGGTGAGCCACGGCTGGGATGAGTAATATACTTGAGTTATTTATGAGGTGTGGGGAAGAAATGGCATCTCTGAGGCATTACACGCTTTCCGCTTTTGAAATGATCAGATCTGCCAAAAGATATAAACCTTCATTTGTCTCTGGACTGTCTCTGTCTTCAGATGTGAATTTTCTTTCTCTCGTGATGCTACAGCACAAACCTGCTGTGTTTTCCTGAGTCTCTTTCAGGGTAATTGACTTTTTTCACATCACTACCTTGATAGAAAGTCATCTCCTCCTGTGAGTCCCTACTTCATTTGCTGGTTTGTCTCGAGACTGTGGCAGAGCCCAGAATTTCAGTCTGTCCCTTAGATCGTTGGGTTAATTCAAGGGTGAACAGACCCCATCTGAAATACAAAAACCATATAGCGTGTCAATAAACAATAGCTTGGGGGGTTTCTTCTATCCTGCTGTCCCTTACAACACATCCTGGATGACGTGCTTGCCTCTAAGGTTTGCAACCACTAATAACTTCTGGGAGGAACCTGTTACTAAACATGCAAAACCTCAGTCTTAACCACAAGTAGTAGGCAGGTTCAAGCTGCTAATGTGTCTTCAGTTATCAGTAGGCCGTGATTTCTTTTTGTTCTCAGCAGTTTTGGATTTGCATAGATCCCTGTAATATTAGAAGATTTTTATTTAATCAGTCTGCCTATGTATTTTAAATGGAATAAATAGCATGGAGCTCTCACTGCTTTGTAGGTTTGCTGGTTTTACCTCTGGTAAGTCTAGCAGAAGTCATTAAACTCTACATTTTAATACTTCTGTGGCCTATACATGTGGACCTCTATGGATTTAAAGTTGCCTCTGAAGCCATTGAGAACACTAGACAGAGCTAATATCGTCGGTGTTCACTCCTTTGTCACATCAAAACTAAGCCCATGTGTGACACTCAATTTCTAGGTTGTACTTTCTAATGGCATGACAATAGTTGACACCTCAGTGTGTCAAAGTAAACACCAAGCATTGACATCTCTGGGTGTTTCTTAGAATAATTTTGCATGAATAATGTGGATTTTTTGACGATCTTCTAACTGATTTTGCTGGAGGTAATGAGGACTTGTCATAGCACCTGTCTTCTGTTGCACTTTATCTGTGCTGCTGGAATCCATCTGGAATGAAATTGGGTGTTCCCCTCATGACATATAAGGGGAGAGGTAGATTTTCCCTGAAGTTCATACGCTTTGACTCATTAGATTTACTTGAGTCATACCATAAATGTTTTTCTCTGTCATCTAAATAATGTTGCGTGTTGCTATTTTTTCTTCCTCAGGCAGTTGCAGCGTTGGGACAGACAGGTCGTCGCCTGCTCAAATCCTGCTCAAGTCCATTATGATACTTCCCTTCCATCTTACGTGTGTTCTCTGCATCGCTGGCACCAGAGTGCCTACAGTTTGTTTCATCTCTCAGTGCCTGGCTTACTGGCTTTTCTCCTGTTTGCATGTGTTTGCTCTCTTGATGCTGGTGAGAGGTCTTCCTCTCGGCACTTCCACTTGTAAGGTGGGATCCTGTGTTTTACGGACAGTCCCTGCTCTGCTCAGAGCATCCCTAGTTCTCTAGGACTGCACTGGGGTGTCAGATACCTCATACCTGTGACATCACAGTAACAGCATTTTGTTTTTCATTTTCAGTTCCTTTGTTTCAAGTAATATCCCCCACCGTATACCTTGGATGTTTAAAATTATGTCTGCAAACATATCCTGTCACAATTTTCATCCGATTTCTTTCTTTTCTTTCTCAGCTTTTGGACTGGGGTATTTTTTTTATTATTATTTTGGCAGCGGAGGGAATGTCCATACTAGACAGCACAACACATCACAGATTATGACATGTGATTCTATTAGCAGCACTCATTAAATCACTCTGAAAGTGGAATTAGGTTAGTGCTGCATTTAAACTAACTAGTTGTGCCGAGAATCTAGAGTTGCTATTTTTAGGGCAGAAATGACAGTACCCTAACTATACTTTCTTTTGCCTGCATAGAATATGGGTTATGTTCACCCTGCTGCCAAAAGCCAACTCAAAATTTATGTACATCCGTGATCGCAGCCTTGAGGCTTAGCTGACACATGGAACTTACATTCACTTTCTGAAAAGGGATTGAATTCCTCTCATGGACTAATGTTTCAGGGTAAATAAGCAGATTGCATGAAGATTGTCACTTAAAATGAAAAGCCATTACTGTGTCTGAGCTAAATAACACTAGTGAGGATGTGCTGAACATCAAATTTTCTCTTATTAAAACTAAATCACAACTTCCATATTTTAGAGAGAGTTCATTAAAACTTGTCTTATCTACTTAATTAAAGGCAAGTGTCCCTATATAGAGACAGACTAACAAATTAACATAGTATGCTTCAGCTTCTCCTGAGGAATGTAACATCCTTATCTTTAGAACATTAATTGCTGCAGTTGGGGTTTTGTTAAAAAGAATTGATAGTTGCTAAAAAGTACAGATTTGACAGATGCAGAAAAACATGAGTGACTACGAACAGCATTCTGATACTCAGATGAAACAAGGTATTTAAATGTTAATATAGTGTTTTTCTAATAAGAGAAAAAATATTAGTTTAGCAAATTAATCCCAGTGCATTAATGTCTTTCATGGGATTGTAGTGCTTTGTTAATCTATATTACAACAGATTCAAAGTAAAAGCTATTTCTATCATAGTAAACTCTAACAACATGTGTAATAACAGGGAAGATTAGTTCCTGCCTACACAATTAGGCAATGTATTGACTTAATACAGTTCATGCACATACATAATAAATGGGAGTTTATTATAATATGCATGCAGCCATCTTGAATACACTGATTAGCAACATAATACAGTCAAACATAATCATATATATTTGTATTTTGTCAAGTGCAAATTAAGTCAATGTATTCCAATGTTATGTAGTAGCTGTGTTTAGATGACAAGCTGTATGGGGACAAAAGAACTAACTGATATTTATTTCAGTAAATCCTTCTTTGAGTTGGAAAATAAATATTCCATGGACTACAGATCTCTTTGAGAAGCAGCAAGGCACGTACTGGAACAGAAGCAATGTATTAAGAGGATATATTAACAGTTTAGAAAATAATCTGTAGCAATCAGCAAGGTGCAAGTAACAGCTGAAATGATTTTTCCTGGGTCTCCCACAGGAAGCTGTGTCTGTTGGGACGTGGAGCAGGAGCAGCCTTGCAAATGACTGGAAGATGCTGTTTACCTAGATCTTCTCACAGAATATTTAGCTTTGGCGTTAAACCTTCGTCTAAGTTAAGCTTTTGCCTTATCACTCCCATTTTACTCTACAGTGAAAGACTGGCCTTTTAGCCAGAGAAGGGCTAGAGAGACGAGATCCCTGGCTCCTGGGAGATATACGTCCCCATGGATGCCTTGCTTTATTCTGATTCAAGGAGTTTCTAACTTTACCTCACTCATCTTAGTGTCATCTACTTATCGCAAGCACTTGAGAAAGCTGGCAATATAATTGAGAGATCTGTTTAACATGGCTCACTCATCAGATCCCTCACTAGTGCTATTGATGTCCTTCATCTAGACCTCTTTTACATGCCACAGAAGAGCTGATCCAGAATTTCCCATCCTTGCTGGGTGTGCCAGTGGGTAGTGAATGGCTTCTCTAGGTCATGACACCAGCGTGGCTGAAGGCTCTTCTTGTTCTTCTTCGATGTGCTTTGTTCTCTTCATTTCTTAAAATCTAAAAAAAAATTCAAACCAAGCAACAACAACAAAAGACAAACCCAAAACCAAAAATCCCAACAAACCTCAACTGCGAATACAAGTCATGGGTCTGTAGGAAGAGACATCTCTGTTACTTAGAAGGCGTTTCCAAATAATTTGAAATTTGCCACGTGGAGCAACTGAACTGTCAGTGTAATTCCCTTCATCATGGCTTGACTGTTAAATTCCGTTTCTTAGGACCATCTTCTGTGTAGCACTAATATAGCACTTACCAATCATGTTAAAACATCTAGTAATGCACAGGTTTTCACTAAGCAGCAAATAGATTTGTGTTTGGTATCACAGACACGTTATTAGCACGTTAACTCAGATAACAGTTTAGTATGGATGACCGCTAATGTATGGTGCTATCTTTTGGATTTGTGACCAAAACAGTGTTGATAATACAGTATGGTGTAGTTATTGCTGAGCAGGACTTACACATTCTCAAGGGTTTTTCCACCATTGAGTAGGTTGGGGTGCACAAAAAGCCAGGAGGGGACACAGCCAGGGCTGCTGCCCCCAACTGCCCAAAGGGATATCCCGTGCCATAATAACACATTGCTCAGCAATAAAAGCTGGGGCAAGGAGGAACATTCAAACGTATAAAGTTTGTCTTCCCAAGTAACAGTGATGGGAGATGAAGCCCTGCTTTCCTGGAAAAGACTAAACATGTGTGTATACAAATTATGAGTTATAAAAAGTCAGATAGATGTATTACGGAGCCCTTAATGGAAGCTTCCAGTGGTAGCAAATACATGACTAGGCTTTCTTTTGCTCTGAAATTCAAGCATTATGCATACTCGAACATTACCCACCAATTAAAAGGCAATTTGAGAGAAGTAACAGCATCCTTGGTGTCAAGGGAGCCAAGATTCAGTCGTAACTGACGGGCTTCCCTGTCTGCAGCTTCAGAGCTAGGCGTTGCAGTGACACGTAATTTACAGGATAGAACCGTGTTATATGAGTTATGTAAATGACTCTAAATTATTATTCTGCCATCAATAATCCAGCAATTTTAGGAACTCCTAATTTACCCTGTAGGAGAGGGTTTTATGTGGCATATGGAAATGAATGAGCCACACATGCTTCTCTTGCTTAAAACAGAGAGCTTTGGACTGGGTGATAAGCCAATAATGTTCACATATCACAGAGGGTTTTTCTAAACAGTAAAGTCTCTGCCCTTGGTATTAAAGATCAGGGGAGTTCCACTTGAGAAAAAGGGGGACTACCATTCTGGTTTGTTTGTGGTTTGTGCAGTCGTTTTGAATCTTCCCTAAAAATAACCCAATTCTGTCAATATAGGCAGTACGTTCATTCTGTGTGTAGAACCTACATTCATATAACATAAATGCTATATTTTGTTTTTTTTCTTTTAAAAAGAAAAGATATGAGGGCTAGATCCTTCAGCCTGGTATAAATTGTCAAAATCTGTTCACTCTGGGTAAAATCAACTGGATCTACACTAACTGAGGATCTGGGCTTTGTCATAAATGCAAAAAAAAAAAAAAAGTTCATGAACTACTTTAAACTTCTCATGAGAAAATAAAATTAATTAGAATGGCATCGAGTGACATTACTTGAAGCTATTTTAAACTGAAAGTTCTTAAAAAAACATTAACTATCCTATTGGATATGTATGTAATACAACCACGGATCCTGAAAATGCAAAGCTTTAGGAAAAAACTATAAAAAGTGTGATATATGTCGTGTGCTTTTTGGTTAGTAGAAAATGGGTTCCTTCTTATTTAAAAAATAAATAAAAAAGCAATAAATAATGTAAGAAAAAAATCAATGTTTAATTTAGTAAGGGGTAACTCAAAATATACTTGAGTTGCTTATGGAAATTACCTGCAATTTGGACTCAGAGAAATAAGGTCACAAATCTTATTAATATAGACAAGTTACAAGTTATAAAGTAAATTATAATTTATTGCTTACAGAAAAGCTACAAAAACAGTCTTAACACCTTTGTAATATTGCTAGATCCTTATGGCAGAAGTCAGGAAAACTAAAAAAGTGAAAAATAGTGAAGGGAAATAAGGTGTTTAAAATACTTTTTAAAATATTACTGTATCCTGATAGGTAAGCACTTAATATGGGTAAGGGTGAACCAATGTTTTATGTGGGTGTCATTATTAAATTATTTTTATTACATGCTGTGGAGAGTAATATCTGAAAGAAAGAATTAATACATTTAACAGATCTTTTTAATTAAAAAAAAGAAAAACAAAAAAACCAAACAAACACAAAAAAACAGCCTCTTATTTTTTTGCAATACGCCCAAAATGTTTTCTCTCTTCTATGTAAAGATGTTTCCAAGGTGTGGTTGTTCCTCCATGCACATGTTCTTTTCTCATTTTTCTAATATTTCCAAAGAAAAAGGGCAATGGGGCAAAGCAGGAATAAAAAATAAGCAAGTTATAGAAAAACGGGTAGTTTCAGAATGGGAACTTTTATAAAATGAAAAAACAAAGTTAGAAACTTCTGTTAACTTTATGTTAAATCATAGTAAACGCGAAAATTTATGTTAAATCATAGTAAACGCAAAAATTTGTGTTAAATATTAGTAAATACAAAGAGACAATTTTGCCAAGGATGCAATACAAGAAGTTGACAGTGAAACACTTTGTTCTCTCACGGTAGTGTCAGGTTAGTTAGGATGGGGTATCTGCTTTATCCCTGAATGTAAAGAGGAAAAAGAAGCAGGCAAATAGTGATCACAGTTGACCTTGCCTATGATGTATCACTAATCTAACAGTGACATCAAGCAGCATAAAATCAGGAAACACATAATGATCTCAATGGTGACCTGAAAGTGATGTATGCAATGGGATCTCAACGTACCTCAGTGAGAACAAGGACAATTTTACTGAGGCACTGTTACTTTTTGTTTGACTTTTCTGTTGAGAAAAAACTCCAAAAACCTGAACAATTTCCATGGGAGAAGGTAAGGTCTGTGCAATGTGGCACACTAGCATAACAAGAAAGCAAATTTTAAGTTTACCGGCTCTCCCTTCTCCTACTAAGGAGACTTGACTTTTAAGAGGGGAAATGTACGGATGGCTACAGAGAAGAGTTACAGGATTTCGGTTTGGCATTGTGCTTGCATTTATTTGACTCCAGCATAACATATATAATTATAAATCATATAGCAAAGTATTGCCTACCAAAGATGCAAATAGCTGATGAAAAATAAACACATAAACTGACATAACAAAACAATGAGGAGCAATTACGGGTTGATTAATGAATCACTATTCAGCCAGAACAGTCCATAAAAGCACAGACCAGTTAATCAAAACTTTCTTCTTACTTTTATGTAGTTAACATAATTCTACTTAGAAGAGTACTGAAGTTGACAAATGGAATTACTAAAATAATGAATACAATCACATTGAAAGTTTTCGGAGTGGGCAATGAGGAAAGACAGTTCACTGGTTCGTGCATTATTTCTGTCTACGGGGACATGGTTAATTAATTCTCTGTTCCAGAGATTTCTTTGATCTACTATCAAAGGTAGTGTTGATTTAAGACAATTATTCTTAAAGTGGGATTAAAATTATGATAGTGCTCCTGCTGTAATATGTGTATTTAAGGGACTAAGGTCAGCACTTGATGGTGCCTCAGTTTATTGCTAGTTGCTGTTCTACAGCAGCTCTGGGGCAGAGTGTTTGGCAGCTCTTTCCCAGTTGTCTGGTAACATACACGATTAGAGCTCCTACCTGCAGAAAATATTGTAAAGATACAGATATTTTAGTATCTCCCTCCTGAAAATCTGTTCAATACGTACGAGCTAGTTTTGTATGCAATACACAAACGTTGAATGCAGCTGATGAAAGGACACACAAACAATAACCACATTTAAACTGGAATGGCAATACTAAAGGACATTTTTTGATCTCTTTCTCTGAAATAGTAATCACATAAAATAAGGACATTTTTTGATATGCTTTTTCTTTTTTTTCTGAAAGAGTAATCCCATAAAATAACTGCAGACCATATTATCCATCTTGTGTTCCTTTGAGGAACACAGTGACATTGATACCTTAGATATTAAAATTGTTATTTATCCCTAAGTTCTACTGAACTTTAATACACCCTTGAAGTAATAATAATAATAAAATTTTTTCTCTATAAAGTTATATAGCACTAGAAGTCCATCCAAAACACCTTCAGCAATATACACAGCTTAAAACTTCTAATCCTCTTTCTCTCCAACAGTCTTACAGGTGGTGACTCGGAAATAAGAGGACTGCAGCATCTGAATTTGATCCGGGTTTGATTCTGAGTCTCCAGCAGCTCTGGAAGCAGCCTTTTCTAAAGTAGATTAATTCAATAAGCTTAATAGCAGCATGATCGCTGCATCCTGTTGGTGTGACACCTGGGGTAAAACTACTTCAAAACAGGCTGTTTTGTACAGACTCAGTAGTGTCACGAGGTTTGATTTCGTGGGAGAAGTAGGAGGCAGTTGTGGAGCGCTCAGCTTACTGCCATGCTGACAAGTACCTGATTCGCTGCTGATAATCACTATCCTCATCCTTAATTACAGCTCTGTTTTTCTATTGACGCTTCATGGAGCCGGTGCTAGATATTCCAGTACTAATGAATTTGATTACACTGTAAGAGATTATGGATCAAAATAACACAATGTCAGCCCTTCTATGAAAGAATGTAAACATCTTTCATGTTCTAGCAGCTTGCTGCTTTCTTCATGGCATCGTATTTATTCTATCTTGATTTCTAGCTCGGAGCATGATGAAAGCATATATTCTTAATTTCTCATAGGGAGGGTGGCAACACTGTAATAGATAACGTCAAAGCACAATGGAAAGAAAAATGCAACGAGCTATATTTAGGAGTCTAACCATTTTATTTTTTTTTTCACCCCTCATCATTTTGACTGATGAAAATGGAGCAGTATCATCTATGTGAATGTTGTAATCCTTTTCTTACTTGGGAGGCTTCAAATACTGCCTTGCTGGGCTTTTGAAATGGCATAATTATAACTGAATTGCACATTGCCAAGAAGAATTCAATTTTTCTAAGAATATAGTAAAGTAAAATTATCAAGATTATAAAGAAGTTATGGTTTATTCAAGGCAGCAAAAAGACAGCTACAAACTGACCGTTTTATCAGCTTTTTTCCTCATTGCTATGTGTAGTTTAACATTTGCACATTCCTATTAACTTTCCAATTTGTTTCTGAAGATGATATTATGCATGGTCTAGTAGAAATAAGCTTGATTTTTCCAGGAAGACTGATACAGAAAAATTGATAGGCAGACATCAGCTAGTGTTTTGAACATTTAGATCAGTATTTTCATTTAGGGAGCATGGAAAATTTAATTTAAAAATGTTATAACTCTAGACCCTTAAAACTGAATTTGCCTTGAAGAGGCTTCAAGTCTGTCAGGTAAACTATATTAATCCCACTAAAATCAGAAATAAAATGCTTTTCTGAAGAAAAGAAATGTTAAGCAGTCATATTATTTTGCAAGCTGTATTATTTAAAAATCATCAAAAGTAAGGTTTCCAACAACCAGCTCCAGTTTTCTGAATAAGCTAATACAATTTTCCCATTTTTAAAGGGTCGGCACAATTTTAGACATATTCAATAGCAACAAAATGGACATAAGCAGCATGGAAATACCAGTGATTAAAAAAATAGTTATGATCAGATCTATTTATTCATGCGGCAGAATTCCTCACTGCGCAAGGAGTCCAGATGGTGACAGCAAGTATTTAACACAGAGATGGTTGTCCCAGGCATTGGTCCCAGTAACGAAGGTACTGCTGAAAACTCAACAGCCAGCTTGGTTTCTAAAACCATTTTCAGAAGGTAGACTTAAATTTTCAGTGATTCGGTATTCTAGCTGTTTAATGCTTTCTGAAATTAAGATCCTCTTGAGGAGAATCACTTTGAAAAACTGAGGCTTAGTACTTAATTTTATCAGAAAAAAAACTTTCAGTGCTTGAAAATACTCTATATATGGGAAGATGTAGGTTGGCTGGCTGGCTTTGTGGCTTCTCATGGGGAAAATTCTAACAGCTTCCAATAGCTCAGTTGTACAGCTAAAGAAAAAAGAAGGTAAGAGTCAGATGATGACAGTGCTGTCTGTGGCAGTAACCACACTGGTTAACTGGCCCCCGTTAGGGCAAAGCTTGAAAACTGGGGAGTGACCATACAGGTGAACAGCATCTGCTGCCGTTCAGTCCAGTCTGCTTGTCCAAGTATGGTTTCTTCATTAGGAATTTCTTCATTAGCTGGAATTGATGAGTGATGGTTTATTGGAAAGGCAGCCTAAGTTGTAACATTTACCTTTAGTTCTAAACAAAGCCGTGCCATACGGGGACGCACCTGTAGCGATGGAACCACTGAAGGAAAATGCAAAGTACAGTTCTTAAAGTTGGAGCCAACATATTTTTGAACAGTTTTTAAGAAGCCAGTATATTTTTGATCAACGTTAAGGAGACATTTATTGAGTATTTGGAAATCTAGACCGAAATAGGATGTCAAAATAACCACTTGTGTTTCCTCAGGGCAAGAACTACATGTAGATCCCTTTTCCACAGGAAACCCAAACCTCTGGTAAGCCTGAAATGGAAGCAGAATTAGGAGCAGTTCCTAAAAGAAACATGGCAGAGCCGGAGCACAGAGCAAATAGACAATCCCTTAGCTCTTGTTGAAGGGCTCTGTGGTCAAGATATGTTCAGGAAACCTTAAGCTGGCTAATTATATTCCTCCAAATATATTCCTCCATTAAGGAGAAATAGCTGAGGAAAGAACCATGGATCATAGGTAACGAATCTAGTGTGGAAGAGGCCTCAAGAGGTCATGACCTATTCTGTCCCCAAAAGTTAAGACAGTAAAGTTGCATACTTTTGATCTTTCTTCATGCCTGGGACAATAATTTAATGTGAAAATATTCTTGGTTTCTATAAATTATGAGGAAATAGTATTAAGAATTCTGATATCTCTCCCAATCACAAATCAAGCATCCCTGTGGGATCTGCAGCAACTATTTTCACATGAGACTAATAAGATCTGTAACTCTAACTGGCTTCCATGTGACAGATGCTTTTATCCTTTTTAAAGCACACTGTTTCACTAAGATTTTTTCAAGCCAGTGCTACATTTTCTGTCTTTTTTTTTTAAATCCTTTCATTTTCCTTGCCTGTTCCTAGTCCATTCAGCTCTCATAATCGTGCTTCCCTACCGCCCTCTACTTATCCTCCACTCCTTCAACACGTGTTACCCCCCTCCCATACTTCCTCACAGATGTATATTGTCTCCTCCTCAAATCACTAGTCTCACTGGCAGCACCTAGAAATAGGTATATGCAATAGTAATTACGACTGTCACCACTCATGGGATGGGGGGAAAGGGAAAACAGAAGAAGCAAAAATTTATTAAGAACGTCACTTTATGATTTAGGAAATTGAATCTGTTTTTCCAATGTTTTCTATATCTATTGAAAATCTTTTCTACCTTATCACACAGACAAATTAATAGATTAGGCTGAAGCATGCCAAGTTCTATCGAAATGGAGATTCACTAATGCTACCTTGCTTTGTTTTCAGAAAACAGATACATATTCTAACAGAACTACTTCAGTCTATAGTTTAAAAAATTATGACCAGCTATTTCTCTTTCTGCTCTTTTAGCAATTTTGTACAGATCCTTGTGATACTAAAGGAAAAGCATCAACTGTAATTGGATCCTGGTCCCTGAGATTTATTGTTGGAAGATTATACCATCTATAACTCTGCCAGACTGCAATGGGCCC
The DNA here is from genome assembly GCF_965140245.1 of Athene noctua. NCBI lineage: Eukaryota > Metazoa > Chordata > Aves > Strigiformes > Strigidae > Athene > Athene noctua. The sequence continues at coordinate 6,665,290 of NC_134050.1, read as the reverse complement.
CAGACACTACAGAACACGTAGAACGAGCGCAGCCATGCAGAGTGCCCATCCCATCTGTAACGAAGTAAAAACATCACCAGTTGCTGCTCTAGCTTATTATATAACTTTAAATAAAATAGTATATATTTCTAGCTAACTTTAGATAAGTCGTAATTTATATAATGCATTTCCACACAGGTATAATCACACCCTTGTCTGGTTCAGCAGCATTTACGGGAAACCTGTAATATCTAATTGCTCAGACTTGCACTTGTCTTTTGTTTGGGCTAATTAGTGAAGAATCTGCATGTGGTTGAGAGGAGTAAAAAGGAAGGTAATTAGAAAAACAAAACTCTATCTCCATGCACACACAGGCAGAAGCAAAGGCGATAGAGTTCTCTACATGTTTCAGTTCATTTTTATTGAGGTCAAATGAGTAGGTTACTATTTATACTCCCTGAATACTGGGGCATTTTGCATTATCATTGATGTGCTGTTGCATAGCTAACACACTAGCCTGCTGAAGCATTAGTATAGTACTATAAATATATATGGGCCCTAAAATGTATGTTAGGTATACGTGCTGTTTTGAAAATCTTCATTACAGCTACTTCTGTAAAGGAAGGATTTTGCAATATTTAAATCGTTTTGCTCACAGTATAAATAGTAAGGCTTAAGAAGGAAACGTTTTATTTAATAAGAGTAGGGAATCTGTTGTTTTCAAAGATGATGCTCTCAAAAAATACAAAAATGTCATAAGAACTTCCCTTAGTTGTGAAAATATTGCAGTTGTGATGAGCACTGTAACGTTCAGACCCATGTAAGTAATGATAGAAGCAATACTAGCTGTGCTGAAGTAGTCTACGCTAGTTACTCTGGGATCCTCTACAGGCAATTGAGAGATACAGGAAGCTCCAGAGGGAAATCCATACCAACCATCTCAAGTATTTAAAGATTGGATGGGGCTGCTCACCTGGAGGTGTCTGTCTCCCCTCACTATAAAAGGAACAGAGATGAATGGTATAGCTGAGGTGGCTGCTCCTTACTTAATTAAGGCTTCATGACATATGAACGCTGGAGCTCAGAAATTTTTTTTCCACACATACATAAACAGTGAGTAACAAGCTCCACAAAAACCTTTGTTTACTGTAGCAATAATCTAAAGTTTTTAACCCAATCATTCAAATATAGTGGTAATGTGCATAGCTATCAATGACAATTATGGCAAAAATAGGTGTGTTCACCAGAAAAAGAGCATACTTACAGGATCAATAACTTGCCTATTCGTTGCCTAATATTCTTAGATGTATTACATCAGTAGCATTTGGGAAATGAATTGACACATCAGAAATAAATTGAATTTAGGGTACAGTGTCTTCATCCTTGGTAATGCATCTATTATGTATTGCATAATAACGCATCCAGTAGATTTTTTTTTTTTTTCCAAAGGTGGAAACATTTCAGCAAGTTTTGATGTAAGACAGCCAGGCATCTAATCATATGGGGACATCTATAATTGGACAGCCTATGTAGTCTATCATCGTTAGTATTGCAGTACTGTAGAGGTCTTCCTCACCGTGTATTTTCACTCTGTTAGCCTGATGAATACCAGGAGATTGCTACCACAGAGCTGACAAAGAAACTCATTTCAATTAGAAGCTACCACAAACACACTAAATAAACAAATGGAGTTTTTTCCTGAGGTGGTTTTTTTGTTTGTTTCTTTTTGTTTCATTTAAAACTCTTGAGCTGTCAGAGAAAAGGATTTTAATTTAGTAAGTCAATAAAACTTCTATTTTATAGTGAATCGTTCTTTGTGGGGCTTTTTTGCCTAGGCTAAAAGCTGCCAGTCTGTGGTGACTGATAACTCATTTTGCTCCTTTGATTTCTTGCTGTGCATACTTGAAGAGCATCTTCTCACTTACAGCTTGTTTTCCTTTCCGCTTCTGATTGGTTTTGCTGCTTATTTATTTTGTTACCTGTGCCTAAAGGCTGTTTTCTTATGTGGGTACAGCCCATGCGTCTTCTGTTTTTTGCCATATGGTAGGCTTTACTTCTCTGTGTGATATCCTCTCGATTACATTCATCAGCACATTCCCTAAAAGGCAATTTTGATAATGCTCTTTGCATACACAGAAATGAGCATTTGCACGTTCCTGTTGGAAGTAACCGAATCGATCTGCTCCCCAGCAGCATTTAACTTCTCCCTTTTCACTTCCTTGGATGGCTCCAGGGCAGCGTGTTTGGAGGTATAAACTGTTATGAAGCATATTGTTCCTCCTCGGGGAGGCCTGGTGGTAGCGCTGGGTGAGATGCATCACTGTGCAGGTGGTGGTAGGGAAGAGCAAGCTCCCGCTGAATTAAGGAGCGGGAATTATAGGGAGGGAGATTTGTTAGGCTATAAATTCCTTATCTCTTTTCAAAACGAGAACACTGTAATTGCCTCTGTGGGTGAAACAGTTTCTGTGAAGAAAGCTTACACAAACCTAAACTTTATTTTATGCCCCATTTTAACCAATGAGGTTAACTAGTACAATACCATTGTATTGCATTTGATTAACTGTGCAAATTTACAGAACATAATGATTATCAGTACCAACACTTTGTTCCGATACAACTGCCTTCGCAGACTGAACTTTGTCAAGGATATTGCCAAATTATTTGAAGCGGTGCAAAAAAGGTTTTGAGACATCTGTGTAAGTGTGAATAAAGCAAGATCTTGTGTCACACCATCACACACTATGCTCCTGCATGCTCCCTTATTACCCATCACTTATACTATAGGAGTTTTCTATAGTGATGTATGTATTTAGTAAATTATATCTGGTAATAAATAATTTTTTCCAGTCTGTCCTGGCCTGTTATTCTCACTTTTTACCTCCCACTGTGTTTTGGTTGCTTTTCAACACTGAGCAATACCTGCATCCTTCAAAAGCAACAGCAAAGAATATCTCCTGAATTAGGATTGTCCTCCAGCAATTCCTGGCCAAAGCACCGACGTGTCTGAGCACCATCACCGACTCAGTTCTCCGACACATAGCAATGAGTCCTGCCGGCGCTATGGGAAAGCCAGGCCCCCAGCTGGTCACCACAACTGGAATGAATCTGTCTCATCTTGCTTACTGATAACACACAAAAAGTAATCATATTGCAGTGGAAAGCACATCATGAAATATCATCTTCTGTAGATGTCATGCTAGAACAAATCTGCACCTGGGAGCAGGGGAAGATACCTGGCTTCATTTTAACCCAGTGACTATCTAGATTAACTCAATGTCCTTCAAAAATACAAATTCTAATCTTCCTGCCCTGGGTTTGCCCACATGAAGTCCTTTGTTGGACCGATTTGAGATTAATTATCTAGATGTCCGTAAAAGCAGAATATACGTTGTTACTTCCTCCAAAGCTGATCACAAAAATTCACATCTGGTCTCACTTAGGAAACAATATTACATAATTTCTGATTAATCACTATGTGGGCCAAAGCCTGTTGAAATCTGTCTTGTTTTTTCCACTATGAAAAGAGAGTTCAGATCTCAAAGCTGACAGTGAAGGAAGCTGCCAAGAAGAGCAACTGCTGCTAATGCTCAGGTGAACTCAATATGTCAAGAGCTTACAGAGATTGGAAAAGCTGCATGGAGATTCCCTGTGCTGCTAACACTCCTAGAGTAAAAATACAGACAAAAGATTAATCTTAATAACCTCATTTCTGCACCTTTAATTGAAGAGATAATTTTGCATACAAAATGAACGCACAAACAGCACTCAGAGGAGATAGTACCACTAGCGATAAGATGCTCGCTAGAATAAGTTAACTGGTTTTTCTGTATGTGATTTTACGAAACACGAGAGCAAGAGCTGTGTGTGCTGCAACGACTCTGCAGCCCGTTGAAAGGAGAGCTGGGGCATTTGTTTGGTGGGCTGCAGAATTAGCTCATAGGTCGGTGTGTTAAGGTAATTGGTTAATTGGCACAGAGTTACCTCAGTTTCCTGGTTAATAAATAGCAGCAGCTGAGAAGCTGTTTTAGTTGTAATACTGTGAGTGGGTGGTGGAGAGAATGCTGTGGAGCAGGAGTGAGTCATTACAGGTCATACAAAATTAAGGTAGCTCTCTTTGTTATTCACAGTTCTTGTATCTCTGAAGCATTTAGGTGAGTTGGGTTTTAGTACAGTAGAAGGTTAAAATGCCTCCATAACATTTTTCCTCAGGTAAAACTAACATTGTTCATATACCTCTATGGATTTCAAAGCTGAATGCTTTAGCTGTTTCCTTAGATGTAGTGAAATGATTTAAGGATACAGTTCAGCTCTGTGTTTATTTACTACTCTATCTTAATAGAGTTCATCAGCTTTTTGGAACACTTGCTAAATGTAATGCTTGTAATAAGAGATATTCTATTCTCTAAGAAAAACCTAAATAAGAGAAGTTCACTATATTGTGTCTTTCAGACAGAGGTATTGTTGCAAAGTGACATTGAAAGGCACACGATAATAAGTGCTAAGATTCACGTTGTGTTAAGAAATTGGAACAGAATCGAAGATAGAAATGTATATCAATTTCCTTTTAAAGCCTATATACAGCAAAACATTACTTTGAGTGTTTCAGTTAAATTAAGAAAAGCTTGGGTGTTTCCGTGGCACAGTAGGAGTAGAGGAGTGAGAAGGAATGGTGTTTTCTTTGGGCTGTTTTCTGTTGCTTTTGACTCTTCAACATGATGCTTTGAAAGAGTAGGTCCCCCAGAGGATGATGCACAGATACCTTTTCTGTGAGTCAGATAGATATTTCTAAAGAGCACATGTATTTACCTGTGATAAATGCTCACTTTTGACAAATACTGACATTCCAAATAATTTCCCTAGGGGCCCAATACTTAAGCTTCTCTACTGCAGTGTTACTCTTCATTGGCCAGTTCCTCAACTCTTTAATTCTTTCAGTTCTAACAAGTCACCCAGTTCGTTTGCACCTGATAAACAAAGGATGGGAAGGGATAACCTTTCCTCACTAACCTCACTGCCTTTGGTAACCTTTGAAATTCAGAAAAGTATCATCCTGTGGTATTTATCTGACGTTTAATAGGTTTGGATAGCTTCTTTTCCCATCTTATTGCATGCCTTAATAATTATACAAAGAAAGTTTCTGGGTAGTTGTGTCTTGTAGTACTTTGCACAGGGGATGAAAAAAGCGCTCAAAAAGGAGTTGCATTATTAAAACCAGCAATAGAACTCATGGGACATTAAAGTAAACTTCCCTAATTACTATAATTTAAATTTACAACATTAATACCCAGAAAACCTATTACAAATAAAAGCTTTTAAGCAGGAGAGAATTAAATCCACTAAATTCCATTAGTGACATCTGATATAGAAACATATTAAGGAGGCTAAATACCACACTGGTTGCTTAGTTAGTTAAATCCATTAGTATTAAATACTAATTTCATCAGCTGCTCAGTTCAAGGGATCCAAGCTTGAAATATGCTCTTCTGAAGTGAATAAGGTGATTTTTTTTTATTTTTTTTTTTTTTTTAGATGGAAGAGGTAAATAGGGACTGGTATCTCACAGGTTTTTCATATTATGTGAATACCTTGTCATTATAAAAGAAATAATATGCAATTTTGCCTTGACAGCTTTCAAATACAAGAATATTGAAAAAAATGTTTGCAGCAGTGTGAGGTAAAAATTGACATAGTCTAGAATTAGACCCCTTTTACAATACTAACCCTTCAAAGAAAACCCCCTCCAAACGAGAATGAGGAAGAGGTTAATGTTATTCTCAGGGAGCTCAGTCCAAAGCACAGAGAAGCAAATGAAAAACGCTTATTTCCTTTGGGTTTAATGAGGCTTGGATTTTTGTTTGCTTTTAGTGAAACTACACAGTTAAAAGAAAATTAAACAGACCTACAGCATTGGGCAGCTTTGCACATCAGAATGCTCACAAACCTTAAAAAGGAAAAATTTTCCTAAAATAACCAAGAAGAAGATGTGGGAGAAGAAATAAAAGTCTCTCCTAGGAGAAAGAACTTGATGCACCAGGAGTAGAGAATAACTGGCAAGGATATGGGTGGTCTGTTGGGAGGTCAGCGATGAGGTTCAATACCAGTCAAGGACTAAGAATTCCCCCATGAGAAGACCAAAAATCAGACAAGAAAGATCATAGAAGAGATTCAAAGTAGTTGTGCCCCGGCAATTAGAAAGATATTTTTCCATGCGTTGATCTGTGTGTGTGTTTGGATGTTGATAAGGGCTCGTTACTCTGCATTATGGGATAGTCTGAATTACAGTGATACATTTTGCTTTAAAGTAGAAAATGCATAACTGCATATATGTGGAAGTTGGTGTGTAGGGTTATACCATTTAAACTGGTTATTTGAAGACAACACTTAACCGGGAAGGGTGCCACGCAGTTCTAAATGTTCTTGGAACAGAATATAATTTCTGCCTGTTCCTTTACCACTCGTGTCGATTACTGGTAACTGAAAGGACATCATATTGTCCTAATTATTAATTTTTGGATCTGGAGTGTGTTTGGGCTTCCTGTATTTAGGGACCATAAGCATATTGTTCCTAGTTCCTTTTCAGTCAGCCAAATTTCCTTAGCACATAACAGAATCACCTGGGAATGATGCTGAATGGTGCATTAAAACGTTCAGTTACTCTGTTTTATTCAGTTTTCCTAGGACAGTAGAAAGCTGCACTCAACCTGTCACCTGCTTCAACTTTGTTTTTCTTGTTTTGTCTCTATCTTTTTGTCCGAATTGCATAGACTTCGGGTTGACATGGCGCTGAGGGATAGGGTGTAGTTGAGAACAGTCAACTACAGGTTTATGGTTGAACTAGATGATCTTCAAGGTCTTTACCAACTAGGTGATTCTGCGATACGTAGCAAGGAACAAAAATAAATCAGTTGATCTGCTCTTGGTTTACATATGTGTTGCTTATGTGCACTGACTTCACTTTTACAGGCCCTCTGCAGACCACCCTAGGGATGTATGCTCATAATTAATAGAAATGTTACGTGTTTCAAGATCTCCAAGACCAATGCCTGTAAACCAAATCCTGTACATAGACAAAAAAATTAATCCATCGTTAACTTGCACTATTATATAGTTATATGTTATAGTTATATGGCTATTATGTTCTGTTGTTTGTAATTGATAGAAGTCTTGGGGCAGTATGTTAACAGTAAATATTATTTTATTAGATTTATTTATGCTTTGGAGTGTCTCAATTAGACATGTCCTCTAAGATGATTAAAGTTTGTTGGAGACTGGGAGATTCAAAAAATAATTAAAATGGGAATGGAGACCAGATCTCATTGAGGATAACCAGGAGGAAGACAAGTAGTGTATGACTGACTGTTGGCAGGTCAGCTGCTGAGTGTTCAGAGCTCATGATGCTCAGAGAAGGATCTGAAAAATTTTCCTGTAAGCTTGCATGAATAGGCAAGATTTTACTCCAAGAAAGTGTAAAAGACAGTTTCAGTTGTTCTACCTCTTACCTGGGGCAATGCCAGCTTCCATCTGGGAAAATGGAAACATCTTTTTGCTGTTTATGGTTGGCTGTATCATTCAGAATTGGCACAGCAGCTAGGACAATGGCTCTCCAGTGCCAGCTTCGGTCTGAGGGTGTTACCATTGCAATAAGTATTCACTAGAAACTGGAGCCAATACTCTGTGTCTCCTGAACCCTTCTTGTGGTTCAGCTCTTGGCTTTTTCTTGTACTGCGTTTATTGCTCATATCCTTTTAGACTGGGTCAAGGAATTGAACCACTTTGCTCCACTAGCTGTAGAAATCACAAAGTTGAAGACAGCAGAAATTAAGAGGACAAAGCTTTTTAATATTAATTTTGCTTGAACATATTAGAAAGTCTAGCTGGTGCCACCATGAATGAAGATCATAAGTAATTTCAACTAAGATGGTTATGTGTTTTCCTTAAATTCAGGACACTTAAAAGCATTTCTCGCTGTCCTGGTTTTGGCTGGAATAAAGGTAATTTTCTTCCTAGGAGCTGGTATAGTGCTGTGTTTTGGATTTAGAACAATGTTGATAACAGACTGAGTTTTGGTTGTTGCTGAGCAGTGTCCCTACTAAATCAAGGACTTTTCAGCTTCTCGTACTGCCCTGCCAGCAGAGGCTGGGGGCACAAGAAGCTGGGAGGGGACACAGCGAGGACAGCTGACACAAAGGGGTATTCCATACTATGTGAGGGTCATGCCCAGTATATAAACTGGGGGGAGCTGGCCAGGGGACACTGAGGTTCAGGGATTGCTGGGGTATCGTTCAGCGGGTGGTGAGCAGTTGTATTGTGCATCATTTGTTTAGGATTTTATTAGTATTATCATTAGTAGTAGTAGTATCCCTTCCTTTTCTATCCTATTAAACTGTCTTTATTTCAGCCCACAAGTTTTTCCCCATCCCACTGGAGGCTGAGTGGTGCCTAATTGCTGACGGGGGTTAAACCATGACACTTGTCAGCTGCGTGGGGTTTTTTATGAGTGTTTGGGACTCAGATTGAAATTTATTACACTATTGTTAGCAGATTGGAGGGGGGGAGGGGGGGGGTAGCTGGGTTTAGAGGTAATTATACTTAATGCTGCGATTATTTCCATTATCGTGTGTACACAGTGCATGGTTTATTTTATATGTGCTTAGCTTGCTTTATCATCTGACAACTAGTGTGTTAATTGTTACACTCGACTTCAGTCCAGCTTTCTCTTCGTGTACTGATGTCCAATTAAACTAATGCAGAGGGTAATTCCAAAATTAACTTACAAAGTTCCCAACTTTGCCACACGCTTAAACCACAACTTTCATTCTTGGATTTTAAAATGAATTTGGCTTTTTATTTGGTTTCTGGCGGAAAGGACTTTTTTTAACCATCCTATTCAATATTTGCATAAGTTCAAATTTCAAGTTTCAGATGAAAATAGAAGCACTAAAGCACAAAGAAAATCGAGCTGTCTGTATCCAGTCATTCTTATCACCCTGCTATGTGACTGCCTTACCAACTCTTCAGTACCTGAGAAAAAAAATTCTATTTCTTTCTCTCTTTCTTCTTGCAGTAGTTCCATATTCACTCATCTTGGTTTTAGAAGAGGCATGAGATAGTAAAATTGAAACTTAAGGCAGCCAAAAATAAGGGAAGAAAAAAGATATTCTGAGGTTTAGAATAGACCTGTCAGTACAATAATTGTTTTACGGAAGGATTCTAAACTGATGGAAAGAAAATCTCTGAAAGTCTCTTTATCATGAAAGCATATCTATTTCTAAATATTGCTTTTGCAGAAATCTTTTAGTAACCATCCTGCAGGTTTCTAGGAGCAGTTCTAAATTTGGTCCTCTCTTCTGCCTTGAGACCACCTAAGTAAAGTTGATCTCTTTTAAAGGAAGACTCCTTGTGTTTTTCTTTGTTCCACCAACTAGAAATAGGCAGAAGTTTTCTGAGAAACAGTTTTAAAATTAGATGATCCAGAATATGTAAGGACTTAATTTCCTATAATAAGCCTCATAAACCTTCCTTTCCATTTCCCTAGCACAAGATGCATTTGCGTCTTTTTATTACTTTAGAAGTCCAAAGTTTCCCAATTTTTTTAGGTGCTTTCTGACAGTTTTGAGAAGTGCAAATATATCTCACAATGAATAAACTATTCCACTTTTATCGCCTGAGAGGATCTACGCACTCCCATTACATCCAGTTCTTCAGAAAACAGAACATGGCTTCTTTGCTAGTTATAATAGCTCAGCAGTCACTATTTTATTTTCTCGCTCTATCTCTCTCTCTCCCCTCCCACCCCAGTAACCTAATCATTTGCACAGCAGAATCAAAGCCTCATTGATTCAGGAAATTTGGATGCAATCTTGAATATATTTCCATAACTATCAGTGTGGGGACTTGCTTAGGAACAGGTGGAATACGGGGACGTGATTTAATTGGGGATTTGTCAATACAGGGCTAGAACAGCCTAGATCTGTGTACAAAAAAAAAAAAAAAAAAAGCTGGACTTGAGCATGTATAGTTAACTTACATATTTCTGCACCTGTTTCTGCCCCCTTCGTGTTTGCTTTAGACCTGGTCTATGTAAAGTGTTTCTGAGTTTGGCATTTTGGTACCTGACCTTATTTTCAAGTTCTGTGAAATCCAGGCACAGGAGTAGCAATATAATAATAAAACATTGATTAAAAAAAAAAAAATAAAAATCTATATCTTGCTTTCCAGGCAGTGTTTTTTCCTTTTGATCAGAAATGGTTGTTGGTTTAATTCCTGAACTGCTGGCAGGTCTACAGTTGGTTTGTAAAAGATCTGACAGAGCAGACGTAGGAGTAAAATATAAGTAGCTTGGGGAAACAGCTCAGGCAGCAGATCAGGTAAGAAGAATAAACCATATGTTATTGCTACTTCCAGAATCATAATGTCTTTGGGTTGATAAACTATTTCTCCATGTAAAATTACTTAAGAGGAGCATTTCCACTCTGCGGTATTTTTAATAGAAGTAGGCTTATTCCTAATTCTCTGGGGTTTTACAATGATTCTGTGAACAACAGGAGGCAAATCTGCAGGCTTTTCCCATTAAATTCATGCTGGTATGTACTTGTCTCTATATTTTATCTTGGATAATGATAGCTTCCCAGGTGCAAAAGCCAGTCTTTTGATTTAAAATGTACATGAGAGAGGTATTTTGGATAGGAAACCATAGGTCCATTGTTATCATGAGTATGTGATGTGATACTCATTGATTTTTTTTTTTTTGAACCCTGAAATATTTTTCAGATATCATGCAGATATTACTAGAGAATCAGAAATACCCATTTTCCAAAGACATCGCATCATCACAAATGCGTCCCTATCTTCAAGGAAAGGTTTCAAAACCTGGCCTGAAAAAGGCGAGTTCTAGGATATTTGTCTCATGTCGTGCTGTGGCATTCCTGCCAGACCCCATGCAATCATCATCACTACAGGATGAAATGGTAGAGGGAACAAGAAAGACTTTGTTCAAGAACATTGCAAAAAGCCACAGCAGATAATGATGACTGATGTGCAGCAGCAGTAGCATAAGGTCATAGAAAGGAAAAAAGAAAACGCAGATATGTAACAGCAGTCACTTCAAGAAGACATTGCCTTCTCTTGGGGAAAAAGAAAAAAAAAAGTGCTCTTTCTTACAGCTACTGCTGTTAATGAATTGAAGGTGAAAGGAAGGCAAGGCATTTTGTAATATGAGAGCTGCCTAAAGGGTTTTATTTTGTGTTTAGGTTCACTTACCAAGTAGGGTGAGGTGAGAACATAACCTTCTCCTAGTAAAACCAGACTGTAATCTGAGGCAGTGAAGTTTTTCCTGCTCCAGGCATTTTGGAGGAGGAGAGGAACTGGGAACAGGGAGACAAATGGAAGCGAAAAAGCCGAGTACTTATCCTATTCCAGATGTTCCCAGACACTAATTCCTCCAGTGGGTAGTGAGTAAGAAAATACTGGATATTTACTGATCCATTGCTTTCTGCAGTCTGTCCTTCTATTAATTTACCAGAGGCAGGTTTGAGTGAAGGATCAATCAGGACTTAAACCAGAGACACGACACAAACCAAAAATACTCATTCTGACCTGTGCAAAATGAACGGACTAACTGACAATCTGGCTGAAATAAAAATAAAGTTTTATTAACTTAATACTTGGGCTCAAACTCCAGGAGACCTGTCTTAATTCCTAAATTTTTGGAGAACGTTTATATTCTTTCTCTTTATGTGCTTTTTCACATGAAATTCTAGCTGTACTATAACAGATTCCTCTGAGTCCCCTTGTGGGATTTATTCTTAGGCCTGGAAATAAGCAGTGCATCAAATTCATAATAGTCCAGTTCAGTCCTGAGATTTTTTTTACAGTCTCTGATGCAAGAAGTGTATTAAGTTTGGCTGAAGTGCACTTGTCTAGTTTTGCCATTCATCTGAAGAGTTCAGACTTTGACTTCTGTGTTTTCCTCACCGCTCCATGCAGAGTTATAGCAAGTACAGACAATCTGTTATGGGAAATTAAATTTCTAGCTCAATCTAAGAGGCCAAATGCAAACAGGCATGTGGAAGGCATACTTACTGCTGCTACTCACTGTCTAGCTGTACTACAAGAAGCTGCTTTCATTGCACTGTAAAATAAAGGAGGAAGCTTAAGTGTTCATTCATGGTTGGTTCTGAGAAACTCATAAACAAGATTTGAGAGTGATGGTAGGTGAACAATTGGGAAAAGCGACTAATTAGTGCTTCAGTCAGGGTAAGGCTGAGCGAGGAATATCGGAAAGCAATAAGGCAGGACTTTGACTTTCATGGCACACAGATAGGAAGAGAAAGGCTAGGCCTTGGAGAGATGCTCTGCAAGTCAGTAATAGGCTGAAAGAGCACAGAATGTAATGGAAGTGTTCAGGAGAAATTGTTGTATTCACAAAGGTTGTGTGTGAGTAATATAAAAACAAAATAATTCAGCATTATCAAAGAAAGGGCAAGGAAGTTGGATACACAAGTGCAAGTTAAGAGAAAATGTATAACACTTTGTTCCAGGAAGAATGAGAAAGCTTACAATGAATGAATGAGAAAGCATTTGGGAAAAATTGCCGTGAAATTAGAAGTTTCATGGAAGTACAGGCAATTAAGAAGGCATTCTGATGTGGTTTTCTGTGTTTATGTATGTGTTTATACACATAAATAAATAAGAGCAGTCAGGTTTCTGAAAGACGGTGAGAATAATCTAGTTATGGTGGAGACAAACATTTCCTGACACTGTAAACTGTGCTTCTTAGTGCTTTCAGGAGAGTTGCTGGCAGAAGGCCAGTAAAAGAAATATGCTTTTTGTGCTAGTGAAAAAGAAATATTACTGAATTCAAAAGCACACCAGAAATCTTTAATCGGGTTCTGGGTTTCATTTGTAAAGTGTTAAATGTTCAGGTTTTATTTCAGATTCCTGAACCTGGGTACTAAGTACTTAAATAATTGCTAGAAAGTAAAGCAAAACATTTCAGGAAACCTGTAACTGTGTTAAAGTCTGCGTTGGTTTTCATTTGGAGAGAAAAGAGAAAAAGGAATGGATCTACTTTCATAGTCTCCAAGTGGTCATACATTTGGATATCCAAAAAAAAAGTTACCAGAGGCATACGATTTCAAGTGAAGAGTGACGTAGTAGAAAGAGTTGCTACTTTATATCACTTTAAACTCCTTTGGTGCCACAGAAACTGACCTTCAGCTGGCACAAAAGAACAGATCCTGACATTCTCTTCCCCCGTTCCCTTCAGCGGGAACACCTTTGGACTAAGAAACAGCTCAGTGTGAGCAAGAATCTCAAAACCGGGCTTTAGAGTAGACGGAAATCCTTCCACAAGTCAAATTGTAATACGTTCTTTCATCTTGGGCTATAATTTTTACCACTGAAAAATGCCTTATTTCAACACAGGCAATTCAAAGTGGAAATCGGAATATGAGCAGAGATTAATAGTGCTGAGTCTCCAAAGGATGTCTTAATGCTAGAAATTCTCTTGCAACTTTGTGCCAAAGTATTACTTGATAATCTGTCAACTGTTTAGCCATAATTACAGCTTCTCTATTTTGTCCCTACATGGGAATTTGTTTCTTTTATAATTTTTAATTTCCCAGGAGCTCTCATTAGCGCTTGAAACCATTTGCTTGATTTCCCTTTATTAAATATACTGAAAAGTCAGCTGTTTTGGGAATAAAATACAATTTCATAATTAGGAATATGTGCTTATTCCCTGTACTGTGTTTCTGCTCTATTCTTATTTCCATGTCTTCTCTGAAAGCAAACATTTAGGATGGATAAGTAAAGTTGGAAAGAAACAAAACTTATTCCAGATTTTTCTCCCAATTGTTTTATACTTTCTTGTATAGCATGTTTTTCCTCTTGAATTATTTATAAAATTAGTTGGGTATTGAAGTACAGATTTGAAGTAAGTGAGAAATATCAGTCTTGCAGTGAGGGCTCTGCATGATGGTAAAAATACCCTTTTCTTTGCTTTTCGGGATCTACTCTTGTCCTTTGTTTTACAACAGTTCATTTCCCTAAGTAACTTTTTTCTTGATCTAGTAAAAAATAGAACATAGCATTAAAAAATCATGCAGCTGAGTTGACTGTTCTTGCAATGTATCTTTATTCTTTCTATTAACACTTTTGTAGAGTTTGAATGCTCTTTCTCCTCTAATTTTTCTCACCATCTGTTATTTATATCCTGGTGTCATCCCAAAACCCCAGCATAGTCTCTGTCCTACTGTGCTAACGCTTTGTGTGGACAGCGATCAACGTGTGGAAATTATAGTGCTGAGAATTAAAATCACTTGTCCAGGATGATACAAGAATTCATCTTACTTAATTACACATTCATTATGCAGTCCTCCAGACAGCATTGCCTCCATTGCTAAACATGCTCTTACTCTGAAGTTGTCTTTTTTTTTTCCCTAATAACACAGTTGCCTTTAAATCCAAAGTTTTACAATGTCTCCTGTCATTAGAATTCTGCTTATTCTAACGATCTTCATATCCTACATCCCTTCCCCTGTCGCTGCCTTGTGACTTCTCTTTTGCAGAGTGCTGTGTTCTCTTGGCACTTAAATATATCTACTTATTTATTAATTCATTGATACAGTAATACAAAGGGGGATTTACAGTTATAGAGACTTGTGATGTGAAAATGGAAGAGAAAAGAGGAGACCAGATGTCTAAAGAAAGAAGCAAATAAAACAAAGAATCTGCCCTCAAGACTTTTGCACTGAGCGTGCTTGGACAGTCATGAATAAAAAGGGAGTAGAATGGCCAAAAACACAAGAGAAAAATATCTAATGTGTTAGCTCAAGGGCTAACACCTTTTTTATAAGAACCCATAACAGGCCATTATGAGAGACCTACTCAGTCATCTCCACTGCTTGATGAAACTTCCAGCACAAACTTCTATGTCAGAGGAGACTTTTTGTGTTTAAAGTGCCGAGTCATTTGGTCCAGAAGAAGCGAGTAGGTAGCAGTAAGTTTAAAACAAGCTTTTCAGCTGCCATAAGCTCCCCAGGGGTAAAACATGGTGTGAGGGATGTTCTTTATCACTTTCTGCACTGCAATGTCGATGTGGAAACTGTAGGTCTCCTTGCAGTGGGAGCCTGAAGAAAAGTCTGGGTTCTTCAGGAGCATTTTCTTTGTGTTGCTCCATCACGAAAGCTGAATTAATTTTCTGTTTCTCTTTAGAGCTTCCCATCTGGTGTGTGGTTATGAATAACAGTGATGGGGAGAGCCAGAGAAATGCTTTGCTAGCCAGCTGAGAGGGAAACCTTTGGAGTGCAGATTATTAAGAGAAAGGTTGTGCAGCCGGAGCCTTTTCTGCTGTCTCTGCCTCAAGCTTAGACAGCTGGAGCAGGGAGCTCTGATGGATCTACTAGAGGCAGATGGAGGAAGTTGTGAGAATTAATTACTCTTTCTTTGGTTTCCCTTGGGTCTGGCTTGTAGCATAAAGTTTTGGCTGGTGACATGTATGGATAGACTGGGAACAAATGATATGTTAGGAGAAAGGATTGCTGCCACTTCTATACAGTCAGTGGATAGATTCCTGGAGACTTTCTCACTCCGCTCCATTAACACATGAGAAGTCTTTCTAAATAGATGTACAAATACCAGTTCCAGTGAAGACACTTGATTCTTTCCTTTAACACTCCCCATATCCACACGACGCTCTTTGCATCCAAGCTTTAGTGTAGCTTTCTTTTGGTGAAGCCCTGCATATGAATGGTTTTCTCCTATGTGAAATTATTCACTGGTGGAGCTCAGAGCACTCTGCAAACACTGAAGCTTTTATTATTTTTATTATACCTGTGATTTAGGTAGGGTAGATGATGCATAAAATTTACATATACTTAAATGAAGGGCAAGAAAGGCTGTAAAAGATCCAGATAGGTTGGGAAGGGATCAAAAGCTATTGTCAATCAAACTTAGACAAACAAGCATTATCTGCTGCAATGCCTGCATTTTAGAAACTTGGCTATAGAGTGTAGAGCTATCACTGAGGCATGTGAGTCCTTTTACAGAGGAGGAAAAAAAAAAGGGAAAACCTAGAGAATCACTTTTTAAAATGGTGTTATGAGACTCCTGCTGTTTCCCAGATGCCTTTCCAAGGGATCTAGGATCTGTACCTGTAGGACCTCTACTTTAAAGTTGGATTTGCAGCCTGGAGTCCTTAAAGGAGGTTAGGTGTCCACGAGCTTTCTTCTGAAAAGCTGAGCAAAGGAAACTCTTCCCTCTTACTCCTCTTGTAGTGTTTTAAAACAAAATGACATCCTCTTGCCCCGTTCCCACCTAATCCCAAGATTTGAAGTGGAAAATGAGGCTTTGCAGTCACGGAGGTTAACTGCAGGTCTCTACAGCACATTTCTGTTCCAGGTCACCTTACGCTGCTTTCTGCAGTGTGGCCAGTATTCAGATTTTCCTGAAATCTCCTCATAAAGCACCTCTAAGAGGTAGATGGCTTATGTTCCCTTTCTGTCAGGCAGAGGACAGATCAGCAACTCACAAGGTCAGGGTAAATTAGGCAGGCTTGTCACTGCCTAGTACACCTCAGAGGCGACAGTTCTGAGTTTCAAAACAACGGCCGCTGCCACTGGGTCATAGATAACTCAATTTTGTTCATTTATGTTCTCTGAAAATGCCTGACATCCTGATTCCCACAATGGAAGAACGCCTGTATCCTGTGGGTTTTTTTCTGTGTTCTTTCTTTCTGTTAAGTTTAATCATGAGCTTAGTGTTAACTGTTTTAGCTCTCTTATTACGGAGCTATCTCACGTGCTTGCAGAGCCTACGTGGCACCTGCAGAGCTGAATTTCAGCCAAGGGAGCTTTCAGTCATTCACTTGGGCAGCTTGCCTTAGGACAGCTAAATGATCAGTGTTAGTCACCTGGTGTCTCTGGCCCTCGGGTGCTACTGCTTGGATGTTTCTTTTCATCAGCACCCTAACACTTCCAGTTAAACCTATAAAATTAACTTCCTGGGTGGCTAGAGGAATTGATGAATTAATTACTTCCAAAAACCCATCTATATCCCTGCCGTGAGTGTCTATTTACTATCCTAAGGGGACAATGAAATTACAATAAAGCATATCATTCCCTTGAAATGGTAGGAAATAAACTAGTGTAATGAGGATCAGTAACTTTTTCTTATTACAAATGAAAAATGGCAAAAGTAAAGAAAATGGAAATGACTTAACAGATTTTGAGATTTATCTTTCTTTGGATCTGAAAATTGAATTCTGAACTGCAGAAGAGGAGACCTGTGTGAATCAGTGCAGAGATCGTCAAAACCAGAAAGAACTCACAGGAGGTATTTTTAACAATCGCTGTGAATCTCCAGGTATAGTTACCAGCAGCTTTGCATCCCCCTTATTATTAATGAGGAAAGTGTAATTTACCTTCTAAATTATATATTAGAGGATGAATCTGAATTCTGCCACATTTTGCCAAGTATTAAAGCGGTTGCTGGTTTGAGGTTTTAGAGAAGGGATTATTAATAAACAGTAGCTGAAGTGGGAAAGCTAAGCTGCCAGGACTCCACAAGCTCAGATATCATTTTTACATATGTGTCTCAGACAAAGAGGGTTCACAAATCTGTAAGTTCCTGCTCTCATTCAGTCTGTGTTTTGTGAGGTAAAGCTGAAATGAAAACACAGAAGAGCACACTTGGGGGTGACATCATGAGCAACTGCATCAAAATACTACTTAAACTAGGAAAATGGTAAGGTTTTTCCAGTTTTGCATCGCTTCTAACAAGAACATCAAGAGTATGTGATAGAGCATGCTGAATGCTTATATTAGAGACAAAATTAAAATCTCTGGTAAGCTCATTAGTTTATTCTCATTTTGATGCATTGGATATATGTGCTTGTAACCCTTGCCCTTCAAATATTCATACGTGAAACTGAAAATAAATGTCTGTTCCTTTTTCTGTCAGGTGCATGATGAGACAGAGTCACTGAGAACTCAAAAAAAAAAAATTGTCAGTAGTAACTTATGCTAATGATTGTCTGGAAACATGTTATAAACTATAGATATTTATAAGCACTCTCTGAATTGGTACACAATGATATATATCGTCCTGAATATACAAAACATTAAGGCATTAGATATTAGCTAAATGCTGGAGTAAAGCTGAGACATCTGATAACCGCAGAACTGCTTACTGTTAAACATATTCCAATGCAATGAACATTACTCTTGAAGAGATAAAACAATACAATGGGCTACATAAAGTAAAAAAAAATACTGCTTGGGGTTGGTGTTTTTCCTCCCACGAGGGCTAGCAAGTGCTGTATTTCTATTTTCTTAGGCTATCCAGTGACTTAATTTAGGAGAATAAAAAAGATGAATGATGTTGGGTCTCTATACTCCTTGCATGAAATCATCCAGCAGCTGAATCTATTTAGATGAACTACGGTGTCCAGCTCAGTATAGAGACCTATAGCATGTCTCCCAGGAAAATTAAACCCAAACACCCTCTGGGACTTCTGCTTAGGTCACTTCCATCACTTCAAACGTAAAATGAGGAAGAAAGGAATTTTGAGAGGATCGCTACAAAGGACACAGCAGTGGTAGTGCTTTTAAGGTAAGGCTTCATTACTAGTAGAGAAATGTTTTAAGGAATGCCTCTTCACACACCTATAACAGTTTTAAACTCTGAGTGGTTGGCAGTTGCCCTGTTCCCAGTGAATGCACAAGTCCTACTGGAGAGGTTCAGACGTGTCCTTGTGATTGTCTTCCAGCAACAAATGAACAACTTTGGGTTCTTCAGTTAAATGTTATTACGACTTCTTGGAATAGTTCATACAGTTTCTTCTGCCTATGATAGTGTTACTGCTGTCATTCTCCAAGAGGAGTAAAATGTCAAGTGATGAGTTACTGAGACCTCCTTGGTATTGGGAATTTGTGTAAATTTTCTTCCTTAGATATACCTTTAGTCCCTGCGTTAAATACTCCTCATCCTCTGTTGAGTGAGCAATGCAGACAGGAAGTCCAGAAATAATAAGAATACAGCATCTATTTATAACAGCAGTGTTTTAATATTGCATCTGTGTATCTGATTGTAAAAAGTTTGGATAGTCCATGATTCCAGAGCGTTGCATCTGTCACAGTTCAGCTGCAGAAACTCCAAAACAGTCTTTTGCAATTTCTTATTGCTCCCTTCTGACTTTAATTAGTTGGAATTCTTATCATATAGTATAAGAGAACTGCCTACAATGACCTTAAAGTCATTTATATTGCACTTTTGCTGTAGTCTCTGAACCTTATTGGTGCCTTTTGATCCATTCTGATTGCGAGCAAGCTAAAAACTGTATAAAAATAACACTGTGACTGCTGAAGCAAGTTTCATGCTGTGAATTATGCTCATTATTCATAATTATCTCTTTATGATTAGTCACCTGAATGACATATTGTTTTTCTTCTCCAGTTTGGATGATTAGAAGCATAATAAAATATGGAGTGATAAGTATTAACCAGTGGAATTTCAGTTCTCAAAAATAAAAGAAAATTAAAATTTAGGAGAGCGGAATCCATTTATCACAGCAAGGTTTAGGGACTATGCATTACTACTACTCCTTTTGAATAGAGCCTCATTAAAAAAAAAAAAAATGCTACTTGAAAAAAATAGAGGAGGTAATTAGAATTCAAACTTAATTTTCTGTATGCTTCTCTATGAACAAAGAATAATTTATCTAAGCGCTAATATAAAGCAAAGGGAGGGAAAGGACATAATAATGTGATAAATCCGATTTTTCTAATTAATCTAAATGTTGAGAAATATATTTCTGCACTATAGACCTGACTTTGGTTAATAGCACAGAATAATGATGCTTCAGTCTCTGAAGAATCATTTTCTCTTATTTAAAAAGCAGCTGGTCTTCTTAGAAAAAAAAAATCAAGTAAGAAATTAAACATGAGGAGAAATGGGGAAACTAGGAAATATAAGTACTGATATCTTTTCCATCACCGAAGCATTTTGTATTTGGGAGTCCTTTAACATACACTCCTGCTACTGCCTCCCACCCCATTCTTTGTCTAAAATTATAATATCTAGTTCCCTGGCAGTGAATAGATTAAACCTGGGAGCAAAAGTATGGATGGAGAATTCACAGCAGCTATAATAGCAGCTATTAATTCTGAACTTATATCTAATATTTTGGGGCATTTGCTTTAACCCAGATGTTCTGATCCTTATTCACCGTGCAGTAATTCCTTCTGGTCATCTGACCACAGAGAAGGATCTAAAATAAGTAGTTGGCCTCGGTGGTCTCTATGGTTTGTCCTCTGCTTTCCTCAGCCTGCCATCAGCCTCGTTCCTTGCAAATGGTTGTGGCACGTTCAGCCTTCAGGAGATGCGAAGTGTGAGGGCAGTTATCTGGCCAGTTTCATAAAGCTTTTTAAATGAACCACTGTGTATGCAGATACAGAGACCATTATAGTGGAAAAGCAATTCAAATGAAAGCTGAGAAGTTGTTGATCATCTAAGCGGAACCAGAGTCAGTAGGTTTGCCTCTTCCAGTTCCAATAAAGCTAATACAGCCTTGTCATTACACAATGTAAAACTCTCCCTCGTAGAGCTTTGTCTTCATTGTTTCATTAGCATTTTCAAATATGTAGAGTGACGCTGTTGTATTATCAGTCCATTGCATCTCCATTTTTGGACTGTTTGCCTAGTTTTTGTCTTTATTCTTTGCCTTTGCAATGAATACTGCCCAACATTATTACCTTTATCACGTCTTTCTCTGTTAGATCAAGGTGACTGTCACTTCTTTTTAATTTGAAGAGCTGTTTCGGACAGTAGAAGAAAGTGGCTATTATGTTTCACACAGAACCAATTTGGAATTTGGTTGTGAAAAGATATTTTAGTGAAATAACTTTATAATATAGGAAGGAGATGAGGGAGAATGGAAAATGTGATGAAAAATAAAATCTAGCCACCAAATCAACATTATGAGAAGAATGTGTAACTGCAATTATACATGGTCTGCAATGTGCTCTGTAAAAATGAGCAAATAATTTGCAATGAATAATTCAGTTTACTAATTTGACTGTTTATCACTCTGTGGAATATCTGCAAGCAGGCTGCAGTGTCCTCGAATCTTAACTGCATGGGAATAAGGTTTCCCAGTCAAAAAAAAATCAGGTTCAGCATTCGCTGGGTAGACAATGAAAAGTGTGTTTCTGTGGGCTCCTTCAGTGAGGGCAACATAGAATGTTGAGCCTGTTAGAATTTATCCTTCAGTAAGGAGAGGCCAAGGTAAATATGGGAAAAAAAAGTATGAAATCAGTGTTTTACGAAAAAGAAACAAAACCCAGGAATATTGTGTAGAATTTCCAGGTTCTAGACTTATAACTTCACATGTTAAAATAAAAAGTGAAAATACATAGTGGGAGATGGAACAAAGAACTCCTGCTAATTAGCAGCAGTAAAACTAATCATGCCTTTCTCTCAAAAGTAATTGTATGCAAAAAACATAGTTTGTATACAAAGGGATAATGAACATAGAAAATACATAATTACATTACATACAAATGAATAATTAAAGCTGAAATCTTAAGTGCCTTATGAACAACTTCTACAAGAAATGACTACATTACTGGTGCCAGTACGAACAGTAAGCTTCATCATGAATCTATTCAAGCTCATTTGTAAATTGCTGCTTTTCAAAACAAAACAATTAACAATCCCAGACCACCCCAACAAACTGAAGAAGGATTATTTTCTGTAGGAAAGCAATGAGGCACCTTAGCAAGGTTACGTGAGAGAAAGAGGATTGGCACTGCCTGCAGCTTGGTGCCTCCTACCTGTGGTGTAAATCCTTCAATTTGGTTAGTAGCAAAGTCATGCTCAAATGAAATACCAGTGTCTACAGCGAGCTGTACCACTCTCAATGGGAATTACAAATCATGCTGCTGTCAAAACTCTTGATGTTTGTGGGAGAGGAGCCATGTCTTTACCAGACACGATCTGGCAGGTCCTGGGGAGAGGCTGTGTCCTGGCCTGCCCCTCCTGTAACCAGGCTGCAGGAAGGTCTTCTGGGGGCTCAGCAGGTACCCTACTTTAAAGTCTAAAAACGTGCTGAATTTTGTGCCTGTTTCTGTGGACTAGAGCCTGGGTGGTCAGCGTCTTGCTTGATGGAGCCCTGCAGGAAAACCTTTCGCTTGACTTGCCGCAGTGAAGCGAAACAATCCCAGGCAATTCCTTACAAACAGAATTTCCATGGGTTAGGTTTCGTTCAGCTCCAGCAAGCGGCTCTCTGGTGTCCTTTATGATGTGCTTTGCGTTTTAGATCAATCCATGGCATCATTTGTTGATTTTTAATGGGCAAAGAAAGCTTAATCCCTTCATGAGTGACAGAAAATGACTATGATAAAAACCAAAACTCTTCCCAGCTAAAACTCTGAATGTTCAAATAAACCATTCCTGGAAAATATTGACAAATATTAAAAATACTGACAGATTAGAATGTCTAAAGGTTAAAAATCAGTGGGACTACCAAAAAAAAATAGGTGGTAGTGTGAGACTTAACTTTATTCAGTCAGAAAACTGAGCTTTGATCTGTAAGATATTTAGGTACCCAATTTCAGTTGGCTTAATGAGGATTAGAAGCATAAAGTTGATTTAGATATCTCGCTGTACTGAGGTGTTTGTGAACTTTTTATTTAGTAATCTTTAGATATCCCTGGGCAATTTAGTTCAATACATTTATTTTTTGCCTGAATATCTTTGAGTCCCAGAAACATTATTCTCTCTTGAAATCATTCTTCACCTAAGCCTCTGATAGAAAAATAAATGAAATTGTCCCTTCTGATTCTCTCTTTAAATCTTTACTACAAGAATGAGTTATTATACAATTTAAAGGCCTGGTTTACTGTGTAAGTTATGGGGTTGAATGGTACGTGTTTGTAAAGTATTCTGTTCGTTGCTTGGTAAACAAACTGCAGGAAAGTAATGGGGAACTACAGGGAAGTAATAGTTCAAGCTAAGAGAGGCAAATAGATCAAATGGACGATTGGCTATATGATCACATATGATTACAACAATCTTTTGGAAACAGTTATGTTGTAGGTAAATAGGCCACATTAAGTGAAGCTGTAGGCAAAGTACAGGTTCTTCTTTTATTAATACCTCTCATGTATACCTCATTAAACATTCATGAGACACAGGTCATCTAACAGAAAATCCCTATTAAAGCATTCTTTCTGGCTCAAACCGATGCGCTGATAGGGGTTCCTCTCTCCTTTCTGTAACTTTGATATCATAAGCTCTTCAAATGACAGAATTCAAGACACACCAGAGATCTGCATGTTCTACTTGTTAAAGTTCTATCCTGAACAAGCATGCTGAGTTGGACTGGGACCTCAAATGAGAGTAACGATGCTAAAACTGAGAAATTACTGCGCTGCAAGGTTGTGATGCTTTCACTGTTCACGGTTTCTACTGGTGTCAGTGTTGCTGGATTCAGCCCTAAAATCTCTATAAATTGGATGAAAAAATATTAAAACACTTTCATATTATCTCTCAGTGCTTTTGCGGGAGGCAAAATATTTCTTTTTAATGAGATAATCAATGCTTCACATTTCAGTTTGCGATTCTGTAAATGTAATGATGCCACGGTAATGCTGCTACTTAAGCAAGAGTCTCACACAAATATAAAACCTCTCAAATTACAGCTAGAACCTGGAAACCCTCAAAAGGCTTTGGTTGTAACAATGACTGTTACAAACCACCGATAGTTCCTACAAACACGTATTTTCGATGCAGTGTTTGTGCAAAAAGATTTAGTAGAAGGTCAACTTAATTTCATAAGGTGTTATCCAAAACCTTAAAGTTTGCTCTTCAGCTCCATAGCTTGTATATCATTTTAATAGAGTTCAGCTTCTACCATAAATAAAAGAACGGTCTCCTCGGGAATAAATGTGTTTGGGAGACTGACAAACAGAAGTGAAGAAACACAGTAAAACTTGTCCCAGGGGCAGGGCCAGTGGCTAAATTGTTCTTTATTTAAAGCAAAGTGGAAATATCAGCAGCTGAAGGATCTGGGAGGGATATCTCTGTTATTTTAATGTACATCTGAACATTAAAACAACTCTGGATAGAGTCTATAATTTTCAGTGCAGATATTTCAAATATTCAGTGCTGAATTGCAACTCCAAATGAAATTGTGTGTAGAATAAAAGCTTGCTAATCCCAAATTGATAGCTTGTTCTTGGCACAACCTTTTTTTCCAAGGAGACCAGCTTGATCTCTGACTGACCTCATTTTCTTGATCTGGCCTTGGAATAGAGCTTTGACTTTTAAAAAGTGTGTCAAAATACAGAATTTTATGCTGCTGTCAGTGAACTTGGAATGGGCTAAAAGTTTAACATATATAACTTGATTTTGATCTGAAGCATGAAGTTCTGGGATGTCCTCTAATAAATACTTTTGCCAAGAAGCTCCACTAAGAAACTGAATTACCAAAAAACCACACCGTGACAAACTAAACACAACTGGAAAATAATTGTTAGTGGCAACTAGGAAACTGCCAGCCAAATTCAGCCCAATACTATTTACTTCTGCATTGCTCTATTTTATACTTGGGACAGGAACTTTAGTAAAAATCCTCAGGTTTTACTGCTAGAAGAACTGCTGCTGCCCTGTAGCAATCAAAGCAGATTCCAGGCACTTAGCTCTTATGATTAACAGTGAAATGTGGCTTTTTTTTATCTGCCTGACTTTCAAAAAAGCAGGAGAGCAGCTCCATTCTGAGTTCCAAGTATTTTCACATGGTCAATTTATTTCTCTAATGGTTTAGGTGAAAACTTGATTTATGAAATCTTGATGCAGGGAAGGACTAAACTAAGTTTAATCACTGGACTAGTTGTAATAACTTCCTCAGAACTTATGTGTGAAGTGGCATAAATAATAAATTCATAATTTCTTAATAAATTAATTTGAACATTACTCATTTACCATTGAAACACATTAAAATAAACGCTTTAGTTCCTCTTAGTCTGAACCAAAACACTCACTGATCTGAGTGGTGCAGAATGGCGACCTGATATCCTGCCATACTAACAGCATGTTGGACAGATTGGTTTTGTTTTCATCTTAAATGTTTCATGTTCCAAGCTCATGGTGACAGCACATGACTGGTACATTCCTCCTACTGACTTTTTCATGTTGTCTTCTACTTTCTAAGGCTTTCTATCAGTTTCAGGACACCATCATGAAACTCTTACCTTTTTTATTTCTTTGTTAGATCAGGGACCTTATAGAATAGCTTAGCTTTCCTTGCATCTATATATCCCCCTACATTCTCTCACTTTAACAAATCTGTGCAAAAGTTCTTTAATCTCAAAGAAAATCTGTTTACTTCAGTGGATTTTGGATGAAGTTTGGAGTAGGCTTCCTGCTTCTCCCTTAAAAATGGATGCAACAGTTTCTGGATTAAAAGATGCTGTGTCTGCTGCTTCTGACCTGTCCCATCATAAACAGTGTAGGTGATACCTGGGTGACCAAGACCTTGCTCAGAGCAGAGCTGCAAGGACTTGAATTAAATGATTGAGGTTTTGAGTCAAATATTGCTAGTATCTGTACAAGCTTTACAGTGGATGGGGCTGTAGACCTGGCAGCACAGCAGGTGATGCTGTGATATTATCAGCCTGCTTCTGCTCCCCTTCTGTCTCCACTTAAAATGCTACCAGGCTTTCCAGTCACCTTTTAAAAATGGTTTAAATAGTCACAAAGTACTCTTAAAAATAGAAGAGTTTTCATGTATTGGTTTTCTACGTTGCCACGGAGTGCGCTTCCAAGCGCTGTGACACAAGGGTTTCCAACACCTTTGCTTCCTGCCCGTGCCCGATATCCAGCTCAGGATGCAGATAGATGTGCCAGGAGCCTAACTCTGCCCAGCCAAAGCAGAGTCATATCCTAAGCTTTTGTTCTTCAAACTCAAAACAGTTCGCCTTAAATCCTTACCTTGCTCTAACTGCGTAATCTGTAAAACCAGCTGACATGCCTTCCCTCAGCTGCAGCAGGCATGGAGCTTTAAACTCTTTGTTATCTCCATGTTTCAGCTTATTTCTAGTAATCTTGAAAGAGCTTTAGCTCAGTCAGAAATATTTCTTTTCTCTCCCATTTAAGCAAGAATGCAACAACTGGTAAAACCAGGCAGAAACACTGGTGGATTAATCACAACCTTCTTGCAGTAGTTGTGAATATTCCTACAGTTCTATGAATCTATCACACTTTAATATATATTTCATGATTTTCTTCTACTATATTCACAGTAGTACAGTGCTGGTAGCTCTTTATAAATAGAAAAGATGAAAGGTAAAGAAAAAGGTAGATTCCTAAATGCACCTTCACTCATGAGAGTTCATAAGTCTGGCAAACAGCTCCCTGAAGCCTTAGTAAATAGAAGGAGGAGAGAGGGGAAAAAAAAAAATAAAAAAATAAAAGCCAGCCACAGAAAGAGGTACCTTAGTCATGGCCGAGGAAATGACCTGGTAGAAACCAGAAACCTAATTGAAGCCATTTATCGGCACAGTGAGTTTATTAACACTCCGCTGCTGTTATTTGTGTCAACATATCTACACATACAAGCTTATGGAAAATTCTGATGTTTCACTTGGGTTTTCAGGGTAACCAGCTTTAAATTACATAGGTGCTCAAGTAAATTAAACTTTAGGACACCCTGATCTTATATTGCTCTTTTTTTTTTTTTCATTAATATATGACAGTTTGTTTTCACCAAGACAAAATAATGTATTTTCGTTGCATATATATGTATTTTGGTCCTTCGTTTCTTTTCTCAAACTGCAGTTTGATAGCAATACTGTCCCGAGAGAGAGAGAGATCCAGAGTATTGATGTGTGTGGGACTGCCAAAAAATCAAC
Organism: Athene noctua; assembly: GCF_965140245.1. Taxonomy (NCBI): domain Eukaryota; kingdom Metazoa; phylum Chordata; class Aves; order Strigiformes; family Strigidae; genus Athene; species Athene noctua. The sequence goes on along the minus strand of NC_134050.1, from coordinate 6,638,399 downwards.
CACGTTGGAATGATTTGCATCCTTAGTTTCTGAAGGATTATACTGTTTCAAAATAGGTTAGGAAATGTTATCAGAATGTGATATAAGCTTTCACTTTTTGATATTGGTACTGCATCCAGTGAGATATATTGCAGAATGTTACTAAAATATCCTATTACCTTTAATTATAACTGATAGTTATTCCAGAATCCAAAAGATAAGACCATGCTATAGCCTTTCAAAAATTATGAAGTATAGCTAACACTATTTGCACTTGTTTGGCTTTTCATTTTTTTCCATGATTCATAACTCAACCAATGAGATGAGAAAATATATCAAATATTCCTTAGGAGTTTTTGACATTAAAAAAATCCATCATATTTGCACCTTGAGGGCAATCTCTGTTTCCAGCTGGGATGGAATACAGTGTTAACTGAAATCGCAATTATAATATATTAGTAAGCTAATAAAAATTAATAAAGAAAATCATTTCCCTTTTTGCAATGTAAACATTGCCGAATGCACTTTGCCACGTACATCTCTATGGAAACAATTAGAATTTGATAACAAAATCTCGTGCCTGTATACCTTTCAATTTTTGCTTCACTACCCTGTTACTTGAGAAAGGACTAGAAAATAAATATTGGAACTTTTTTAGTAGCAACTTAATATTGTGCTTTCTCTGAAGAAAATATTGCCCAGTAGTTATTTTTTAAACTGCAAGTCAAGCTGCTAGACCTTAAAATGGAATGAATACATTTGTAAATGAATATATCTTTTTAGAAACAAAAGTAAGATTGCCTGTCATAACTGACGAACAAACCTGTTTGAAACATGTGAACTATTAGCCTAAAAAGAACAACAGTAGTTAAGCTTCAAGATATTTCAGATTTTTTTGAAAATTCAAGAAATTTCAGGTATTTTACATATCAAAATTATGAAGGCGGTAATTAGCAGGACAAAGCACTGTCAATACAGACAGCTAACGGGCTATATGGAATAGTTCTGGCTCCAAGGCCTAGCTGGGTCTTTCAGATGTGAGAGGCCAGCCACAGAAGGCCATTCATGCTTTTTTTTTTTTTTTTTTTTTTTAAAATGCATCAAATGATATAGAGCTTTCTAGGCTGAAAGAGGTTGCTGTAATTCTGGGTGTTAAATTAGGTTTTGATAGAGACCGATAAAAACAGCTCTATAGCTATTTAAAGCTAAGGAAATTGCTAAGGATCCAGATGGGAATTCTCCAAAGGTAGCCTTTAGTGTCTAATAAAGCGTGATCCAGAGAACCTTGCAAAGTGTGCAAAACCTTCCGGCTAATGGATGGCGCGTGAGTTCAGCGGCCTATTGCACTGGGCCGTTAAAGCTTTGTAACAATCACTTGGAGACCTGTTCTGCGTGGAGTTACCGACTGAGGCATTTTTAATTTTGTAGCTTAAGCTGAAGGTGTGATGAACTTTTCTGTCAAAAGCCTAATTCTGTTAAGCTGTTACTATGGACATGTGATGTAAATCCACTCAAGTGGACGAGAGACTTCTAGTGCTGAGGTCTGAGAGGAAGGCTCAGAGTGCCATGTAGCATTTCCATTGCACGAAGCTTATTTCATTTAGTTGTCCAATCTTACTAAAGCATTGAACTGGGCACAAGACGGGCTTATCATTAGGCAAACTGCATCAATAAGGTGAACAGGCTTTATCTCTAATTCAGTGTACACTGACACTGGAGTTTGAGACAAACAAGACGAAAAAAAACCCTTACAGTTCTGGGATTCTAGAGGAAAACTTGTCAATTATTTCATGTTAAAAGGTGGTTACTGGGGGCAGTAGGTGGTATGAGCTTTTATTTAAGATATAAGTTATGAATTTATCATAACATGTCTAAATTTACAAAAGAGAAATGTCCTCAGCACTAAAGATGACAAATGCATGTGTTTCTACCTAATCCTTTCCTTTCAGCTATCCATCCACTGATTTTCTTCCTGAAATTTGTGAAAACCTCCAAATAAGCCTGTATATTTCCACATAGAGCTCATCCAGCTATGAACAGGGGATGCTGATCTGTTTTCTCATTTTCTCCTTTGTCCTCCCTCTAATGCAGTCAATTTATCTACATAGATTCTCTTTGAATTATCTCTGAGATAATACAGAACTTAAACCCAGGCTATAAGAAGTCCGATACTTCTTTTTGTTGCAGCATTATACCACATAGCCTGAGAGGCACTTTAGACAAATGTAGTGAAATGAGGTGGCCATGTGAGAGAGGAAAGTCAAAAGCAATAGCCTAGGTAAGTTTCCACATCTTTTTATCTATGATAGGCAATCAAATCAAGCAATTAAATATATATGTTTTAAAAATATACATTTTAATGCTAGTTTTCTCTCTCACTTAGAATTATGTGGGGATATAATTCAGTTTTGTTCCAGTGGGTAGTATTAGTTAGTTGCACTTTTCTTTATTATTCTTCAGAGATAACGCAGTCTCCTAGTAGGATGTCTAATAGTAGTGACAAACATAGAGTGGGACTGGAAACCTGAAGAGCATTTCTTCTAAAGCCTCTGTGTATTAGGTCAATGATACTGCTGCCAGGTATTGACACCGAGCAACAAAATAGTCTTATTTCTTTTCTTGAGTTTTCTTATGTTAATCTAAATTTTAAAGAGAAAGTCAGCTTCACCAAAAAATACAACCGAGAGTAGCTGTACATGGACTGAAAACCTTTTAAGTCTCAAACAATTTATTTTTTTCTTCCATGTTATGCAGAGACTGCGTTTGAAAACTAGATTATGTATTGTCACGTTGTGTTCTGCCACATTTTAACAGGAGGGCTTTTATGATAGCAATGCAGCAGGAGGTTGAGCAGCTCCTGGGGTCTGTATTGAAAGTGTAGGTGTTACTCTGACACCTTTTGGTCCAAACCAAACGTCCACTCATTTCTATGGATGAGCTCTGAGAATTGACAAGGCCCTTGCTTGGCACTGATACAGATTATGAACGCTTTACTGTTATTGGAGAAAAGCTGCTTGCACAAATAATTCCTCTTAGCAGAACTACTTGCATGACTTCAGTGTGGAAGACATTCACAGTTCCATTATTAGCTGCATGAATGCAAGGTGACTGTATTTGCTGTTACTCCTGGCAGCGTTTGTCTAGAGAGCTTAAAACTCCATCCGCTCAGAGTGTTGCTGGTGCTCAACTCAACTGACTGTAAATGAATCTAGTCACATCGTTTTCCACATTTTTCACAGGACCATCAGCTGTTCCAAAGGTCATCTTGTTTTGTTCAGCTGAGACCCTGACTGAAGGAAGCATTCTGTTTAAAATAGTAATCAGGTGGTTTGTAAATAGATTTAATTTGGTGGGGTTTTTTTTTTCCTAATGGGAATGTAAACATGCTGTGTCACTTTCCTGAAGGACGGATGATCTTTGTAGCTTCTGAGGGAATTGGGAATTGACCCTAGAAAGTTATTATGTTGCTGTAATAAAGAGACTGTGCCCACTTAGGAATTTTCTCTGAGAGGCTGCTGCTCAACTACCAGTGTTACACAGCTTCCCCTTTCCATTAAAATAAAAGACTCGGTCTGGCAGACATTCATTAGCATAAACCTTTGATCAGTGTAATTATCTCCAGGCAAAAAATTAGTTCTTTTTTTTTTTTTTTTTTTTTCCCCAAATTAAATAATGAGCAGAATATTATCAATTCAAAAAATGTCCCCCCAACCTAATTTAAAAACTGTACCTAATATGTGCTGCAGAATGCTGACAAAGTAATCCTCTTTCTTAAATCCTCTTTCTGTCATTGATTTGTCACAGGTTTGTTTTCATCAGTCTCATAGCCAAGGTGAACTTTTACTTCAAAGATTTTTTTTTCTTGTTTTTTAAAATGACCTCTTTTTTCTTTTTTCTTTCTTTTCTTCTTTTTTTTTCTTCTTCCCACTTCTAGATTAGACTCTGGAGCAAATTCAATGAAGTCATCAATGTTACATCAGGGACAAACTTGACCTCATATTCCTTGTATTACCTGATACATGTCAAAGTCATGATGATTAAGTGAGCATACAAAAATAAAACACTTTTCGTTTAAGTGTTCAGACCCTTCAAGTCAGCCTTATTGCTTTAACAAGTTGTCCTATGCTATTCGAGAGGAAAAAAAGAAGCAGGAAGGGTGGACTGTATTTGTGGGGGAGAAAAGGTTTCAGGGAGTAAATTTAGATCACTAATAGGTGCTGAGAAGAGCTGCTCTCAGTTCTGTTTTTACTCTCTGCTTACAGGGACAAGTCTACAAAAGAAAAAGTAACCAGACTGGTGTGTGAGCCTCCTCTCACAACAAAGTATGAAATGGATATAATTAAAAGCCTCTGAACCTTCCTCCCACCTTTTACCAAAGGAAATTTGCTTGCACCGCTTTAGTTTCTTATTTAAATCTCTGAATCTAATTGCCTGTATGCTGAAAGCATGCATTTATCAAAATACTGACCACTGTCCCAAATCTGTGTTGCATAGAACTTTTGCATGCTTAGAAATCTTGTGATTTTTTTCTTAAATACTTGATGTGGCACACCTGCATTCGTATCTTGTCTTGTGATGTGTTTATTATGACCAATTTCTAAGGCTACTGAATTTATTCAACCCCAAAAGTGTGCATTTTTAAATTTGAACACGTATTTAGATTAGAATAATATATGACTCTTTGCTTAATTTTTTTTATTCCACTTTCCTGACATAATCTAAGACATCATTTAATTTAAAGTATTACAAGGCTTCACAACCTTCTTGTTGCTTTTTTTTTTTTTTTTTTAATACGAATTTTCAGGCACAGCCTTCACATCAGTGCTGTCAGGAAAGTGTATTGTGCTGTTTCTATTATTTTCAGTAGTCTCGACCTGAAATCCTTCCCAGGTTTCTGTTTATTTTTAGTCTGGTCTCTTTTGGGCCTGATGGGTTGCTTAGGGCCATCCAAAGTGTGGTTTTCCTTTGATCTGTGTACTGAAGCACAGGGCCTGTGCATTACACACAGATGAGCCTTATCTTTGTGAAACACTAATTTACAAACTCAAATTTGTATCCTTGAATACCTTAGAGAAAGATCACAGAGCTGAGCACAAGTAGGGGTGGCAGGGACGAGAAAGGACAGCTTGAATTCTGCCTAGAGAGCAGCAAAATGTGTTTGAAGCACCCAAGTAGTAACTCCCTCAGTAGTAAAATAGCATAAAATAAACCATCCATAGCCAAACGGTCCTTGATGAAAGACCAGAAAAGGCTGAGTGAGCCCTCAGATGGGCACAGAGTTCAGATCAGCAGAAGAGCGCCGTGGGACGTGGCTACACGGAGAGGGGCAGATGGAGCCTCGTCCCCGTGCCCAGCCAAGATGAGCATCAACAGTTCTGGCCCAGGAGCTGTGTGGTTACATGAGAAGAGCTCTACGTGGGCAGTGTTTGCTCTCTGTAGCCCGAGTTTGCGGCTGTGGGTGAGAAGCAGCAGGGCAGAATCCTCCCCAACGAAGTGAGAGGGATTTACAGCAAGGTGTTTTCAGGAGCGGCTGGAGCAGCATCTGCGTTGCTGCGCCCTCCCTTCCCATGGCAGGCAGGTCCTGGGCTTGGGCACTTGCTTCTCTTGCTTGGCATCCAGCCCTACTGCTTTTCTTACAATATACATTGCTTATTTAGCTTATAAACTTATCCTTCTGTCAAAGAAATGGCCTTGTATTCAGAGGTTTATGTGAAGATGTAAAATATTTTCTCCATGTTATTTATTCTCTGCCAGAATGATGTGCACTGATTAAATAAAATATCCTGTAGTTCATATTGGGGGTGAGGAGTTCGGATGTAGTTAACACTGTGGTAAATCTGCTTTTGCCTAAACAACTTTAAAAATTATTTTTATAAGCTGCAGAATTAGGACCATCATGAAACTTCAGAATTTTTACAGTTGTAGTCCTTGTTTACTAGCAAAAAGCCACAAAATTAGATCTGAACCTTCTTCAACAAAGACTAAATTGGACCCAGTTACAGTTATATCTCTAGTGAGTTAATCCCATCATAAAAGAAATAAGCAATAAATCAAGGCAGGTATGATTATAATCAGCAGTATGTTTAATAAATCAAACCAGCCACACTAATCCAGGAACATAAGTAAGGGGAAAAAAATCTTTTCTTCTGTAAAGCATTAAATTCACAATATGTGGCTTCTTATGCAAAAGCAGACCTGTGAACTGCTTAATTCAGAGCTGTGTGCCGGCAGGGGGAAAGTGGTCATCAGCTCTCTTCTGCTTTTATTGCTGTTCCCATATAGAGCAATCCATTAGCATTATCACTTTGCATAACACTTTTTTCGCATCTATAATTTTGGAGCTGGTTTCTTGGATTTGTGCCCTGCTTTGAAATGTTGTTTTTCAAATCTTGTCCTTCTGGATAGAAAGAAGGACGTAAACTTTTCTTTTAAGTGATCATAAAACACATCGCTCAAACACTTCCATTTTTTCCATTTCAAAATGGGTTTTGTTAGAAATAGAGTATGACCAAAAGCAACCCCTAATTTCTTAAGAGACATCACTGAATCATCAATGAACTGATGACAAGCTGATACTTCCACAGCAGAGTACAAAATTCGGACCCTGAAAATGGGAAGGATTTCACAGGAAACCTCTGTGAAACCCAGAACACGTCTGTGCCAGCTGCATAGATTACCTGAAATGGATGTGAGAGGTAGCTGGGACTTTTCAAGAGCAGGGCTGAAGATGCTTGAAAACACTCGTGATATTAACTAACTGACTTTTAGTAAAATGCTGCACACTTAACCTTTCTTCACCATCCTGTGTAGCAGCCAATACAAAACAAGCTGTCAAAAATGTCAAAGAAGAAAAAAATAAATACAGGAATTCAATCTGTGTAGGTTTAAGCTGCTGCTTCTATCATTTGACATTCAAGATTATTTTTTTAATTTATTATATAGCGAAACTTAGAACAACAGATGCAGCACTAATTCAGTTCCAATATTTTTCTAGCCAAGTGTTCAGTTTCCATCAGTCAGCCGTCACGCAGTGTTTCGCTGCCTGCCTCTAACGCGAGCTACTCATAACAATGGGATACTCCTTCTTGTAAGGTATTGAGCAACAGCGTGTGCATTAAACATGGTGGGATTAATGGTGAACTGTTAATTACAAGCAGTTTCAACAATTGTGGATGTGCATGGCTTCTGAAAGTAGGCAAAGCAATTCCCAGCTGTAGGCCAAAGTATGGGAAAAAATACCAATTTAGTGGCATCAGCTGTGCACAGGTGGAATGATGTGAGAGCATTCTCTGACACTCCGTTCTTACACACAATGTATCATCAAACAACACACAAAAAGAAGGGATGATTTGATTGCAGTACTCATCTATTTTTGCTTCTTACGTATATGCACAGATAGATATAGAATTCATGCTTACGCATTTGAGGAACTCATACATATGACCTCATGCATTTCCTCTCCTTTTCTAGCTTTCACATTTGCATATTTGCATGTGAAAATCTGGTTAAGACCAGTGATGTTACTGATTGAAGGCAGGGATGGCATCTTACACTTTCCATGAGGAAACCAAAAGAAATTTTCTAATAGGAACTGAAAGAATGTATAATGTAATTAAAGACAGACCTACTACAATTTCCTGCTGTCAAGGAATTGCGTTTTGCTTTTCCCCATCTTGAGTTATTTCCAGATGACCTGTTCCTACAGCTTATGCAAGAAGCTGATAAGCTAGGCAAGCCCGGGGGGAATGAGATTGTAAGGGAAAAGATGCAGTTTTATATCGCTATTTCTATAATTAGCATATGTGGTAACGTAGGATACTTTCACAGTTGTCATTGGAACCTGTGAAATTTCCCACTGGAAATGACTAGTCCCTAATTTAGTGAGAAGAGGTTTGCATAAAAATCAACAGCAAAGGCCACAAGATCTCATGAAAGAATTACTGTTCCACAGTTACAACTTTATTCAATCTATAACTCTATCATTTTGGACATGTGCACTCAGACACACATTACATATGTTAAGTACAAGCATGAAGTCATTTTGGGTCATTTGTCTGATTCATTACTAATTCTTTTCTTTATTTCAGGACCTCTGAGACCGGGTACTTCTGTAAGAGTTCCCTTCTACTGAGTAATGCATGAAGGAAATCAATCTCCATTCTTAGATTCTGGCTTTCATAAGCAATAATTAATCACGTTAAACTAGTGATATAAAAATAGATGGTGTGTAAAATAACTTTTTAATTTCCCTGCAGGCCTGTCTCTACTTTTCATGGAATTTAACTTAATTTTCTGGTAGTGGAAATTTCCTTTACAAGCTGGTGTGGTCACTTCCTCCCCAATAACATCTTAAGAGATTTTGATGAATTTAATACCTTTCACTGAATTCAGTAGTCTTTGCTGAGGAAGTACTTGCATCCTTTTATTCCTCCGGGGATGCACTCAGCTCCTTGTAAGACCCAATCCATTCCTCCTCAGTGATGCAAATTGTTCATGTGAGTACAGATTTTAGAATTCATCTCACCCAGATCTTCAGGTTATGTTCTTGATCACAGGGAAACGTCAAATGTTGTTGCACTTTTGGTTTTCAGTTTAACCCAGCATTAAAATCGATGCCTCTTCATAATTCAGATTCATAATCCCAATCTTTAATCAGATTTAGAATTTGGTGTTTTGGTCTTTGATCGCTTGATTGGATCATGTTTTCCTGCAAAGATTTTTATGTCTGGATGAGACTGTATTACTTATGGACATTATGCTTTAGAAGTGTGAAATTTCTTCTCATTTCAATGTTATTGACCTCGTACTGAAACACCTTTTTAGCATTCCATAGTAGGTGACTGAAAGGTTCTCTCAAAGCCTACATCTCTCTTTTCACAAGCTGTACACTGTAGGATGATTCCAGAAAACCTATCATCTCTCTTAATTTTCCCTCATTTCCATTTCCATGAAGGACTGATGGGTAGCAATAAACCAGTTGTTAGGGCAATAGCATCCTGGAGTTGGCAGAGAAGTGTTCTCTGCAGTTATACTGAATTCTCTGCAGTGGTAGGACTGAAAGGCATTGCCAGGCCTCTTTGAGGGTACAAAAGTGGTACTACAAACCTTCTAGTAAAACAGACTTCCGCCTGGTATTACTTTTTTTACTTTGTTCAGTGTATGGGCAATATCTACATTTCTTTTGTGTATATATACTTACAGCTGTGGATATATATACACACACCCCCCTACCTATATGCACATACACACACAGGCACAGACATTATAAACTTCAGTAACATTTAATTTCAGACTCTTTTCATCATTTATAACAGTCTTTGAGTCTACCCCTTAATTTAATGCTGCAGAGAGGTTTTTTGGAGTTGGGAGTGTGTCGCTTTGGGTTTTTTTCCTGAGAATTATGATTGCTTGTTAGGTTCTAACATATTTATGAAAATTCTGTCATGTCTATGGGTTGATTCTCATAGATGTGTAATACCCTTATGTGAAGCATGATTATGTAATAATGACATTTTGTCTGTAATGTTTTGACATAAATGCAAAATGTAGTCTGGTTCAGGTCTGCCCTTCTTTTAGTGCAGCTTTTAACATGTTCGGATTTTGCATGTTGAATCACTATTTTTCAGTTGTTGCATTTACAGGATAGGGTATGTTTTTATTTGTCAGAAATAATTCATTTTAAAATCTATTGTTTTCTACTTTGTTGATTATGCAAGATGGTTTTATTCATTGTTATAATGGTGTCATAATCAAACTAATAGAAGAGTTAGACCGAATTAAGGAGTAAGTTTTGGTTTGCCTCATTTGTTGAAATGATGTCGTAAATATAGGGCTTTTTTTGTGCTAAGAGCAGTGACCATGTGGTCTATGACATACTGAAATATGAGGTACTTGCTCCTTTTTGTATATAAAAATGAAAGTGCTGTTCATTACAAAATGCAATGCTGAAATCTCAACTCACAGTAATATTCTACTTCATAAATAATACTAATTTGGGGTTACACCAATACTTCCTCTGAAGGATCAGTTAGGAAATTGCGTTTCTCTTCTGTGTTTTCAGCTTTCTAAGGACCAGGCAGAAATTAGTTTTTAAGTATTGAAATACCGGGGACTTTGAGTAACAACAGGAAAAAATTTCATGGGAGTTACTTCCAGATCACAGCTAACTCCCTGTAGCCAAGGAGCACAAGTCTGACTTGAGCCCACTCTTCCATCTCCTGTAGTGCATGGTGGTTCCCCACTGGTTATCTTCTGCTTCTCCATTCTGTTAGAAGTCACTAAATGGCTTCTGCCATATAGTATCTGAGAAGATAGAAGATATACATAATTCATCAAATCACCCTTTCTGAAAATGAATAAAACATACACATCCAAGTATGCATCAAAAAGCTTCCTATTCTCTTGTAAAGCCAACAATTACTACCTCTGAAGAGGTCTGTGAAACAGTGTTGGATGGTGAAATTTCTATTTTGTGTAATAATTTTTCAGCTACAGATCAAAGAACTCTCTTCTTCTACCTCTTATTAAGATATAAAAGAACTCCATTAAAATAAATCTTTTTTTTCTGCGGTGGTTCTGTTTAGGGACAAATAGACAACACAGTGTATTCTGCAAAAATGCATTACAACTACGTTTTGTATCACATTAACACTATTGATTTTCCTGTAGTGCCTTGCATAAAGATAATCTGTATACAGGAGGAGTTAATTAAATGCTGAAGAGCATCGAAAGGTTTAAAGCTGTTATTTAAATTGGTGTTATTTCACAGGAAATACACTCAGAGAGCAGCTCAGGATTAACTGTATCCCCTCCCATCTACAAAGACTGATATGGAAGGCTTAAAAAATGTGAGGAATGTAAAGGATCATAACACAGAGTCAAGAAAACTGATCGATAAGTCAGCAAGTGAAGTCATGAAGACCCCAGAGGTCTGAAAAAGAGCCATTTTCATTTGGGTCCAGTGATGGAGTAGAAATTCAGAGCAAGAGAGAAGGACTGAGAATAATATGGTCCATCTTTCCAAAACTCTGAGAGGATGTTTAAACCTGTCCTATTGCAAAAGGATGGGAAAGATGATGGTAGGAAACATGAGTATAGTTCTGGTAAAGAAATATATTTTCAGTCTTTTCAAATAAACTTTCACAGAGATAAACAGTAAAAATTACCAAACTCTGTGTACTGTTGCTACTATAGGTATTCTAGATGAATGCTTTACAAAATTTTGTAAGAACATATGCCAGAACTGGGAAGTACTTATTAATTTCATAAAATGGGTTCTATAGTAGCTATCTGAAACACAGTGTTACCACTCTTGTAATGTGCAGGGGGGTTTTTTTAGGGAGTAAAGTTGGATTTAGGTATTGCTTTATGCTGAGTTGCACAAAGAGCTTCCTTTACACTTCCAGAAATAACTTAGATGCTTCGAAGTCTAGGATTCATTTCTACTTAGGATTTTGCTTAAGTCACTTTTGAAAAGGAAGCACAGGTTAGCATTCATCCTGCCTAGCTTCAATTATACACACATAAAAATATTCACTACCTAGTCTAATCTCACTTTTAGGACTCCTGTAATGAACAGAGACACAGAGAAGGGCTTTTTGATCTCACTTGTTATAAGCTGCCGTCCATCCCTGAGATCTCTTTCTTTTTGCTGATACAGAGGGATACTTTATAATAGGGTTATTATTTCTGTCATGTTTTATATCAGTTGTATAATAATGCTTTATATGTCAGTCCAACAGTGTGGTCTGTGTGGCTTGGATTTTACGGGGAGCTGAAGGCTCTGAAATTGCGTGGATTTGCAAAAGGTTTCAACGCCCAGCCTCTGGTGGGCTCTGGCGACAATTACAGACCTTTTCAGTATTTTGTATGATTAAACGGCTACACTGAGAAAAGGAGAGTGAAATGCATCCCTGCTTCGGTACTTACATCAACTTCAAGAAATACATACAATTTCAGGAGGATGGGACTTAGTGAAGAGCTTATGCTAGTGGGAGAATTTCCCAGCGTTCAGAACTGCTCAGTTTTTGGCACATTCACCTGACACACTTGCCTGAGGAAACCTCAGAAGAGACTTTCATCTGACCCGCTACGTATGGCGATGGATATGTCTCCTATAATTATGTTATTGTAACCACCAAGATATTCATGTACATTACATAATCCTCCTTTGATAGTTTTCTCTGCTGGGGAGGGGATCCTACCAATATTTCTAACCTGTTCATGAATAATTCCACTTTTCTCCCTCTCTATTAGCAGACAACGTTTCAAAAATTTGCAAGTCTACCTAGTTAGTTAAGTGCTGATGCTCTACCTCTGATTAAAATTTTTTCCAGGAGGCATTTTGTAATTTTTTTACTTCCATGCCCTTATGATCTTACTTACCAATAGTTACACGCATTGAGTAACTGTCTAGAATAATTTGAATTAGGCACTAGAAAGCAAAAAAGTCTTGCTTCTTTAAAATTTTCATTTAGATTGTTTTCTGATTGTAAACAACCCCTAGAAGACTGAGTACTGTAATGTATACCATCCTATTATTTTTTCATATAGCTTAAGAAAGGTTCTTTTAAGTCTTACTAAGAGATACACATACAATAGCTATGGGTTACTAAGAAGCAACTTGAAGTTAGTGATTGAGAAATTAATTCACTGATGCAAAATAGAGGAATTCAGAGATAACCAGGTCGCAAACTTCACCCCCACTATATCTCCAAAACCTGCAGCTTTTACCACAGCACAACGCATACATTTCACTTCAACTTCAGACTGTTACTGGCTGCTGGGTTTTATGGCAAAACTTTTTCAGTAAAAGTTGGCACTTGAAAATTTTTCCAATTTAACTGGGAAATCTGCTGTTTCTCTATAAATAGGTATGACTTTAGTAGCAGGAGTATAATCTTGCTTGCCAATATTTCACAACCGTTCAGCATTCGGATACTAAAATTAAAAGAAAGCAACGATACAGAAAACACATCCCAATTTCCACATTCATTTCATCTTTGCTCCCTACTGAGAGCAGATGTGCCAGTAATGGCAATGTTTTCTACATGATGATAAGTATTAGTAGCTCATAATGAGCTAAATGCCATTGCCAAAGACTTGTCATCTAATTTTTTTTCCCCCAACCATTATATTTATTCTAAGTGAATGATGTAGTTTGGCCAGATTCAGAGTTTATTTGAACAGCAGAAGAGTTTTATCTGCCCAGCCTCTCTCCTGTACTGTGACCAGATTTAATGTGCATGCTCACTACAGTCAGCCTTCAAATGTCCAGTGCTTTCTAGAAAGTGTCAGGTGTATTGTGCAGGCAGAGACTCTATTGCGTGAGATGCCATACGCAGAAAGCATGTCTCTGTCATCTCCCGTATTGCCCCAGGGAAAGCAAACACCCCGAAAATGGGCTGAAACTACCATGCGAGATGGTTTTTGTCAGAACAAGTTGTTATGGCTCATGCCAGGCAATTCTACAGTAGTCACAGAAGACTTCTAGACATGATTGCTTGTTCTGGCAGCAGCAACTTTTTGAGCTGTCATCACTCCTTGACGTTCAGAGGCATGTTTCTGTTCGGTGCCTGGGTATACATGGACAAATATTAACGTGAATTGGAGATACCAGTCTCAAATGGGAACAGCAGGAATAAAGCTTCCAGGAATAGACTCCGGGGAAGGATTCTTACTAAGCTTCTCCCTGAGGGACTTTTAGGAAAGAAAATGGGGATGACCTCTTTGTCACATACATTGTCTCGGTGGGAATTCATACTGTAAAGCACTTAAAATAAGGGTGAACCTCAAGCAAAATCTCAGAACTGTGCTCCTCAAAAGAACTGCTTTTCGACATTATTAGATGATTTGCCAACCTGGAAAATGTAAAAGGTCAGTTGCCTTGTCTGATAACTTTCTGTTATTACTTTCTTCTCAGCAAATAGAAAGGAATATTAGCTTTATTCATTTTAACCACCAGACTTCCAGATCCGACTACCATCTCAAATGACAGCATTTACTGATGATTATTTTTCTTCTTAGGACTGGTGAAAGGGATAAAAATAAACATTTGGGTTTGTTTTTTTTTTTTTTAAATTTCATAGAGGATGTTCTGGTTTATTCTGTTAAGAAACTTTTTGTAGGAGAAATTCCTGTATTGCAAGGATTTTTATTTCAAACACTAACAGATTTTTGATAAAATCTGAAGTTGAACGGTCCCCTTTTCCAATTATGAACCTGTATTATGAAGGCAAGGGGAACACTTCGGTGGCAACGGATTTTACTCTTCATTAGTCATATCCCCTGTTTCGCCTAACAAACCATATTCTCAATAATCTAATTTACCTAATTGTTCTTGGTCTGTTTATTTCCATCCTGATGCAATCATAAAGAGGAGGAAGTTAACAAAAATATTGTTGTTACCTTCCACTTAGCAGGAAAGATTTGTCTCACTTAACGGCACTTTTTACTATGCTATATTCCACAAGATCTGAACTTCTTGCTCTTTCTGTATTTGAAATTACTGTATTGAAAAATGCAGAGATCGAGATCCTAATCATGCAACCAGTGATTAATTGTGATTGGACTGGTATTTAAAATCTAGGCCCTATGGCACTCATATGCATACTTGAAATGTATAAATAGGTGTTCATAACATTCAGCCTAAGTATATGGGATTTCTGTTTACAAGCTATTCCATTTATAACTATTGAATATCTGTGCCTTTTGCTTTCAGCCATCATCAAGAGCAATCAATACTTCCTGTAGAGCAATTTCAACAGGATTTTCTTTCCTGTGTAAAAAATACATCTATTTCTTCATATGATCAGTTTGGTCATATCATATGGTTCAGTCGCAGTGATGGCATCTGTATTATGTACATTGTGCTGGTAATTATCAGGTGTTAAGAGTATGCAGCTCATATAATGACATTTAGAGGAACATGAACTTTCTGCCTATGCTTTTGTGGGCAACAGGGACAGTGGGACTGAGGGCACCCGCAGCGAGTTTGCTGATGACAGCAAGCTGTGTGGTGTGGTCCACGCGCTGGAGGGAAGGGATGTGCCATCCAGAGGGACATCCTAGTTAGTTCTGTCAGCTGCAGTTACCACAGATAATGTGACAGACATGATACGTCTGATAGTATGACAAAACAGCTGGAAACTGCTGTCTCCTTAGAGCCCTCACCAGGAAATGAGATTCTGCAGGGGCACTGGTTTTAAATCTGCTTTCTGCCTGTAATTAAAATGTTTTCCCTTACCTCTTTCACATGTTGAATGTATTGTGAACAACAACCTCTCATAACTTCCCACTACAAATGCAGTTTATTTATTTGTCTTTTAAATATCAAGGGCATGACAGGTTTTGAAAGGCGTCGGTTTTATCCAGTGGAAACAATAACGCCATTCTCCTAAATTTTCTTAGCAGAACTAATCCTGGGGGCATTTAGATTTTATAATTTTTTTTTTTTTTTCCTGAGGTCTAGAAGTTAGTGATCAGTCCTGCAAAGAGACAAAACCTCTTTGTTTCTACAAGATAAGATGCATGTAGATGCCAGGACAACAACAGAAAATATTACAAAGAGCTATAAAATATACTTGTAAAGTACTATATAATAGAAAAAAAAAATTACATGTATTAATGGATACAAAGAAACCTTCATAATTCTGCACCAAGTGAACTTTCATATTTACAGTTTGTGACCCCAGGGCGTTTTATGTAAATGATAGTTTTCAAGCACTTGATGTTTATTCTTCAAAAAAAATGTCTAACGTTTTCTTCTTTTAAATGCAGCCTGTATAGTAAGGCTAGGAATCAAATTAGTCTATAAGCACAGACTGTATAATGTATTTTTCTTTTGTTAGATTGACTTTCAGATCATCATCTTATTCACCTCTCAAATATTTATTTAAATGAAAAATAAAACTGGACAAGGTACATAACATAATTTGACAGACGCTTCTTCAAGAGGGTATGGAAGAAATAAAAACATTTTAGGAGTGTATGAGCATTTTCAGTTTATTTATTATTTAAAATATTTAAGAATTTTGCTCCAGTATCCTACTTCTGGAGATGAAAAACTTCTCTTAAGAGGTAAGTTTAAAAGTTGCCCTTTTTTTTGGACAGATATTCATGCCATTTTAAATTAGGGGCAGTTTGAGTTGTCTATGCAGTTTTAATGAGAATCCACCAGATGGCATAGGAAAAAGAATCTCATTAATAGAACTTTGTGAATGGTGCTATTTTTGGCTTCCTGGCTTATTTAGTCAAAAAGTCTTGTTTTGAGGCAAAAATTTTCTTCCTTGCCTTATTAAAATGCTTAAAAATCAAATAAGCATTTTCTCCATTCCTGGGTATTCCTGAGAGGCAAATGGGGGCACGGGACAGCTGAGAAGATGAGAAATATTAAGTAGTGTTCCAAAACCTCTTTCGTCCTTTTTCAGAATGTCTTTTTTTTTTTTTCCCTTGCTATAATAATTTAAGGGAATTTCTCATCACCAATGTAATTCTGTCCAAACACAGCATTTAAGCACGTGGCTAGCTTTAAATACTGAGCATCTCAAGTGTAAAGCTCATGGTTAAGAGTACTGTTGAACTATGGACCCAAACGATAAATTCTTTAGACTAGGAAGCCAGTAAATATTCTCTTAGGTTTAAGTCATAGATGATGGTCAGAAAAAGGCTCTGCAGGCTCTGCACACTCATTAACACTTGAGATTATTGTATTACCTTCAAGACAGATGTAGACTCATAATATTGAACTGGCATCCTTTCAACGTAGCTATGGAAAAGTCTTAACAAAATTCTCAGTAGAAACACCCCTATTGATCTTCCATCACTATATTCAGTAAGTTCAGGAGGAAGTGCAAGTGAATAAAATTCTGCCTCTTTTTTTTTCTTCACTTTTAATAACTCTTTTAACAACTTGGATTGTTTTTCTTTTTTTGGCTGGAGCTTAGAAAGGCTTATGAAAATGAATAGCAGTAAGCTAAATCAGTACAGTAGCCTGAGGAAGATATTAATTTTTAATGCATTAATTTATCCCTATAGAAGTCAAATTTAATTGTTTCCAAGTTCACTCTACATCATTTTTATTGAGGCTAAAATAAAGTCAAGATTTAAATGCATCACTTCGGGTTCATCTGTAATTAACCCAAAATATTATACTTAAAACCACATCTTGGAGTCATTACTCAAAGCTTCATCTTCCTAAACCTAAAGTCGAGCAAAAACTCCTGCTGAGTTTACATGAAATACTATCAAATGTTAATGCTTAGACCAAATTTCTTTGAATTCAACCAGAAAGTATTGGCCATTCAGGCCACGTCTACATTCGCAAGTAGAGAAGCACAATAGCGGGACATCTGCGGAGCAAAACAGTTGGTGCTGATGACTCAAAATCAACTAACTCTATAATTTGGGACTTTTCTGTAGAGTAGCTGTCGCTTGGTTCTGTGCACATTGGGGCTTTTGGTAGATTAAACTGTCATTAATTAGCTTCTATGGTACATCTTCCACTTCATCTTAATTTTCAGTTAACAAAGCTAACAAACACTCACTAAGTGGGAACAAACAGATTTTGTCCAGAGGTTTGCTCTAGGCCTGATCTAAAATGCTAGTGTGAACACACCCTGTCATTTCAGAGGACATTTGTTTTGAGTAATCAAGACCGACAGATTTTTCTCCTTATCTGCCTTCCGGTGATTTTCAAACTTTCCAAAAGGAAATTAGAACCACCCACAGGTGTGTTCTCTCTCACCTCTGAGTTCTTGAGAATATTTTTCTGATTTAAAATTTGATGAAATACTAACGATTTCATACAGTTTCATCCCACAGACATTTTCCTAAATTTTAAATAACAAAGGTCAACAGTTTCCAGGCTTTCTCATACTCGCTTGTTGTGTTTACCTCAGAAGGAGATGTAAATTACAGTTAAGGAACTTAGATGGAAATCTCAATGCATTTTCCAGTTTACTCATCCTGTGTTCAATATAAACAGTCATAGTCATCTATTCTGAAGAAATACAGTCCCAAGTTTTGACCACCCTCAAGGTGGAAAGTTTGTTTTCCCTATGTTTGTTTTGCTATGCTTAATTAGAATTTCCCATGTTTCACTATCTGAGTCTGAGAAGAACTCATCTTCTTTAAATCCTCCTATTACATAGCCGCAGCCAGCAGTGAGATTTTTTTCCCCACCGTTAATCATCTCTTACTTGGGCTGAGCGAGCCCAGCACTCTCATCTCTCCCCATCCAACACGTGTTCCAGATCCTCCACCTTCTTGGTGACCTTCTGCTGGACTCACTCCAGTATGCCAATATCTTTCTTGTACTGGGGAGCCCAAAACAGGACACAGAGCTCCAGATGGTGGTCATCTCAGTTCCAAAAACATTGCCTTTGCTTGAGGTGTTACAAGGAGTATAGAAAACCTCTGAGGTGAGCCATGTGCAGCTTTGAGTCTGACGACATCTCTACACTGGGTATTCCAGGTGATTGGAGCAGTCAGTAAGAATTTGTTTATGATCTTAAGCAGCCAGGAGCAACTAGAGATTGCTTCCTCAAGGTCTGCTCCAAGAAGCTCCACCAGCCTTTGTTAAACTGTTAAGGAGCAGATCTTGCAATGATATTATCAAGATTTTTACTTTTACAGAGAAGATGGAGTTTGGATGAACATGAAAGTTACAAGATGAACAAAACTAAAGAAAATTACAACTTTAAGAAGTCATCAGACAAAGGCCATTATATGGATTATCTCGGAGTCTGAAATAAGTCTTTGGGTTCAAAGAGTGCACTCATGGATTTTGTACTTCAAGTTTTATATAGCTGTGAGGACTTTCAACTGACATAAATTTTTAATTATTGATTGTATTTGGTATCAACAAACCCAACAGCAAGTGTGGATGTATCACATGGCATATATAGTACAGTCTCTGCCCCTGATTTCTTAAAATCTAAATTACTGAAGAAGATGGCAGGTGGAAGAGGTGAGTGGGCTGCATTGCAGGATCAGTGCCAAACTCTGGAAATAAAGCTGGTTTTGTGGTGTTTGTCCAAAAGCCATTATGTGTACATTATACTGGCTTCAATTAAAGCAGGTTTGACTTACATGTTGGAAAGTCTTTCTCTTACCTTAACTCTGTCAGGGGTAGAATGAGAGCATGAAATCAAAAGGCCTACTCAGTTCTGTTAAGCACGTAACAACTGTTGCGGTGTTGTGAACTCTTCTAGATAAAAAGCCAAATTTAGGCTGACTTTTAGTCCTTAAAGCAGGAGAACAGTAGCAATATAAACTGACAACAGGAAAATAGGCCCACAGCAGTAATAGATAATCCTGTCATCTGAATGCTTATATTATAGCACAGATCAAGCAGGAGAATTGTCTTCTATTATTTTTTCGATTGTTAATTCCAGGTAGAAAAACATGTCATAAGATAATCAGGACACTGAACATTTTATCTTACTATAAAAATAAATTGTAAGGAATTATTATCAGGTGTTCCACCGGATAAATATATAAATACATTCTCTTTTCAAACAACAGGAGTTGTGCAAATGTACCTGATAGAATAGCATCACTCTCTTCATCGGTAACACCTGAGGAAGGTGTCAGCCCATATAGACAGATAAAAACATGTTGAAATAAAAGAATTAATGTGTTGCAGTCCAATGGATATAACTCTCAGATCAAGACAGACTTCTGTCTTCATTGTGTTAGCCATTTTTTAAGATTTTCAACTTTTTCTCCCAATTCTGGATGGGATAAAAATATAAACCATTGAAAAAATGCTGAAATGAGCAAATAACTTTCTTGTTATTTTGCTATCCATGCAGCAAATTTCAAACTTAGACTGGCTGCTGAATGTCTCAAAATCAACTTTCTGCTTTGAGCAGTCGGAAGATACATAAAAGAATTAAAACATGGGTTTGTATTCTGGGAATCCATGGCAGTTCAGCAGTGCTTAATGTATTGGGTTTGGTTTTAACCAAATACAGTAATAGAGAAAACTGCTGATAATACAAGCAGAACTCTGTGGCTTATCACAGAGAGAAAGCTCATGACTGTTGAACCTAAAAAGCTGTTAATATCAAACAACAAAACCTGCGTCTACACTTTGATTCTTAGTTCTCAGCTCTTCTTTATGACAGTTCGAATTTTTACGTCATAGGATCATTTTTTGTTGTTTTCTTCAGGCACCTTTTCCTAAAAATTAATCAGGAAGTTAAACATTTTTCTCCAATAGAATGGTTCAATAAATTAAAAATTGTCCTGTTCTGTTCTTAACAACTTTTAAATGGCACAAATCCTGTAGTTCAACATCATTTATCTGTGAAGAGAAATGCAGCATGTTGAAAGTTGACATGATAAATAAATCTTTATTTCAGTTTCTAGCATATAAGAGCAATGAAAGAACAACGTACTGTGGCAACGAGAATAATCTTTGGTTGAGCTGTCTGTCTCCCAACAGTTCTTAAAGCATCAAATGGATTTCTTCCACAACGCATGACTAATAGTCAACACCTACGGAGCAACTTTATATTCTGGGACAAATCTATATTTGTTTGTCTCGCTCGAACTAAAAAATACACTAAAAACTTCCTTTTTTACTTCCT
The DNA here is from genome assembly GCF_965140245.1 of Athene noctua. Taxonomy (NCBI): domain Eukaryota; kingdom Metazoa; phylum Chordata; class Aves; order Strigiformes; family Strigidae; genus Athene; species Athene noctua. The sequence continues at coordinate 6,617,826 of NC_134050.1, read as the reverse complement.
TCTACCTACCACCATTAGCAAAAAAATTAAGGTTGTCTACAGAGATTATTTTTTTTCTGAGACAACAGAATGACTCATGCTTGGATTTGTTTTATGATAAGAACCATGCTAAAATTTCATTCAAAATCATTACATAAATGTTTAAGATAGATATTTTTTTTCTTCCAGTTTTGCTAAAGAAGCCTGATTCTGATACTGAACTGATTCTGATATGG